>NC_056626.2:235649360-235976304 GCF_002870075.4 Lactuca sativa
GTTTCCGCGGGTTCCTTCTTACTACGAGGGTAGATAAGTATGTCGTTACATGGAGAATGACAAACTGATCAAAGTAAGAAAGATGGACTCTATTCATTAAACTCATGAATGCTTCGGGCTTATTGGTCCTATCTGAGGGGTATAACTACGGACTCGAAGTGTCCGCATCGAGTTCGGAAGGTAGTCTTACGGACATCCTTCACTAACACTCGAACTGGTGATATTCGGATCTCAGATCCATTTCTAAAAGTAATTATTTCCTTGTGTTTGCTCAACCAATTCATCTATGCGAGGTAGAGACAACCATTTCCAATGGAAAATCACGACGGAGTCCTCGATATCTCAGGTACATACGATGCAATCCGTCGACCTTTGAAAGAATAAGACTGGAGTTCTCCAGGGTGAGAAGCCTAGTCTTCTAATTCTGTTTCTGTGCAGTTCGATAAGTTGCCCGGGCTGTTCTGGTACCTCCATATGTGTTTAGACTACAGGGCGATCTGCTTACAGTAGTCATACTGGGTTCTAAGTTTGTTCACATGACGATGCGATTACTCGTAGACTTGGACAGTCTCCGTCCTGAAGTTCATTTTAGAATCCATACTGTGTTCAATGATCACCACCTCGTGTATACGAGTCGTATATAATTAAGACTGAAAAGATAGTCGAATAACTGATTCTTCTTTAAGCTCACATCCTATCGAGGAAATGAAGTTAAAGCGGAATTATCAATTCTAAACCTTTAGAACCTTGATTATATATCGCCCCTATGTATACGTTCTTCAGCAACAGATCAACCGTATGGATCTTTGGATTGAACTTGATGTACTGCACGAGTGGTACTTCGGAGATTTCTTCGGCAAGGAAAAGAACTAGGAAGTACTCCATGTATGAGTACTTCGGTGTTCTGAAATGACGGTTTCACTAAAAAGACGTTTACTGATAAAGAGATGTATGTATGAAGCTGTTTTTTTTAGGATCAAATTGAATCGAGTCGTATGATAATGTCGGAATCATACTGAAACGTAAAGACATTAGATTTGAATATAAGACGTTTACAGACAAAACACAACCGTGCAACCATGAAAAGAATTACAATACTTTAGACTTACAACAAGACCATTGCTGCGAATGAGGTATACTACCAAAAGACAAGTACACGCTGCACGAGCATCCTTATGCCGACAGGATCTTGCAAAAAGGTAAGACTCTAGTTGAACTAATTCTGGATAGGTTATATGTTTGTTACAACGAAACGCCTAAATTACATTAACGAGGGTCCGACGTAGTTTCTCCTGCAGCTGTGATCCTGAGAACCTTCCCATCAGCACTCGAGTTCTTCGCTATCGGGCAATCCTTCTTGAGATGTCCAATTTCACCGCATTGGTGACATATTTGGACAACACCAACATTGGTGGTTGAAGTGAGGTGTTTAGCCAGTGTTATGTGGACACGAGTGCCTTCCTCATTACTCCACCTTGGAAATTTCTTCCTAAAGCGTTCAGCTTTATCACTACTTTTGTGTGTAGGGCTGGTCCCGATGATAGGGACTTGAGTGATGGGTCGTGCCGGTGCTCTACAACTACGAGTATGGTGCCCTATTTTTAGGCAATTGCAACATTGCATCTCATGGAAAGCCCCATGACGATGGAAACTATACTTATCACACTTCGGGAGTTTCCCCTCGTATCGCCAGCTCGGTACGGGGATGGCAAGGGTTTCCACTTATTGTTGTTGCATGGAAAGTTTTTGGGATTTCTTGCGTTCTTTCTGGGCTTGGCGCTTTCGTTTCTTGTTGTTGGTTTTTCGGCTTTGCAAGCCTGTGGCTGTTACCGTTTGATGACCTCCTAGATGGATACTACGATCGAAATCTTCAACCCCATCATCAGCATTGATTGTGCTGATAGCGCTATGGTGCGCAAGGACAACGGTTAGGGAAGCAATCACGGCAGCTGTAACTGCGGTTTGGAAGGTAGTTTCCGGATGATGACATGATTATGTAACACAAAAGATAAGGATTTTGAGAGCCGTTGTGGTTGACCCTAGGTGTACTTCTATTTGTTCAAGTAAAGAGTAAGACTATGTTCTCGAAAGTTTGACCTACATCCCTATGATGCGGTCCTAGCACAGAATAGAAGTATGTTCGAGAAGGTTTGACCTACATCCCTATGATGTAGTGCTAATACTGAGTGGAAGTGTGTTTATGAAGGGTTGACCTGCATCCCTATGATGCAGTCCTAGTGATGAGTGGAAGTAAGTTCGAACACTGGTGACAAGACCTTTGTTGTTCAAGCCGAGGTATCGTGGGTTGGCGAATAACATGATCCAACCACTGAAAGAGACTTGGAAATGTCTCCGGAGCTAACTTGCTATATTCCAATGACTTGACTAAGGTATGTTTCAAATAAACTCTAATGAAAGTATGATAAGAGTACTTGAATAAAGAACGACACAGGAGTTAGCCGACTGTCACTATCTTTGATATTAATGACGGAATTTTAAGGAAAATGACCTTGCGAAAGGTCTTACATCATATCTAGAGAAGATAGTTCTTGACAGCATAAAGACCTAACTAAAAGTACTTACATTACAAGACAGCTTCATAGAAAATGCCACATCGGGGAAAGACAGAAAAAAAAAATGATTCCTTCAAACAAGGAAGAGGAAGTAAAGCATCTACTACTGGCGACGGTCATCCCTCTGGTGAACTCTCAGTTCAGCTAGTTGACGTTCCACATCAAGTAGGTGTCTTTCGTACACCCTCTGGCGTACTCGGAGCTCTATGACTTCGGCTTGTGATTCATCCAGTGCTTGTAGCAGGGTTTCATGGTTTCTCTCTGATCTCTCGCGAGCATCTTCTAGACGAATGGTGTGGAGGGTATGCATTCTCGCATCGGCGACAATTTTAGTGATCTGATGTAGGGCTCTCCTGCCTTGAATCTCATTTCGGGCCACTCTGCGGACCAAGATTTGCAAGATTCTGTCTGTTGAGCCGCCATTGCTCAGGTCATAGAAGCTTCGGTCACCATTAAACGGCATGGGCTGCTTTTGTCCTTGGCTCCATCTTTCCAAGCTTTCCACCCACTCATGCGTCGGGCCATGAAAAGTCGGACGAGGGTTAGGAGTTGGAAAGGGAGCTGCTTGAGGTAGGTTCTCAACCTCGGGTTTGGAGTTAGCGTCGTCCGAAAGGTCTTCATCATGGTGATCATTCACGGGGATAAGATGATCATTCTCTGGTTCTTCTCCAAACCAACCAGCAATGACTTCGTTCGGAAGATACTGGTTGCCGTGGGGATGGAGTCTAGCCATGTTATCTATGCGAGAATTGGGGTAGGAGAATCATTATTATACAAACTATCTAGATAATTATTTAGAAAATATTCATTAGTTACATCGCTATTTGTGAAGTGCATACCAGTTATATGTAATCGAAACAGGATAGGCCTTCGAATAAGTGACCTTAACTCCATATTCATACAGAATAGGGGTGAAGTAAAATTTTCACAGATTCTAAGTCTATAACATCCTAATTACATATAGCCTTAGTGTATCCACCTAGCAACTATCAACTTAGTAATGAAGATCCCATTTTAGTTCTCAAGTATAGAGTACTTATAGTAACACCAAATACTCCTATAGTATTTTAAGTTTAATGTTATGTTATACTATTCTCATTGTGGTAGGGTTGGTAAGATTTTAGACTTGTTGCAACCACACAACTACACTTAGGCACATGCTAGTCAACCCTCGGATAATATAGTTAATCAAGCTATATCTTCCCAGCTTTGACCATATATCTCTAAGTCCACCTGTGTTGGCCAACAACCGTAATTCTTTTGTACTGTCCTGGTGACACTGATTTTAGTATGAATGCAGGCACGTATGCTTACTTAAATATTTTATTATTTAAAGTATAAACTATTCGTCAGAGTATTTTTAATCCCTATGTATTTATAGTTAGTATATCTTTTATGGGTTGATATACTTAATTCACTATAAACAATGCTCTGATACCAATCAGTCACACCCCAAAACCAAGAACGGCGGAAACGTTCTGGGGCAGAGGACGTCATGTACAGTATCGCAACAATCAAAAGTAGTAAACAAGCAACAACATCATCCATTGCATTAATAATATAATTTTAACACAAGTGTTCTGACAAATTATGATAAACACTAAAGTAAAATCAAAATGAAAAATGAGTCTTGAACGAGCTCCATCTTCTCTAAACCTTGAATCGGTACCTGTCTACTGATGACCTGAGGATACAAGTAATTTTGAAAGCGAGTATCAGCTTTAAAGCTGGTAAGATCATAAGTATTTTAGTGTCTTAATTTGTATGTATACGAATCGTAAGTATTGAAAATGTATATGAACTGTAAGTATAAAAATGTTTTGTAAAACAACTGTAAACATTTGAAAAACCCTAGAAATCCCTGTGATTCCTACTATTATATAAGGGTGTCTTCTACCAAGACCTAAATGTTCTAAATGTAGCCTTCTACCAAGACCTAACTGCTCTAAATGTAGCCTTCTACCAACACCCGACTGTTCTGAATGTAGTCTTCTACCAAGACCCGACTGTTCTGAATGTAGTCTTCTACCAAGACTTAACTGTTGTAAATGTTCATTTCTTGTAAAAGTGTGTAATTTTCCCAAGTGTAACTATCATTAACAAAATATAGTTTTTACATTTAATGTTTAAGTGAAAAGATCACTAAATATATGTAAAGGCCAAATTAATGTAGTACTGTAGTGTAGTGCTATAGGAACTACTGCTGTAGTAACTACCTTAAACCGGATTTATATTAAGGCATCATGAGATTAATAGTACCATACTATCGACTGCGTAACAAGGAAAAATGTAGGTCGTAGAAAGGTATGACGTTTGGCACCCGCAGACCTGCAGGTCCAGCTGTAGCTAGCAGCAAGGTGTAGGATAGTCAATCCAGTATAGATCTATACGCAAACTCACGCTCTCCCTCCAAGAGACTATGGCTAAAACTCGGGCCATTCCATTGAAGGCATGCTCCGATACAGTGGATCACAATTATGTCAACGTATTCATGTATATGTAATGTACTGAAAAGTTCTACGTGTGCTAGCTGTAATGTGTGTTCTCTCTCTATCTAGCATGAATAGTAATGTACTGTAATGTTCTAGCTGTAATGTATGTTCTCTCTATCTAGCAAGAATAGTAATGTACTGAAATGTTCTAGCTGTAATGTATGTTCTCTCTATCTAGCAAGTATTGACTCATGAATGAACTGACTCATTGTATGATATCGTGGTCTAGTAATAGTTCTAGTATCTTCCTAAACTACCCATATGGTAGCTTACTAGTAATCTAACTGGTACGTATGGACATGGATGTATACCCTTGCTACCCAAGGGCCTTGGATGAACTGGAAGGAACTTTATGACTATATATGTACATATGATATATAACTAATATTTGAACAACCTTCGGACGGATACCCGATGTCCCACTAGACCACATCTCAAGCGCGAAAAGGAAAGAGGGTGGGTGGCCTTCCTAAGCCTTTTAAACATTTCTCATATATCTATACATATATAGGCATGCAATTGATAATATAAAAGCATAAAAATAAGTTTTGTAAAACCTTTGAACATATTTATTATCTAAGAAAAGATTGAGTTGATGTCAATCTATAAAACGGTTTGAAGGCATGGGTTTGATAAAAACAGTTTATTAAAAAGAAATGTTTTTTTGAAACACCATTTGTAAATAAGTTTGAAATGTAACATACAGAGTAAATATATAGTGTAATAAGGAGTTTTAAATACATAAAGTGTTTATGTAAAACATTTGAAGGAAATTGTTTGGTAAAACGGCTAACGAGTAGCCAATCATTTGAATGTTGCTTATTAATCACATGTGATTGATATAATAATTAGCATAATTCTACTTGTATCACCCCATAAAACATTTAAAAATAGTTAAAACATTTATTAAGTGGTCGGAAGGAAGTGTCAGATAAGTGTTTGGTGTCAAGTGAAGACTTAGACACGCACAAAGATCCTAATTACATATGAGGACATATGTATATAAACAATTAGTCTTTAAACATCTAATATACAAGTCAAGACACTCTAGGACATGACAAACACTTTGTATAAGTGTTATAAGTGCTAAGGAGAGCATCTAAGTGTTGTAGGGAAAGGCTAGTATGATTGGGGTTCAAGGAACACTCTTAAAATGAGTTTACTCCCTAAGGACCAACACCCCTTGAGTTTACGGTTGTAAACTCCTAACCTTTTGTCCATTTGTTGGTTTGGAGTCTTCTAAGCTATTTCAAGCATTCCTACTTCATGATTTAGCCTTAGGAAGTGTTGTGTGGCATCAAAACACTGCTAAATGTAGTTTATGGTCTAAGGACCATTTCTGCATGAGTTTACTACCTTAAACTCATGAGTTTACTACCTTAAACTCATGAGTTTACTACCTTAAACTCACAATTTTGGTATTTGGCCGTTTTCAAGTCCTTAGCTCAAACATGGCACTAGTCTAGGTTAGATTCTAGGCATAAGGAACAACCATGGGACATTTATGGGACATTTATGGGAAATTTATACAACTTTTAAGGTGTTTACGGTTTTGGGAGCTGCCGAAACCGCAAAAGCACATATAGATGTAGCATTTTTGTGCTTTTTGTGTGATACTATCATCAAGGATGGATCCAGACAAGTCCCTAAGGCATTGTGAAGCATCTAGACACCCTAAAGCACCCTAAGGCACTATAATTGGTGTTTACGGTTTTGGGAGCCTCCCAAAATCGTGAACACCTCATTCTTGGTGTTCTTGGGAATTTTCCTTGGTATAAACATGTATAGCTAGCTTTAAATGACTCTAGGATAGAAGTACTTACATTGTTGAAGCTTGGAATGAGCTTTAATTCCAAGAACACTAGTGTGTGTTCTCGGTGTTTTGCAAAAACTAATCAAAACACATAAATGAATGGATTAAAGGATGTACAATCACTAGATTAAGTGATATACTAACTTGAAAGGGTTAGAACACTTACTAGTTTGAAGATCTAGAACAAAATCAAGGATGATATTTGAAAGAGTTTGCAGTTTACTCTTTTAGTAAATGGGGAGTAAACACAAATGACTAGTCTTGGGGAGTAAACTCATGGATAAACATGAGTTTACGGATTTTTGGGATGATTTTTCAACCCAAACATAAATGTTTGGTTGGGAATTTCTAAGACGCGAGGTGTTTGCGGTTTCTAAAAATCAAAACCCGAGACGACACTTTCTTTCACCTGTTCGTTTAAAAATAATATTAAAATAATCAAACGAACTTTAAATTTCTTAAAAATAAGAAATGATGACATTAACTGATGATACGAAGTGGTTGACTTTTAGGGTTTGACCGAATGGAAATTTCGAGTTGTCACAATACTATACTTGGAAACCAATGAACTAATTTCATGACACTCGACTTATATCCAATTATTAAAAGACTTATGGCCCTTTCGTATTTGAAAATTCTATGACAGAAAATGCCACCTCATAGATCTGCTAGACGCACTGATAGAACGCAAACAAATTCACCCCCGCCGCCTCCCTAGTATGATCCCGTTATGTTCCAGGCTGCGGTTACAGCCGCAGTAGCAGCTTCTATGTCCCGAATCAGCACTGACGGTGCCAGGAGGACAGGGAGCGGTATTAACATCTCTACTCAAGGGGATAGCCAAGGGCGTTCCAGAGAATGTTCCTATAAAGACCTCACAAATGGAAAAGCCGATTCATTCAACGGAAGCGGGGGCGTCATCGCTTTGACGTAGTGGTTCAAGAAGACTGAATCCGTCTTTGAGATCTACGCATGCCACGAAATGGACAAAGTCAAATTCACAGCTTGCACTTTCTCTAGCAGGTCCCTCACTTGGTGGAACGGCCACGTAAAATCGCTGACACTCTCTGTGGCTAACTTGTAAAGCTGGGAAGATTTGAAAACTATGATGCTGAAGGAATATTGCCCAAGGGGTGAGGTGCAAAAATTAGAACAGGAACTGTGGAACCTCAAGATGATGGGCTCTGATCTTGTAGCCTACACCGCCCGATTCAATGATCTAGCAATCCTATGTCATGCGATCCTTACCCCAGAAAACAAGAAGGTGGAACAATATCTCTGGGGCCTATCACCGCAGATTCAAGATAGCGTGCTGGCCTCAAGGTGAACCATTTTTGACAATGCCAAGGAGCTCGCATAGCAACTCATTTATCATCAGGCTAGCCATGTCACGGTCCCAAGCACCTCCAATCAAGCAAAGGGAGGGAACAACAAGAGAAAGTTCTGGAACAATAAAAAGAAGCAACCGACGCAGGACCCCGCAAAGAAACAACAAAAATTGTTGTTGTCCGTGTTGCCACTACTGCTACCACTACAACACCACTGAAGCAATATGCTGGAAATCTCCCTAAGTGCAACAAGTGCAACTTCCACCATAATGGTGCTTGTCGGGAAATGCACTGCAAAAACTGTGACAGGAAAGGGTATGTCACGCGTTTCTGTAAAGCACCAACACGACCAATCAACCATGTTGCCAATGCAGGGGAAAGCCAAACCTGCTACGGATGTGGCGACGCAGGACACTTCAAGAGAAACTGCCCCAAAGCACAAGCTCCCAATGCTGGAGGTGCAGGAAGAGTCCTAGCTTTAGGGCATAGTGAAACAGTCAAGGACCCCACGGTGGTTACCGGTACGTTCCTCTTTAATAACTCTTATGCATGCGTACTTTTCGATTGTGGGGAAGAAAGGAGTTTCGTGAGCCACCAATTCAAGCATTTACTTAAACAAAATCCCCAGTCATTAAAAGATTCATACGTCGTAGAAATGGCAAACGGAAAGGTTGAGCGCACTAATGATATTTACATAGGGTGTACCGTCACTCTAGACAACCATTCGTTCAAAATCGATCTAATAACAGTCACAATAAAAAGTTTCGACATCATCATTGGTATAGATTGGTTAAGTTCTAATCATCCCGACATTTTATGTTACGAAAGGGCCGTCTACCTTAATCTGCCAAATGGAAAAACCCTTCTCGTCTACAGCGATAAACCTAGTACAAATATACAAATCATTTCTTGCGTCAAGGCTCAAAAGTACCTCCGAAAGGAATATCACGCCTTCTTATCCCACATCGTAGATAAGAAACAAGGAGTGAAGGATATCAAAGACATTCCAGAAGTGTGTAACTTCCCCGACGTATTCCTAGAAGATCTGCCAGGTGTGCCGCTCGCACGACAAGTCAAATTCCGAATCGACTTGGTTTCTGGTGCTACCCCCATACCCAAAGCTCCATATCTCCTTGCATCGGCAGAAATGCAAGAACTGTCTAGTCAATTGAACGAACTATTGAGCAATGGATTCATCAGACCGAGCTTTTCACCCTGGGGAGCACCAGTCCTATTTGTGAAAAAGAAGGATGGATCCTTTCGCATGTGCATCGACTACTGGGAGTTAAATAAACTTACTATCAAGAATCGGTATCCCCTACCCCGAATTCACGACCTCTTCGACCAACTTCAAGGAGCAAGCTACTTTTCAAAAATCGACTTGAGGTCGGGTTACCATCAGCTGCGAGTTTAAGAGGATGATATCCCTAAGACAGCTTTCAGAACGTTCTACGGCCATTATAAATTTGTGTTAATGCCTTTAGACTGATAAATGCACCTGTAGGGTTCACGGATCTGATGAACCGAGTGTGTCGACCCTTCTTAGACAAATTTGTGATCGTATTCATCAACGATATCCTGGTCTATTCGCGAAGCAAGGAAGAGCACAGCCAACATCTGCGACTAGTATTGGAGACTCTAAGTGCCGAGAAGCTTTATGCTAAGTTTTCAAAGTGAGAATTTTGGCTTCTAGAAGTGGGATTCCTAGGCCATGTGGTTAGCGAAAAAGGGATACACGTGGATCCCTAAAAAATCAAAGCAATCGAAAACTGGTCAGCACCTACAACGCCGACAGAAATTCGACAATTTTTAGGACTCGCCGGCTACTACCGAAGATTCATACAGAACTTCTCCAAGATCACTAAACCACTCACCACCTTGACTCAAAAAGGTGTGATGTTTAAGTGGGGAGATAAACAAGAAACCGCCTTCCAAACGTTAAAACAAGCCGTGTGCAGCGCACTGGTTTTGTCTCTTTTAGAAGGAACTGATGACTTCATGGTATATTGCGATGTTTCAAATCAAGGCCTCGGATGCATGCTCATGTAGAGAGGGAAGTTCATCGCTTACACGTGAAGGCAACTTAAGTGGGACAACCCAAAAATTTCCGTTAGCTTTAACGTCGAAATTAATTACGTCAAAAATTAGCCAAATTTATCCCGAAAATATTTTTTACCGTATTTAAACCCGTTGGAATATTTTAATTAATATTCGCCAAGCGAAAATAAAAACACATAAATTATCTTTCCATTTATTTGGAAAAAATTTTATTTTTATTTACAGCCATTTAACCGGGTAAAAATTTTAAGCCTCGTTAAACATATGTATCGGGTGGTCGTATACCGGGTACAACACCTAAGCCCTATATAAGGGTGGGTGGACACTCCTTAGAAGCCATTTCCCATCTTAGACTCTCTCTCTCTCTACTTTCTCTCTCTACAAACGGGTGTTGGTCAAAAATCGCCCCTCCGAGCCTCAAATCGGTAAGTAAACCTTCCTAGCTTGTTATCTAACTTATCTAGCTTGCAAATTCATGACTTAATCATCCAAAAACCCAAATAACATGAGTTTACAGTCTTGGGAGCCTCTCAAAACTGTAAACCCCTTTGAAGAGGGTTTTAATGCTTAAAAACCTTTCCAAAACACTTCTCATTCTTAGCAATAGCTTAGAGGCTTACCCGAAAGGACTTAGAACACCAAAATTGAATCAATGGGGAGTAAACATGAATTTATGGTCTAAGGATGTTGTTAAACCGTAAACCCATGTTCATGGACCATAAACACATTTTAAGGTGTTAAACTACCCCTCAAACACCTCCAAAAGCTTCCATGAGTGCTTAGAGCGTTGTAATCCTTCGTTTGATGCACCAAAACATAGGGTTCATGGATAGATGACTTTACTACCGTAAACTCATGTGTTTAAGGTAGTAAACTCCCCAATAGCATTTCTTAGACCGTAAACACCTTTCCAAGGTGTTTAAGTGCGCTAAACACCTTCCTATGTTCCTAAAAGTGACTAGAACCTTACATGCATGAATTGGAACCACCAAAAAACAAAAGAAATGGACCAACATGAGTTTACTACTGTAAACTCATGTGTTTACAGTTGTAAACTCCTCAAGGAGTATTCATAGGCCGTAAACTCCTTTAGTGGTCCTTTTAGAAGCCTTAAACCCTTCATAAGCCCTAGAATTGAACCAAGCGTAATTCCACGAGTGTTATATGACCTTAATGCATCAAAGAACACACCATCAAATAGTTTACGGCCGTAAACTCATGGGGATAAGGTCTTGGGGCCGTAAACTCTATAAAGAGTTCACTCTTGAAGAGTAAACTCCCTCTCTAGGCCATACACACCCTTAGATGTTACCCGGGACACTCCTAGCACTTGACCAAAGTGTTTTCCGCATTTTAGGATGCGTATACGTGTTTAATTAGTATTATCTTTACCTATAATGGTTTATCAAAGCTTCATTTAAAACTTGTTTATGAAAGGTTTTCAAACTTATTATACAAAAGAATACCAAGTCGTGATTTTCTTAAATGTAATGGTTTTCAAAGTTTTCATCAAACTTTCATTCGATGTTTTTATACTCCTACTTCGTTAGATACTACTGCTTCATTATACTTTTACATAGTTAATGCTCCTACTTAGTTAAATGCAACTACTTTGTTAACGCTTCTACTTAGTGATACGCTTCTACTTGTTAACGCTTCTACTTAGTGGTACGCTTCTACTTGTTAATGCTTCTACTTAGTGATACGCTTGTACTTGTTAACGCTTCTACTTAGTCATACACTTCTACTTGCTATAGCTTCTACTTAGTGATACGCTTCTACTTGTTAACGCTTTAACTTCGTGATACGCTTCTACTTCATGATACGCTTCTATTTGTTAACGCTTCAACTTCGTGAAACACTTCTACTTCGATAAACACTTCAACTTCGTTAAATGCTTCTACTTAGTTAAATGTACGCTAGTACTTGCATAGTTATATAAATAATGTTTAAAGTACTTAGGAAGGCTAGTTCGCCCTATTTCCTTTTCCTCGTTGGGATATGGTCTGGTGGGATCAGATATCCGTCCGAAGGTCGTTTGATCATTAAATATATATTATGTATACAGGTATAGACATATAGGTTTACGTCAGTCAGTTTATTTGAGAGTCTCTATCATTAGTCCAGTATTTACATCAGAACTCACTACACGAGATGCATCTTCAGGACACGGCCTTCTCCATTGTCTAGTTGGTAACCAGAGTCTCCTATAAGGAGAGCGGTCATTGTGTGTATAGATCTATACGGGATTGACACCCCCACACCCTGAGAGCTAGCTACCGTCCACGGCCTACCAAGCCAAGGGGTGACAAATGTCACATTCTTTCCGACGCTTGCAGGGCGTCAAGTTCTCTAGTGTCTATCAGTATGGTTACGAGTATCTCGGGGTTACCTTATAATTCATGGCCTTAAGGTAACGGTAATTAACACTATATTCACTGTTTTAGACCTTGCTAGACGTATCATTCATTTGATACTGTTTGGGGTCTGTATTCACTTTTTTAGACCTTGCTTGACGTATCATTCATTTGATATTGTCTGGGTTCTGTATTCACTATTTTTAGACCTTGCTAGACGTATCATTCATTTGATACTATCTGGGGTCTGTGTCTCCTTTTGTTGGACTGAGCCAGGCGTGTCGTTCACTCGATACTCTCCTGGAGTCTATGATTTCTTTGACTTAGTCAACAGTATCTTCTGCTGAGGCATATGTTATTTTCCCTAATGATTTTACTTGTGATATCCTTCTACTTCCTTTAAAATCAACTAGCGTATTATGGTGATGATAGTATTTCAGGGAAAATTACTCTTTAAAAACATAACATTGTCGGGTCTTGGTAGAAGACTGCTTTTATTTAGAAAATATAGGATTTTCTGGAAAGAACTCTAATACACTGTTGACTCTAAACTACTACTTTTTATAAAGTTATTTGAATAAAATGACACTAAATACTTATGAACTCACCACCATTTATGAAAATGCTGATACTCGCTTTCAAATAACTTGTATTCTCAGGTCAGCAATAGACATGTACATTCCAGGAGCTTTTGGTGAAGACAGTTTAGTACCAAGCTGCACCTATATTATTACTTGTATTACTTTGTTGTTTGTATGTAATGTAAACTATGTAAAACTATTACTATTAATGCAATGGTTGTTGTACTTTGATTACTATACTGTATATGTTGTGATAGTTGACATGATGTCATCCATCCCAGAACGTTTCCACCGTTCCGGTTTTGGGGTGTGACATATTGGTATCAGAGCATTGTTTATAGTGAGCTAAGTATATCAATTCATAAAAGATATACAGCCTATAAATACTTAGGGATAAAACACTCTGACCAAGAATTATACTTTAAAATTTAACCATATTATACCAAAGTATAAGAACATCCAGAATCTAAACACTCGAACACAAGTATCACAAGAAGAACAAGAATAAAAGTCTTCGGATGTTGAGCATTACCGTCAAACCAGGGCAGTTATGTAATCGTAAGCTGGAATAAATGTAACCTGATCAACTACATTTATTGGAGATGCGATGAACGTGTGCTTGGGAGTGATAGTGGTGTTGCAACGAGTCTGAAACTTACCAACTAGGAATGCTAGAGCCAAACATAAAGTTTAAAATACTATGGGAGTATCTTGGAATACTAAAAGACTCACATTAATCCCAAAATCATATTCAGAAGTTAAGAAACAAACAAGAAATTAAAATACCATAAGGGTATTTTAGGATCCATAGATAACCTTGTGTGAAGAACTAAAAAGATCCTTATTGATATACCTACAATTACAGAGGGTATACTCCCAAGGTAATATATAATAAGGATCCCATAGGCTAGGAATGTGTGGTTTCGCTCTACTTCCTTTTCCTCGTTGGGATGTGGATATAGAGTAGAATCACATATTCAAAGGTCTGTCGGATCTAAGTTATATATGATTTGTATACCCTATGTAATCGTAGAAGGACTCGATATAGATCACTCAGTGAAATGTTAATAATCTCTTAGGATTCTTTAGACATTTCCATTCTCGCACGAACCCTGTAGAAAACCCTATCCACTTCAGTACTCGGAAGAAGAGTTGATTCAGACCCAAAAGAGGTTCATTGAGAAGATTTCCAATTCGGAAATAAATGAATTAAGTCGAGATTATTGAAATCACCAAGTGCCTATATCTTTTTAGCGACATCGGTGAGAAATTCGCCTAAACTTCCGAGATTTCCAGTCATCCATCCTGAAGTGATGACACCCTGAGTCAGAATCCGAAGTAAGACGGAGTAGAAATTCAATATGTCTATAGGAGAAGAAAACCCTAGGTAACTACCCAAAGGGAACCAACGCCGGTCCCAGTCAAAGATACGAGGTAGACAGAGGGAGCCAGTACATGGAACCCGAGAAGTGTCTTTTCCTCGTGTTCGTCACACTAATGCACCCATAAAATAATACAATTTAGTTAGTTAGTGATTACACTACTCACACTATGTGTTAGGAAAATAGCCTTTTCCCGTTGCAAGTAATACGATTACAGCGGATCCCCACACCTCTATTGAGGATGTTTAGCCATAAGTCTTCATGAGCCTTTCTTCCCGCGGTCTTCGTTCCGAACAGTTCTCAAATCTTTCCAAGCCGGAGAGTGAAACCTTTCCCAGTATAAAGGTAACTTAGTAGGAACGACTCCCATCTTTTGGCTTTTCCGACACTCATACTCTTACCTTGAATACCCGAACTACATCATAGGGTTGTAGGTTGACACTCAGAGAACCAGTATCCGAAGTGCGGGAAAAATTTATGCCTAATATAGTAAGGATTGATATGTCCAGGGTTAACCATCGTCTCTCATCAGCTTGTGTACCTTTCCACGTAGGAAAAACTATGCCTCCGAAGAAGCGTAACCCATCCGCTGGCAAGAAACCGACTCTCCTATTCGATGAAGCTACGTTCCAAGTTGTAGTCTCGGCAGCTGTAGCAGCTATCAAGGCTCAACTGAATGCTAACAATGTCAATGTTAGCAAGAGCCCTATCGGGAATTCCGATCCTAGTAATAGACAGCAGCAGCCAACCTCTATATACCTAGCTACCCATGAACCTCAACTAAATCCACTGAAGAGAAAAGTCAAGATCGAGGAGGGAAGTACCTCGGCTCTAGGACCTTCCGAAGGGCAACGAGCTGAGGCAGTCAATATCCCTGCCAACCCTTCCATCCCGAATTCAAGGAGACCATACCTAGGAAGCCTTCCCCACTGCAGCAAGTGTAGTTACCACCATCATGATATATGCCAGGAACACTTCTGTGTTAGGTGCAACAGGAAGGGGCACACCTCTCGTACCTGCAGAGCCCCGGTTGAGTTCATTACATCGACCACCAATGTGGCGGCCAATCCAGTTTGCCGTCTATGTGGTGAGATTGGACACTTCAAAAGGGACTGCCCAACTGAAGGAAACGATAAGAACACAGGAGGAGTCTGACTCTACTGCTTAGGGAGAAGCATCAAGGAACCAGGTAGATTTTGGTACGTCTCTCAATCTTAGATAACTAACCGAAAACATTAAAAGGCTAATTCTAAATGTAATTATTTCCCCATTAAGGGGAAAGGCGTAGCACTGTTATAAAATTTAAAATTTCATGAAGTAAAACTATAATGGCTAGATATATACATTACGGCCATGTATAATTGAGATGGATAGACCTAGAGTGAGTGAATACTGCCTCATTTCATGTTCCTTGTTTGGTTGTGGATTTAGGGCGGAGTCGCTCAGTCAACATTCCTTCCCACCTTAATTATACATGACTAGTATATATTAGGCAATTATGGAAATGCCTCGTGAGAATCCATTCATGAAAAGGTACTCTACTCAGAAACATTCAGGACCCTCTATAGTTCCGTGTTGACTCTATCGGTCCAAGTATCCGCGACAGTGATACACGGGACGAAACCCGAGATGCCTGGAACTGGTGTGCCCGTTCGGCACAGGACTCTATCGACCCTCATTCTATATCAAGTCGAAGTATGCCAACTTCGACGCCTCTATTAATCATGGTTCGACTTCGTGCAACCATGTGTAAATCCTTAGTGCTGTGTAAAAAGAACTTTCTCCATAGTCATTTCGGCAAATAAAGGTTCTTCCAAACCTAAACAAAATAAGAATTATAAAACCTAATGGGATCCGTCAGTCGACACTCGTATTTCAAACCGTCCGAAGTACCCAGGAGATGGTACCGCGCGCTGTTAACTAACCCCTCTTAGACAGATAGAAACCAAAGCGAACGGCACTGCATGCATTCCAAAAGACGATAACCACCCGAAGCAGACACCGTAGGATCCCAGAAAGACCCTTCGCACCTCGCAAATCAGGTTCGTGAACCCAGAGGATAGAACGCATGGGACTGACCACTATAACTGAGTATATGCATGAAGGTGGTATATAATTGAGATAAAAAAGATTTAAGATGTGTCTTTCCTCCCTACTCCCTGTTCCTCGTTGGGTTGTAGGTATGGGGTGGAGACGCACAACTGAACATCCTGCCGACCTCAATTATATACAGCTTGCATACGCCAAGTAATAGTGGTTAAGCCGAGTATGAGCTCTACCACGAATCTCATAGTAAAACCCTTCATCCTATCCCACGGAATGGGAGCTAGATTCAAGAGAACCCCTGCGAGTTGAGCTACTATAATGACCACAAATCCGAAGTTTGTTGTCATCCCGATTAAGCCAACATAGTAGCTAACACCCTCAGTTGGTAAAGAAATCTGAGTCGTAAGAGTCAAGTAAATTGACTACGACCATCCATTCTCGCTTAATTTCCCCGAATTAAGCATCTCAGCGGATATCCTAGAAATCCAGAAGCTACGTGATGTGCACAAAAGTACCCACTAATTTTAATATTTATAACCTAACAAACTTACACTATCTATGCACATATAGGCAGTGTACCTAGTCAGATTACAGTATAGCTTAGGTAAGTCGGGTGTCGATCACAGGGAACGGTGGATTAATTTAATATATTTAATTATAGGTTACATGTTACACGAAAAGAATAAATAAATATCAAACTAACAATTAATTAACTACTCTAGATAAACTAACAGGAAAGCAAATCTCTTCAGGTACTTTGATTTAGACAAATTACACCTTTAAAACATAGACAATTGCATACACAAATTCATTTATTCATGTTCACGAATTCCTAAAATGATTAGATTCGCGTACACTATAACTAATTCTGTAGCAAACTAGTCAATTCAAACAGTGATCAGTTGATTAAACTAACATGCTTCCTAGTATTCAGTTCGTATCAAGCAAGACTTGTAAATATAGTTAATCGAATTATTAATTCAATTTAACCTCTTGTTGATGGTCATCAAAGAAGGCTCACACATTAACTTACTTATTCTCAAGTTAATCCTAGTTTCACATTCGTTATTTTTAGACTTATAATCTCGATGGTCATCAAAAATCATAAGAGACAAGCAAATCAAGCAGATGTTCATGCAACTTAATTCACTTAACAATTAACAGAAAATAATCATCATTAACACATAAGGGTCTTTTAACAAGCTTGGCAAGATAAATTGAACATAAATAAACAATTCAATATAGCAATTAGTCTAATAATCAAAGCTTCATTCAATCATAAACACAAAGTAAAAGGTTTTTACACCCAAATCAGAAACTATATACAGAAAAGTACCACAATGGAATTCTAAACATGGTCACGTTAGCAATCCATATGATTACCGACATGTATCCGCTTTCCAATCCTTCCGATCTCCACTTCCGTTAGCTTAACGGCCTTTTGGCCACCTCCTAGACTCTCAAAACGGCAACTATGAAGTTTTCTTATTGCACAAGTCGAAGTGGAATATCATAGATTATGAAACTGGTGGAATGATATGGGGTATTTATAGTTGATGGAGACGGAATTATATGGAATATTAGAGTTGGATTGGAATAAGGAAACTAATGTGGCTTAGGGATTAAGCAAATAAAGATAAGGAAAGTGGTGCTTGGGGAATAAGTAACTTGGAGGGAATTTCCTTCCAGCTTTTATGCTTCATCTTCAAGGCCGATTTTGGATAAGATATGTCTCGAATTAACCAAAAGTCTCGATCACATAAGACGTAGGAAATTTCGTCTAGTTTTTAGAACATTTTGAATCTCGTCAATTGGACTTGTGAGTCATCAGATATACCCGAAACACTGAAGAGGGGTCAATCTGCCAGCAACATCCTTTTTGCATCTTTTCAGCTCCATTATCTTTCTTTTGCATTCCATCTCCCATTTTAACTATAATTAAATATTTCAAAGCATATTAAGTGTATTTTAGTTCTAAATAATAATAATAAAGGCTAAAATATTAAGATATGTTTAACAAAAATATATATAAAAACACACATATCAAAATACCCCACACTTAGCCTTTGCTTGCCCCCAAGCAAATTTACTTTTAATTTTATTTTACCAATATCGCACTAAACAATCCATTTAAAACTCAGCCATTACGTCAAGACCGCAACACATGCATTTGTGTCTAAAATTTTCCTAAAGTACCCCCCCATACTTTAAATACTCACAATCTTCATAAACACTTGCCCACTTTTTCCGAACAATGCTCATTTAATGCAACCCTCCGAATCCATCCTCAGAAAACCTCCTAACCTCAAGGTATTTTTAGTTGAGCAACCTAAGCATACATAATCTAGAATTACAACTTTTCGATACCACTATGGAGCTCTTTTGGAATTCTTCAATTCTTTGACATTTGATCTTTGATTTCTTTGAATTCACCACCTTTGTTGATTTGATTTCTAGTATCTTCAACTTTTTGGATTTCTTCAGAATTTTGATCTTTTGATCTTCACTTTATTTGCTCCAAAATTCTTCAAACTTTACTCGTAATTCTCTCTTTTTTTTATATATTACATGTACCTCACTTTTTTCACTCAAAACCTACATGCTTAAGCAGAGGCGCTCAACCTCAACCTTTATTGGCTAACGATAATAATTTTCCTGGATACATTTCAGGTTTAGGCTGCTAAACATATTGCATCCCTCAAACCAAGCGGAGTTATGTTTTTGTTCCATGATTTCACTAAAATAAGGGAGGCCACAAATGCACTATAACGTATATTGGCTCAACTAAACATTTGAGTTCTCATCGGATCATTTCATATAATATTCGCAAAATTTAAATTATCACTAGATTTTTCTAAGTTAAACTATTATTTCAAGTTTTTAAACTTTTAAATTTCCTAAATCTAGCAATTTCCTAACTATTATTTTATTTTTTCTTCTAATTTTAATTTACTTTTACTGATCCCCTACCCCACACTTATTTCATACAATGCCCTCATTGTATGCTAAAACGAATTCAGAACATAAAAAATGAGAAAAAGCAACAGACTCCCTTGGGTAGTTGTGGCGAGATCGAATGGTGCTGCTACAAGCTGCTCTGAAAATTGCTGGAAGACTGGAAACTGGAACTGCTGCATCTGAATGTGCCGGAAAATACAAAAGAACATTGACTTCTGAAATGTGGTGCAAACGATTGCAAGCTAAAGCAATATATAGTGACCATGACGTTGGAAAGTGTCAACCACGTCGTGTCGTCGAGTGAGGAAAAATCCATATCGCAAATAATAGCATGGCCACGACGTAGTAAGTAGTGGTCACGTCGTGGTATGTAGAATAGCAGCCTCCTCTTGTGATGAAAAACTCGCCCACGACATAAGAAAGTGTCAACCATGTCATGGCAGCCAGGATGATACTTCTACATTGCGTCAAAATAAAACTCCATGATGTGGGAACAGCTCATCCATGCCATGGGAATCAATGTATAGTTAGAAATGCCACTCTTCGAAATAATAATCCCTCCAAATATCAACGCGCACCCCACACTTATTGAAAGTCATGGATATTAAGTGTCAACTTCAAAATCTCACACGGTTTTTTCTCTCGTGACAAATCAACATTCGACCTTAATTATTGAAATTTCTGAAAGCATCTGAAGGGTAAAAGTTTTGCAAAGATCTGAAACATCAAGAGTATCAACATGGTAAACAAAATTTAAACAAACTAAAAATAAAAATAAAAACTCACTAAAATAACTAAAAAAACAAAATAACTAAAAAGGATATCACAATCACTCGTCTTCGTCGAAATCAAGCAACAATTGTTGATTAAATCCCTTGCATGCAAGAGGTGGTTTGTGAAAACAAAAACTTTCGGGACCTGTCAGACTATTTCCTTTGTTTTCTTTGCACCATTAACTAAAAAGTAGAACAAGAGTCGACCCAACTAGTCAAGAGTAGCAAGAGTTCGGTCTTCCACTTAACCACTTTGATACGCCTTGCTATACTACGCCTCGTGGATTGAGTTGGACAGATCACCCAACTAGTCAAGAGTAGCACAAAAGTACCCACTAATTTTAATATTTATAACCTAACAAACTTAGACTATCTATGCACTTATAGGCAGTGTACCTAGTCAGATTACAATATAGCTTAGGTAAGTCGGGTGTCGATCACAGGGAACGGTGGATTAATTTAATATATTTAATTATAGGTTACATGTTACACGAAAAGAATAAATAAATATCAAACTAACAATTAATTAACTACTCTCGATAAACTAACAGGACAACAAATCTCTTCAGGTACTTTGGTTTAGACAAATTACACCGTTAAAACGTAGACAATTGCATACACAAATTCATTTATTCATGTTCACCGATTCCTAAAATGATTAGATTCGCGTTCACTATAACTAATCCTTTAGCAAACAAGTCAATTCAAACAGTGATCAGTTGATTAAACTAACATGCTTCCTAGTATTTAGTTCGTATCAAGCAAGACTTGTAAATATAGTTAATCGAATTATTAATTCAATTTAACCTCTTGTTGATGGTCATGAAACAAGGCTCACACATTAACTTACTTATTCTCAAGTTAATCCTAGTTTCGCATTCGTTATTTCTAGACTTATAATCTCGATGGTTATCAAAAATCATAAGAGACAAGCAAATCAAGCAGATGTTCATGCAACTTAATTCACTTAACAATTAACAGAAAATAATCATCATTAACACATAAGGGTCTTTTAACAAGCTTGGCAAGATAAATTGAACATATATAAACAATTCAATATAGCAATTAGTCTAATAATCAAAGCTTCATTCAATCATAAACACAAAGTAAAAGGTTTTTACACCCAAATCAGAAACTAAATACAGAAAAGTACCACAATGGAATGCTAAACATGGTCACGTTAGCAATCCATATGATTACCGACATGTATCCGCTCTCCAATCCTTCCGATCTCCGCTTCTGTTAGCTTAACGGCCTTCCGGCCGACTCCTAGACTCTCAAAACGGCAACTATGAAGTTTTCTTGTTGCACAAGTCGAAGTGGAATATCATAGATTATGAAACTGGTGGAATGATATGGGGTATTTATAGTTGATGGAGATGGAATTATATGGAATATTAGAGTTGGATTGGAATAGGGAAACTAATGTGGCTTAGGGATTAAGCAAATAAAGATAAGGAAAGTGGTGCTTGGGGAATAAGTAACTTGGAGGGAATTTCCATCCAGCTTTTATGCTTCATCTTCAAGGCCGATTTTGGATAAGTTAAGTGTCGAATTAGCCAAAACTCTCTATCACATAAGTCGTATGAAATTTCGTCTAGTTTTCAGAACATTTTGAATCTCGTCAATTGGACTTGTGAGTCATCAGATATACCCGAAACACTGAAGAGGGGTCAATCTGCCAGCAATATCCTTTTTGCATCTTTTCAGCTCCATTCTCTTTCTTTTGCATTCCATCTCCCATTTTACCTGTAATTAAATATTTCAAAGCATATTAAGTATATTTTAGTTCTAAATAATAATAATAAAGGCTACAATATTAAGATATGTTTCACATAAATATATATAAAAACACACATATCACTACGATATGTTAACCCTTGAGAAGAGTAGATGAAGAGATTAAAAGTTCCGAGTGATGGAACCCTATACTCACTAGATTTGACCTAGACCGAGAAAACTCAGAACCTTCGAGAGAGTAGTTGCTGAAGATGTTTGCAATATTCAGGTACTTCGTCCACCCCGTTACCGACGAGTAGTGCCTACGACCCTCCGCCCTCTCACATGAAGGAAACCACCGTCGCCCTAGAGACGATAGACTGCATTCTCCGATGTGAACACTAGAATACCGAGAACCAAAGGATAACCTCCGCAGCCAACAATATCTGAATAAAGTGCGAGAGTAGGTTGCATTAAGCCTTATAACCCTGATCTCGAAGAGATTATAGACTTGACACCAGTCTACGTGTTAGTCGATGGGTTATACAAGAGCACACGCTTTCCGCACTAAAATAAACCAACGAATTTGAGAATAGGACATGTCTTAGAAGTTCATTAGACTACTAGGTGTTTCATGTATACTATCTCGCATAGAAATAGTAGAACCACCTCTCGAGATAGCCCAACACTCGTCTAGTGAAACCCTATCTCCCCGACACTGAGGGTTTCCTTTAAAAACATCTCCAGAATCAGAAGTGCAGGTTCATTTGCACAAGATTGAGATAGACACTCTGCAACAAACAGATACCCATAGACACACAATCCATCCGATGATCTAGAAAATCTCGGAGACCCAATCAACATGAACATGAATCCAAGGACAACCCGAGCTTTCTATGAAACAACCTGAAGCACTACACTTCCAGTATGAGAGAGAACGTTGGAACTTCGGAATGGCGATCACGCCAGTGATGATCTTGCCATAGAAGTACACTATGTTCTAAGTACTGAAAAGCTCTACCCTTCTGAGAGCTTAGAACCATCCAATATTCTTTACGGAGATTGGTCCAACCATCATCAGACCACTACTACTTTCAGAAATTCCACAAGTTTTACCACAGATCAATCCACTTCTTAGACATTGATAAGTGTTTTCCCGACGTCACTCTTTGTATCCCACTCAACTTTATAAAAACCATTGGGAACCCCAACTTCGTAGATGAACCTCTAGTAATTGCTATCGGCACGAGACAGAATCCGCATCCCGTAAGTGAAGTTTTCTTAGAACGCCAAGCAAAGGCCAGAGTTCACTTGGGAGTGCAAGGACCAGCCTAATAGGATGTACCCTCATCTTATTAATTAATCATTCATACCTACTTCTTTGCCTAAACCAGAATTTCGCGGCGAAATTCCATCTAAAGGGGGAATGATATGACAACCCAAAAATTTCCGTTAGTTTTTACATCGAAATTAACGTCGAAATTAATTACGTCAAAAATTAGCCAAATTTATCCCGAAAATATTTTTGACCGGATTTAAACCCGTTGGAATATTTTAATTAATATTCGTCAAGTGAAAATAAAAACACGTAAATTATCTTTCCATTTATTTGGAAAAAGTTTATTTTTTTTTACGGCCATTTAACCGGGTAAAAATTTTAAACCTCGTTAACCATAAGTATCGGTTACTCGTATACCGTGTACAACACCCAAGCCCTATATAAGGGTGGGTGGACACTCCTTAGAAGCCTTTTCCCACCTTAGACTCTCTATCTCTCTACTTTCTATCTCTACAAACGCGTTTTGGTCAAAAATCACCCCTCCGAGCCTCAAATCGGTAAGTAAACCTTCCTAGCTTGTTATCTAACTTATCTAGCTTGCAAATTCGTGACTTAATCATGCAAAAACCCGAAGAACATGATTTTACGGTCTTCGGAGCCTCCCGAAACCATAAACCTCTTTGATGAGGGTTTTAATGCTCAAAAAACCTTCCAAAACAATTCTCATGCTTAGCAATAGCTTAGAGGCTTACCCAAAAGAACTTAGAACACCAAAATCGGACCAAATTGCGAGTAAACATGAGTTCATGGTCTAAGGATGCTCTTAGACCGTAAAACCATGTTCATGGACCATAAACACCTTTTAAGGTGTTAAACTACCCCTAAAACACCTCCAAAAGCTTCCATGAGTGCTTAGAGCCTTATAATCCTTCGTTTGATGCACCAAAACATAGGGTTCATGGACAAAATGAGTTTAGTACCGTAAACTCATGTGTTTAAGGTACAAAACTCCCCAAGAGCATTTCTTAGACCTTAAACACCTTTCCAAGGTGTTTAAGTGCCCTAAACACCTTCCTATGCTCCTAAAAGTGACTAGAACCTTACATGCATGAGGTAGAACCACCAAACAACAAAAGAAATGGAACAACATGAGTTTACTACCGTAAACTCATGTGTTTACGGTCATAAACTCCTGAAGGAGTATTCATAGGCCGTAAACTCCTTTAATGGTCCATTTTGAAGCATTAAACACTTCATAAGCCCTAGAATTGAACCTAGCCTAATTCCACGAGTGTTATAAGACCTTAATGCATCAAAGAACACATCATCCATGAGTTTACGGCTGTAAACTCATGGAAATAAGGTCTTAGGGCCGTAAACTCTATAAAGAGTTCACTCTTGAAGAGTAAACTCCCTATCTAGGCCATACACACCAGGTCGTGATTTTCTTAAATGTAATGGTTTTCCAAAATTTTCATCAAAGTTTCCTTCCATGTGTTTATACTCCTACTTCGTTAGATACTACTGCTTCATTATACTTTTACTTAGTTAATGCTCCTACTTAGTTAAATGCTACTACTTTGTTAACGCTTCTACTTAGTGATACACTTCGACTTGTTAACGCTTCTACTTAGTGGTACGCTTCTACTTGTTAACGCTTCTACTTAGTGATACACTTCTACTTGTTAACGCTTCTACTTAGTGATACGCTTCTACTTGTTAAAGCTTCTACTTAGTGATACGCTTCTACTTGTTAACGCTTTTACTTCGTGATACGCTTCTACTTCATGATACGCTTCTATTTGTTAACGCTTCTACTTCGTGAAACACTTCTACTTCGATAAACACTTCAACTTCGTTAAATGCTTCTACTTAGTTAAATGTACGCTTGTACTTGTATAGTTATATAAATAATGTTTAAATGACTTAGGAAGGCTAGTTCGCCCTATTTCCTTTTCCTCGTTGGGATGTTGTCTGGTGGGATCGGATATCCGTCCGAAGGTCGTTTGATCATTAATTATATATTATGTATACAGGTATAGACATATAGGTTTACGTCGGTCAGTTTATTTGTGAGTCTCTATCATTAGTCCAATATTTACATCAGAACTCACTACACAAGATGCATCTTCAGGACACGACCTTCTTCGTTGTCTAGTTGGTAACCAGGGTCTCCTGTAAGGAGAGCGGGCATTATGTGTATAGATCTATACGGGATTGACACCCCCACACCCTGACTGCTAGCTACAGTCCAGGACCTACCAAGCTAAAGGGTGACAAATGTCACATTCTTTCCGACGCTTGCATGGCGTCAAGTTCTCTAATGTCTATCAGTACTGTTACGGGTATCTCAGGGTTACCTTATAATTGATGGCCTTAAGGTAACGGGAATTAACACTTAATTCACTGTTTTAGACCTTGCTAGACGTATCATTCATTTGATACTGTCTGGGGTCTGTATTCACTGTTTTAGACCTTTGTAGACGTATCATTCATTTGATATTGTCCGTGGTCTGTATTCACTGTTTTTAGACCTTGCTAGACGTATCATTCATTTGATACTGTCTGGGGTCTGTGTCTCCTTTTGTTAGACTGAGCCAGGCGTGTCGTTCACTCGATGCTCTCCTGGAGTCTATGATTTCTTTGCCTTAGTCAGCAGTATCTTCTGCTGAGGCATATGTTATTTTCCCTAATGATTTTACTTGTGATATCCTTCTACTTCCTTTAAAATCAACTACTGTATTATGGTAATCATAGTATTCCAGGGAAAATTACTCTTTAAAAACATAACACTGTCGGGTCTTGGTAGAAGACTACTTTTATTTAGAAAATATAGGATTTTCTGGAAAGAACTCTAATACACTGTTGACTCTGAACTACTACTTTTTATAAAGTTAATTGAATAAAATGACACTAAATACTTATGAACTCACCAGCATTTATAAAAATGCTGATACTCGCTTTCAAGTAACTTGTATTCTCAGGTCAGGAATAGACAGGTACTGTCATACCCCAAAACCAAGAACGGCGGAAACGTTCCGGGGTGGAGGACGTCATGTGAAGTATCATAACAGTGTAAAGTAGTAAACTAGCAACAAAATCATCCATTGCATTAAAAGTAATGTTTTAATACATGTGTGTTCTTTCATAATGTACAACAATAAAATGAATAATCAAAATAAGATGAGTCTTGTCAATGCTCCATCTTCTCAAAAACGTGGCAAACGCACCTGTCTAACTGATGACCTGAGAATAGAAGTTATTTTGAAAGTGAGTATCAGCTTTAAAGCTGGTGAATTCATAAGTATTTGGGTGTTATTGTCCTGTTTTAGAATGCTGTTAAGAATGTCGTATAAATCTTTAAATAGAACAGTTGATATAAGTATGAAATGTGGTCTTCTACCAAGACCGGAATGTTTTGTAAGTAAAATGATGGTTTTTCCTTTCTATTGACTAGTACTAAAAGTACATAGTCTAACTCTTTGTTTATGTGAATGTATCACAAAATAAAGCAAAATAGGAAAATGATATGATAGTCTTCTACCAAGACCTAAATGTTCTATAAGTAAAATGATAGTTTTTCCTTTCTATTGACTAGTACTAAAAGTACTTAGTCTAACTCATCGTTTATGTGAATGTATCACAAAATAAAGTAAAATAGGAAAATGATATGATAGTCTTCTACCAAGACCTAAATGTTCTGTAAGTAAAATGATAGTTTTTCCTTTCTATTGACTAGTACTAAAAGTACCTAGCCTAAATCATCGTTTACGAGAATGTATCACAAAATAAAGTAAACAGGTAAAATGATATGATAGTCTTCTACCAAGACCTAAATGTTCTGTAAGTAAAATGATAGTTTTTCCTTTCTATTGACTACTACTAAAAGTACTTAGTCTAACTCATCGTTTATGTGAATGTATCACAAAATAAAGTAAAATGGGAAAATATAACCATGTAAGTGTTATCCCTGGTAACCTGGACTAAGACGCCATCACAATAAGCGGCATGTATAAGCTAATGAGCATCCGAAGATTGTCCAATTGTGCTCTGTAGCAGCAGCAGGTTGGAGGAAGGGTTAGTCCCGTGGCTGACTCCTAATATAAGTGTTAACCTAATAATCATCCGAAGATTTTCATCTCATCCTCTGTTGCAACAGCAGGATGGAAGGATGGTTAGTCCTGTCACTAATTCCTAATATAAGTAACAACCTTAGACATCACTAGATGTTCATCACCCAGTGGTGCTAACAGCTGGTTTCCGGAATGGTTAGTCCCGTCTAGAGAACACGTCGAAAGGGATAGGCAAGAAAATTTACACAGAAGGTACGAATAAATCTTCCTCGTAACTCTTGGTACAAGTATCCAGGTAAGTGAATACAGGATAATGTATCTAAGTAACAGTACTCATGTATGGCATTCATGTAAGCGTATTTAGATAAATGTAGTTATGTAAACGTACTCATGTGTCATGTAATCCTAGATTAATTTACTCATGTATTATGTAAGCATATATAAGTGTACTGGTATAGACTCATGAATGAACTGACTCCTGTGTGTTTCCTTGTAAATAGGAATAATGTTTTGTTTCTTCTAACTATACCTATGATAATTAACTGGAAATTAATTGGTTGTTCAAGTAGATTTATGCACCCTCATTACACCAGGGTGTGGGAAACTGATCGAAGGATGAAAACTATAACATCAATACATATATAAGAGCATATGTGTATAAGTGTAGTTTTGCTCAAGAAGGTAAAAATAATGGTTTTGTAAGATATCTAGGTGTTTTGAACAATAATTAAGAGTGAGTTGATGTCATTTTAATAAACATTTCAAAACTAATACTTTTGTTATCAAGGTATTTTAAGATAGAAAACCATTTCGTGTGTCACCTTTTGAATTATGTGAAATCTACTTAGTGAAAACACAGTTATAAAATACATAAAATTGATTTAATAACATACTATTTTCTACTTGTATTCCCCCCCCCCCCCCCCCCCGCCATTAAAGCATTTAAAATCATTTAAAACGTTGATTAAGGGGTATGAACTCACCTGTAGATGGTGGTATGGATGAACTGGACGGCGTAGGATTGTTAGGTGTCAAGTGAGGACTTATACACACACTACGATCCTAGTGAACATATAATCACACATATATGCACTCAATTAGTACTAAATTACTAATTGATAATGTTAAGACATCCTATAACATAATAAACACTTTATATAAGTGTTTTAAGCCCTAAGGATTGCACCTAAGCTATTGTGGGACAAGGTACTTGGGTTTAGGGTTCCAAAGTACCCTATACTTGAGTCTACTCTCCATATAGCCGTTGTAAAATATTGAGTTTATGGTCGTGAACTTCCAATCATGGAGATATTTTGTGTTTTGAAGTCCCAGATGATCCCTAGAATTATTCCAACTTGGTGGTTTATATCTTGGAAGGGTTTAAGGCATAGAAACACCCCTTTGAGTAGTTTACGGCCTTAAGGCCATTTCCTTTAGAGTTTGTGGCCGTAAATTCTTAAGGATGGGTGTTTTTGATGCTTTCAAGTCTCATACACATGTAGTATAGGTCTTAAACTTTTATCCCAAGCATATGAAGGCCTTAGGCACACTTTGGTGCCCTTCTTTGATGTTTACGGCCGAAGATCTTTATTAGGGCCGTAATCATCCAAAATGATGTGTTTTTGATGTGTTTTGGTCCTTGATTTAAGTAGAAACAATTTTTAGTAAATGTCTAAGGCTTTAGGTGCCTTAAAGCACCCTTTTGTCCACGATTTTGGAGTTCACGGTCCAAGATCTTCTTGGGCAGTGAACACCTAAACATGGGTGAATCTTTGTTGTTTTGTTGTCCCTAATACACTTCTATACAAGTCCAAGGTAGTATCATATCACAAGGGAAGGTCTAGGCATTGTTTCGGGAGTTTACCGCCCAAGAACACCTTGGGGAGTAAACTCCTAAATCAAGTTATTTAGCTATCTAAATCATGTTGTAAACACATTAAAAAGCTTTATAACACTACTAGAGAGAGTTACTCACGTTTTGGTATAAAACCTGAAGATCCGTGAGTGAGAAAATGGCTTTTCTCTAGTTGGAAATGAGAATAATGAATGAATTTGGTTCAGAATTCTATTTATAGTCCTGAGATATTTTTGGCAGAAAATATTTTTATTCCTGAAATGATTTCCAATATAATAGAGTGTTGGAATAACAGTGTTGCACAAAACCCTAGTGCATCCACTCTCTTGATATTTCCTGAAGTGTAAACCCTAAAGTAGTCAAACTTATACTAAAAAGTATGAAAATCAACTGTGACTGTTATAACTTCTATTGAAGTGATATAGTTTGTTCAGAATGGAAATTTTGGGTTGTCACATCATCCCCCTGTTAAAGGGAATTTCGTCCCGAAATTAGAATTTAGGCAAGGAAATAGGTACGAATGATCGAGTTGTTATGTGAACTTCCTAATCGATTGGTTCTCGCACACCTAAGTAAAATCGGGTTCTCGGTTGGTATCCCAACGAACCTTCACTAACGGGCGATGGCTCTGCTTCGTCCGCTTGACCACTTGGTTGAGCGTCACAACGGTTCTAATACGAAGGCGAGGATCTAATTAATCTCGATTTCTTCATGTGGGCTTACGAGAGTCCTAACGGAAAGGTATTGTTTAAAAATTGAGACGCGAAGGGTAACATGTACGTTACTGAGTTCCCAGAGTAGATCTAGTCGGTGAGATGCAAGACCGATTCTTGTAGGAATTTCGGAGGTCCTAACTATATCGGATTTAGCTTTCCACGCCTTACGAAGCGTATTTAAGCCATTCCCAAAGTGAGGTTTCTTAAAGAATTTGGTCTCTCACTTGGTATTCCAAAGGTTCTTTCTATTGCTTAACTTCCCAGTCAAGGGCCACCCCTCGCTGGGTCAAAGTCAAAAGGGGTTCTGTAAGTTGCGATGAGTTCTGGTTGGACTATGATAGTAGGTCTGTAAGACCTAGTATTTGGAGAATTTTCCCGTCGTTGACTACGGTGCCGACAAATTCCCAACGGTTTTGGATAACTTTTCAGAGTACTCAAGAATTTCCACATCACTAATAGTGTGTCTCAGGAAATCTGACTCTTAATTCCAAAACTCATGTTCAGATAACTTTACGAAAAGTATCTCCGAGGTTAATGTTTCGATGGGTTCTTTCTTACTACGAGGGTAGATAAGTACGCCCTATTTCCATTTCCTCGTTGGGATATGGTCTGGTGGGATCAGATATCCGTCCGAAGGTCGTTTGATCATTAAATATATATTATGTATACAGGTATAGACATATAGGTTTACGTCAGTCAGTTTATTTGAGAGTCTCTATCATTAGTCCAGTATTTACATCAGAACTCACTACACGAGATGCATCTTCAGGACACGGCCTTCTCCGTTGTCTAGTTGGTAACCAGAGTCTCCTGTAAGGAGAGCGGTCATTGTGTGTATAGATCTATACGAGATTGACACCCCCACACCCTGACAACTAGCTACCGTCCACGGCCTACCAAGCCAAGGGGTGACAAATGTCACATTCTTTCCGACGCTTGCAGGGCGTCAAGTTCTCTAGTGTCTATCAGTATGGCTACGAGTATCTCGGGGTTACCTTATAATTCATGGCCTTAAGGTAACGGTAATTAACACTGTATTCACTGTTTTAGACCTTTCTAGACGTATCATTCATTTGATACTGTCTGGGGTCTGTATTCACTGTTTTAGACCTTGCTTGACGTATCATTCATTTGATATTGTATGGGTTCTGTATTCACTGTTTTTAGACCTTGCTAGACGTATCATTCATTTGATACTATCTGGGGTCTGTGTCTCCTTTTGTTGGACTGAGCCAGGCGTGTCGTTCACTCGATACTCTCCTGGAGTCTATGATTTCTTTGACTTAGTCAACAGTATCTTCTACTGAGGCATATGTTATTTTCCCTAATGATTTTACTTGTGATATCCTTCTACTTCCTTTAAAATCAACTAGCGTATTATGGTGATGATAGTATTTCAGGGAAAATTACTCTTTAAAAACATAACATTGTCGGGTCTTGGTAGAAGACTGCTTTTATTTAGAAAATATAGGATTTTCTGGAAAGAACTCTAATACACTGTTGACTCTAAACTACTACTTTTTATAAAGTTATTTGAATAAAATGACACTAAATACTTATGAACTCACCACCATTTATGAAAATGCTGATACTCGCTTTCAAATAACTTGTATTCTCAGGTCAGCAATAGACATGTACATTCCAGGAGCTTTTGGTGAAGACAGTTTAGTACCAAGTTGCACCTATATTATTACTTGTATTACTTTGTTGTTTCTATGTAATGTAAACTATGTAAAACTATTACTATTAATGCAATGGTTGTTGTACTTTGATTACTATACTGTATTTGTTGTGATACTTGACATGATGTCATCCATCCCAGAACGTTTCCACCGTTCCGGTTTTGGGGTGTGACATATTGGTATCAGAGCATTGTTTATAGTGAGCTAAGTATATCAATTCATAAAAGATATACAGACTATAAATACTTAGGGATAAAACACTCTGACCAAGAATTATACTTTAAAATTTAACCATATTATACCAAAGTATAAGAACATCCAGAATCTAAACACTCGAACACAAGTATCACAAGAAGAACAAGAATAAAAGTCTTCGGATGTTGAGCATTACCGTCAAACCAGGGCAGTTATGTAACTGTAAGCTGGAATAAATGTAACCTGATCAACTACATTTATTCGAGATGCGATGAACGTGTGCTTGGCAGTGATAGTGGTGTTGCAACGAGTCTGAAACTTACCAACTAGGAATGGTAGAGCCAAACATAAAGTTTAAAATACTATGGGAGTATCTTGGAATACTAAAAGACTCACATTAATCCCAGAATCATATTCAGAAATTAAGAAACAAAGAAGAAATTAAAATACCATAAGGGTATTTTAGGATCCATAGATAACCTTGTGTGAAGAACTAAAAAGATCCTTATTGATATACCTAGAATTACATAGGGTATACTCCCAAGGTAATATATAATAAGGATCCCATAGGCTAAGAATGTGTGGTTTCGCTCTACTTCCTTTTCCTCGTTGGGATGTGGATATAGAGTAGTATCACATATTCAAAGGTCTGTCGGATCTAAGTTATATATGATTTGTAGACCCTATGTAATCGTAGAAGGACTCGATATAGATCACTCAGTGAAATGTTAATAATCTCTTAGGATTCTTTAGACATTTCCATTCTCGCATGAACCCTGTAGAAAACCCTATCCACTTCAGTACTCGGAAGAAGAGTTGATTCAGACCTAGAAGAGGTTCATTGAGAAGATTTCCAATTCGGAAATAAATGAACTAAGTCGAGACTATTGAAATCACCAAGTGCCTATATCTTTTTAGCGACATCGGTGAGAAATTCGCCTAAACTTCCGAGATTTCCAGTCATCCATCCTGAAGTGATGACACCCTGAGTCAGAATTCGAAGTAAGACGGAGTAGAAATTCAATATGTCTATAGGAGAAGAAAACCCTAGGTAACTACCCAAAGGGAACCAACGCCGGTCCCAGTCAAAGATACGAGGTAGACAGAGGGAGCCAATACATGGAACCCGAGAAGTGTCTTTTCCTCGTGTTCGTCACACTAATGCACCCATAAAATAATACAATTTAGTTAGTTATTGATTACACTACTCACACTATGTGTTAGGAAAATAGCCTTTTCCCGTTGCAAGTAATACGATTACAGCGGATCCCCACACCTCTATTGAGGATGTTTAGCCATAAGTCTTCATGAGCATTTCTTCCCACGGTCTTCGTTCCGAACAGTTCTCAATTCTTTCCAAGCCGGAGAGTGAAACCTTTCCCAGTATAAAGGTAACTTAGTAGGAACGACTCCCATCTTTTGGCTTTTCCGACACTCATACTCTTACCTTGAATACCCGAACTACATCATAGGGTTGTAGGTTGACACTCAGACAACCAGTATCCGAAGTGCGGGAAAAATTTATGCCTAATATAGTAAGGATTGATATGTCCAGGGTTAACCATCGTCTCTCATCAGCTTGTGTACCTTTCCATGTAGGAAAAACTATGCCTCCGAAGAAGCGTAACCCATCCACTGGCAAGAAACCGACTCTCCTATTCGATGAAGCTACGTTCCAAGTTGTAGTCTCGGCAGCTGTAGCAGCTATCATGGCTCAACTGAATGCTAACAATGTCAATGTTAGCAAGAGCCCTATCGGGAATTCCGATCCTAGTAATAGACAGCAGCAGCCAACCTCTGTATACCTAGCTACCCATGAACCTCAACTAAATCTACCGAAGAGAAAAGTCAAGATCGAGGAGGGAAGTACCTCGGCTCAAGGACCTTCCGAAGGGCAACGAGCTGAGGCAGTCAATATCCCTGCCAACCCTTCCATCCCGAATTCAAGGAGACCATACCTAGGAAGCCTTCCCCACTGCAGCAAGTGTAGTTACCACCATCATGGTATATGCCAGGAACTCTTCTGTGTTAGGTGCAACAGGAAGGGGCACACCTCTCGTACCTGCAGAGCCCCAGTTGAGTTCATTACATCGACCACCAATGTGGCGGCCAGTCCAGTTTGCCGTCTATGTGGTGAGATTGGATACTTCAAAAGGGACTGCCCAACTGAAGGAAACGATAAGAACACAGGAGGAGTCTGACTCTACTGCTTAGGGAGAAGCATCAAGGAAACAGGTAGATTTTGGTACGTCTCTCAATCTTAGATAACTTACCGAAAACATTAAAAGGCTAATTCAAAATGTAATTATTTCCCCATTAAGGGGAAAGGCGTAGCACTGTTATAAAATTTAAAATTTCATGAGGTAAAACTATAATGGATAGATATATACATTACGGCCATGTATAATTGAGATGGATAGACCTAGAGTGAGTGAATACCGCCTCATTTCCTGTTCCTTGTTTGGTTGTGGATTTAGGGCGGAGTCACTCAGTCAACATTCCTTCCCACCTTAATTATACATGACTAGTATATATTAGGCAATTATTGAAATGCCTCGTGAGAATCCATTCATGAAAAGGTACTCTACTCAGAAACATTCAGGACCCTCTATAGTTCCGTGTCGACTCTATCGGTCCAAGTATCCGCAACAGTGATACACGGGACGAAACCCGAGATGCCTGGAACTGGTGTGCCCGTTCGGCACAGGACTCTATCGACCCTCATTCTATATCAAGTCGAAGTATGCCAACTTCGACGCCTCTATTAATCATGGTTCGACTTCGTTGAACCATGTGTAAATCCTTAGTGCTGTGTAAAAAGAACTTTCTCCATAGTCATAGTCATTTCGGCAAAGAAAGACCCTTCGCACCTCGCAAATCAGGTTCGTGAACCCAGAGTATAGAACGCATGGGACTAACCACTATAACTGTGTATATGCATGAAGGTGGTATATAATTGAGATAAAAAAGATTTAAGATGTGTCTTTCCTCCCTACTCCCTGTTCCTCGTTGGGTTGTGGGTATGGGGTGGAGTCGCACAACTGAACATCCTGCCGACCTCAATTATATACGGCTTGCATACGCCATGTAATAGTGGTTAAGCCGAGTATCAGCTCTACCACGAATCTCATAGTAAAACCCTTCATCCTATCCCACGGAATAGGAGCTAGAGTCAAGAGAACCCCTGCAAGTTGAGCTACTATAATGACCACAAATCCGAAGTTTGTTGTCATCCCGATTAAGCCAACATAGTAGCTAACACCCTCAGTTGGTAAAGAAATCTGAGTCGTAAGAGTCAAGGAAATTGACTACGACCATCCATTCTCGCTTAATTTTCCCGAATTAAGCATCTCAGCGGATATCCTGGAAATCCAGAAGCTACGTGATGTGCACAAAAGTACCCACTAATTTTAATATTTATAACTTAACAAACTTAGATTATCTATGCACATATAGGCAGTGTACCTAGTCAGATTACAGTATAGCTTAGGTAAGTCGGGTGTCGATCACAGGGAACGGTGGATTAATTTAATATATTTAATTATAGGTTACATGTTACACGAAAAGAATAAATAAATATCAAACTAACAATTAATTAACTACTCTCAATAAACTAACAGGAAAGCAAATCTCTTCAGGTACTTTGGTTTAGACAAATTACACCTTTAAAACATAGACAATTGCATATACAAATTCATTTATTCATGTTCACGAATTCCTAAAATGATTAGATTCGCGTTCACTATAACTAATCCTTTAGCAAACAAGTCAATTCAAACAGTGATCAGTTGATTAAACTAACATGCTTCCTAGTATTTAGTTCGTATCAAGCAAGACTTGTAAATATTGTTAATCGAATTATTAATTCAATTTAACCTCTTGTTGATGGTCATCAAAGAAGGCTCACACATTAACTTACTTATTCTCAAGTTAATCCTAGTTTCACATTCGTTATTTCTAGACTTATAATCTCGATGGTCATCAAAAATCATAAGAGACAAGCAAATCAAGCAGATGTTCATGCAACTTAATTCACTTAACAATTAACACATAAGGGTCTTTTAACAAGCTTGGCAAGATAAATTGAACATAAATAAACAATTCAATATAGCAATTAGTCTAATAATCAAAGCTTCATTCAATCATAAACACAAAGTAAAAGGTTTTTACACCCAAATCAGAAACTATATATACAGAAAAGTACCACAATGGAATGCTAAACATGGTCACGTTAGCAATCCATATGATTACCGACATGTATCCGCTATCCAATCCTTCCGATCTCCGCTTCCGTTAGCTTAACGGCCTTTTGGCCACCTCCTTGACTCTCAAAACGGCAACTATGAAGTTTTCTTGTTGCACAAGTCGAAGTGGAATATCATAGATTATGAAACTGGTGGAATGATATGGGGTATTTATAGTTGATGGAGATGTAATTATATGGAATATTAGAGTTGGATTGGAATATGGAAACTAATGTGGCTTAGGGATTAAGCAAATAAAGATAAGGAAAGTGGTGCTTGGGGAATAAGTTACTTGGAGGGAATTTCCTTCCAGCTTTTATGCTTCATCTTCAAGGCCGATTTTGGATAATATATGTCTCGAATTAACCAAAAGTCTCTATCACATCAGTCGTAGGAAATTTCGTCTAGTTTTCAGAACATTTTGAATCTCGTCAATTGGACTTGTGAGTCATCAGATATACCCGAAACACTGAAGAGGGGTCAATCTGCCAGCAATATCCTTTTTGCATCTTTTCAGCTCCATTATCTTTCTTTTGCATTCCATCTCCCATTTTAACCATAATTAAATATTTCAAAGCATATTAAGTGTATTTTAGTTCTAAATAATAATAATAAAGGCTATAATATTAAGATATTTTTCAGACAAATATATATAAAAACACACATATCAAAATACCCCACACTTAGCCTTTGCTTGCCCCCAAGCAAATTTACTTTTAATTTTATTTTACCAATATCGCACTAAACAATCCATTTAAAACTCAGCCATTATGTCAAGACCGCAACGCATGCATTTGTGTCTAAAATTTTCCTAAAGTACCCCCCCATACTTTAAATACTCACAATCTTCATAAACACTAGCCAACTTTTTCCGAACAATGCTCATTTTATGCAACCCTCCGAATCCATCCACAGAAAACCTCCTAACCTCAAGGTATTTTTAGTTGAGCAACCTAAGCATACATAATCTAGAATTACAACTTTTCGATACCACTATGGAGCTCTTTTGGAATTCTTCAATTCTTTGACATTTGATCTTTGATTTCTTTGAATTCACCACCTTTGTTGATTTGATTTCTGGTATCTTCAACTTTTTGGATTTCTTCAGAATTTTGATCTTTTGATCTTCACTTTATTTGCTCCAAAATTCTTCAAACTTTACTCGTAATTCTCTCTTTTTTTTATATATTACATGTACCTCACTTTTTTCACTCAAAACCTACATGCTTAAGCAGAGGCGCTCAACCTCAACCTTTATTGGCTAACGATAATAATTTTCCTGGATACATTTCAGGTTTAGGCTGCTAAACATATTGCATCCCTCAAACCAAGCAGGGTTATGTTTTTGTTCCATGATTTCACTAAAATAAGGGAGGCCACAAATGCACTATAACGTATATTGGCTCAACTAAACATTTGAGTTCTCATCGTATCATTTCATACAATATTCGCAAAATTTAAATTATCACTATATTTTTCTAAGTTAAACTATTATTTCAAGTTTTTAAACTTTTAAATTTCCTAAATCTAGCAATTTCCTAACTATTATTTTATTTTTACTTCTAATTTTAATTTACTTTTACCGATCCCCTACCCCACACTTATTTCATACAATGCCCTCATTGTATGCTAAAACGAATTCAGAACATAAAAAATGAGAAAAAGGAACAGACTCCCCTGGGTAGTTGTGGCGACATCGAATGGGGCTGCTACAAGCTGCTCTGAAAATTGCTGGAAGACTGGAAACTGGAACTGCTGCATCTGAATGTGCCGGAAAATACAAAAGAACATTGACTTCTGAAATGTGGTGCAAACGATTGCAAGCTAAAGCAATATATAGTGACCATGACGTGGGAAAGTGTCAACCACGTCGTGTCGTCGAGTGAGGAAAAATCCATATCGCAAATAATAGCATGGCCACGACGTAGTAAGTAGTGGTCACGTCCTGGTATGTAGAATAGCAGCCTCCTCTTGTGATGAAAAACTCGCCCACGACATAAGAAAGTGTCAACCATGTCATGGCAGCCGGGATGATACTTCTACATTGCGTCAAAATAAAACTCCATGATGTGGGAACAGCTCATCCATGCCATGGGAATCAATGTATAGTTAGAAATGCCACTCTTCGAAATAATAATCCCTCCAAATATCAACGCGCACCCCACACTTATTGAAAGTCATGGATATTAAGTGTCAACTTCAAAATCTCACACGGTTTTTTCTCTCGTGACAAATCAACATTCGACCTTAATTATTGAAATTTATGAAAGCATCTGAAGGGTAAAAGTTTTGCAAAGATCTGAAACATCAAGAGCATCAACATGGAAAACAAAATTTAAACAAACTAAAAATAAAAATAAAAACTCACTAAAATAACTAAAAAAACAAAATAACTAAAAAGGATATCACAATCACTCGTCTTCGTCGAAATCTAGCAACAATTGTTGATTAAATCCCTTGATGCAAGAGGTGGTTTGTGAAAACAAAAACTTTCGGGACCTGTCAGACTATTTCCTTTGTTTTCTTTGCACCATTAACTAAAAAGTAGAACAAGAGTCGACCCAACTAGTCAAGAGTAGCCAGAGTTCGGTCTTCCACTTAACCACCTTGATACGCCTTGCTATACTACGCCTCGTGGATTGAGTTGGACAAATCACCCAAAGTAGTAGACTAAACAAGTCAAGAATTCCCTAATCGCTTGCAATCTCGAAACCCATGCAAAAGATAAAACCAAACAATGTGTATGATCACGAATTCCTGCACATAGCAACAAAAACCTTCCCGACAAGTGAAATGATATCAACGAAAATAAAACTATAAAAAAATGAAAATAAATAAAAAACTAACTAAAAACAAATAATGAATAATCAAATAAACTAAATTAACTGAAAGTCGTTCCCCGGCAACGGCGCCAAAAACTTGATGTGCACAAAAGTACCCACTAATTTTAATATTTATAACCTAACAAACTTAGACTATCTATGCACTTATAGGCAGTGTACCTAGTCAGATTACAGTATAGCTTAGGTAAGTCGGGTGTCGATCACAGGGAACGGTGGATTAATTTAATATATTTAATTATAGGTTACATGTTACACGAAAAGAATAAATAAATATCAAACTAACAATTAATTAACTACTCTCGATAAACTAACAGGACAACAAATCTCTTCAGGTACTTTGGTTTAGACAAATTACACCTTTAAAACGTAGACAATTGCATACACAAATTCATTTATTCATGTTCACCGATTCCTAAAATGATTAGATTCGCGTTCACTATAACTAATCCTTTAGCAAACAAGTCAATTCAAACAGTGATCAGTTGATTAAACTAACATGCTTCCTAGTATTCAGTTCGTATCAAGCAAGACTTGTAAATATAGTTAATCGAATTATTAATTCAATTTAACCTCTTGTTGATGGTCATGAAACAAGGCTCACACATTAACTTACTTATTCTCAAGTTAATCCTAGTTTCGCATTCGTTATTTCTAGACTTATAATCTCGATGGTCATCAAAAATCATAAGAGACAAGCAAATCAAGCAGATGTTCATGCAACTTAATTCACTTAACAATTAACAGAAAATAATCATCATTAACACATAAGGGTCTTTTAACAAGCTTGGCAAGATAAATTGAACATAAATAAACAATTCAATATAGCAATTAGTCTAATAATCAAAGCTTCATTCAATCATAAACACAAAGTAAAAGGTTTTTACACCCAAATCAGAAACTAAATACAGATAAGTACCACAATGGAATGCTAAACATGGTCACGTTAGCAATCCATATGATTACCGACATGTATCCGCTCTCCAATCCTTCCGATCTCCGCTTCCGTTAGCTTAACGGCCTTCCGGCCGACTCCTAGACTCTCAAAACGGCAACTATGAAGTTTTCTTGTTGCACAAGTCGAAGTGGAATATCATAGATTATGAAACTGGTGGAATGATATGGGGTATTTATAGTTGATGGAGATGGAATTATATGGAATATTAGAGTTGGATTGGAATAAGGAAAGTGGTGCTTGGGGAATAAGTAACTTGGAGGGAATTTCCGTCCATCTTTTATGCTTCATCTTCAAGGCCGATTTTGGATAAGTTAAGTGTCGAATTAGCCAAAACTCTCAATCACATAAGTCGTACGAAATTTCGTCTAGTTTTCAGAACATTTTGAATCTCGTCAATTGGACTTGTGAGTCATCAGATATACCCGAAACACTGAAGAGGGGTCAATCTGCCAGCAATATCCTTTTTGCATCTTTTCAGCTCCATTCTCTTTCTTTTGCATTCCATCTCCCATTTTAACTGTAATTAAATATTTCAAAGCATATTAAGTATATTTTAGTTCTAAATAATAATAATAAAGGCTAAAATATTAAGATATGTTTCACATAAATATATATAAAAACACACATATCACTACGATATGTTAACCCTTGAGAAGAGTGGATGGAACCCTATACTCACTAGATTTGACCTAGACCGAGAAAACTCAGAACCTTCGAGAGAGTAGTTGCTGAAGATGTTTGCAATATTCAGGTACTTCGTCCACGCCATTACTGACGAGTAGTGCCTACGACCCTTCGCCCTCTCACATAGAGGAACCCACCGTCGCCCTATAGACGATAGACTGCATTCTCCGAAGTGAACACTAGAATACCGAGAACCAAAGGATAACCTCCGCAGCCAACAATATCTGAATAAAGTGCGAGAGTAGGTTGCATTAAGCCTTATAACCCTGATCCCGAAGAGATTATAGGCTTGACACCAGTGTAGGTGTTAGTCGATGGGTTATACAAGAGCACACGCTTTCCGCACTAAAATAAACCAACGAATTTGAGAATAGGACATGTCTTAGAAGTTCATTAGACTACTAGGTGTTTCACGTATACTATCTCGCATAGAAATAGTAGAACCACCTCCCGAGATAGTCCAACACTCGTCTAGTAAAACCCTATCTCCCCGACACTGAGGGTTTCCTTTAAAAACATCTCCAGAATCAGAAGTGCAGGTTCATTTGCACAAGATTGAGATAGACACTCTGCAACAAACAAATACCCATAGATACGCAATCCATCCGATGATCTAGAAAATCTCGGAGACCCAATCAACATGAACACGAATCCAAGGACAACCCGAGCTTTCTATGAAACAACCTAAAGGACTACACTTCTAGTATGAGAGAGAACGTTGGAACTTTGGAATGGCGATCACGTCAGTGATGATCTCGCCATAGAAGTACACTATGTTCTAAGTACTGAAAAGCTCTACCCTTCTGAGAGCTTAGAACCATCCAATATTCTTTACGGAGATTGGTCCAACCATCGTCAGGCCACTACTACTTTCGGAAATTCCACAAGTTTTACCACAGATCAATCCACTTCTTAGACATTGATAAGTGTTTTCCCGACGTCACTCTTTGTATCCCACTCAACTTTATAAAAACCATTGGGAACCCCAACTTCGTAGATGAACCTGTAGTAATTGCTATCGGCACGAGACAGAATCCGCATCCCGTAAGTGAAGTTTTCTTAGAACGCCAAGCAAAGGCCAGAGTTCACTTGGGAGTGCAAGGACCAGCCTAATAGGAAGTACCCTCATCTTATTAATTAATCATTCATACCTACTTCTTTTACGGTCTTCGGAGCCTCCCGAAACCATAAACCTCTTTGAAGAGGGTTTTAATGCTCAAAAAACCTTCCAAAACAATTCTCATGCTTAGAAATAGCTTAGACGCTTACCCAAAAGAACTTAGAACACTAAAATCGGACCAAATTGCGAGTAAACATGAGTTCATGGTCTAAGGATGTTCTTAGACCGTAAAACCATGTTCATGGACCATAAACACCTTTTAAGGTGTTAAACTACCCCTCAAACACCTCCAAGAGCTTCCATGAGTGCTTAGAGCCTTATAATCCTTCGTTTGATGCACCAAAAGATAGGGTTCATGGACAAATGAGTTTAGTACCGTAAACTCATGTGTTTAAGGTAGTAAACTCCCCAAGAGCATTTCTTAGACCTTAAACACCTTTCCAAGGTGTTTAAGTGCCCTAAACACCTTCCTATGCTCCTAAAAGTGACTAGAACCTTACATGTATGAGTTAGAACCACCAAACAACAAAAGAAATGGAACAACATGAGTTTACTACCGTAAACTCATGTGTTTACGATCATAAACTCCTCAAGGAGTATTCATAGGCCGTAAACTCCTTTAATGGTCCATTTTGAAGCATTAAACACTTCATAAGCCCTAGAATTGAACCTAGCCTAATTCCACGAGTGTTATAAGACCTTAATGCATCAAAGAACACATCATCCATGAGTTTACGGCCGTAAACTCATGGAAATAAGGTCTTAGGGCCGTAAACTCTATAAAGAGTTCACTCTTGAAGAGTAAACTCCCTATCTAGGCCATACACACCCTTAGATGTTACCCGAGACACTTGTAGCACTTGACCAAAATGTTTTATGCATTTTAGGATGCGTATACATGTTTAATTAGTATTATATTTACTAATTGTATGTAAACATATGTCATCATATGTTAATAGGTCACTAAGTGTGTTCTAGTCTTTACTTGACATCGAGCACCCAACCGATACTTTCGTTCGATCCGCTTACAACAGGTGAGTTCATACCCCTGAATTAACCTTTTAAACGTTTTTACATGCTTTTATGGGGGAGGGGGAATACAAGTTAAAACATGCTAGTTATCATATCAATCACATGTGATTGATAACCCGCATGCACAAGGATTTATTACACTTTTAACTATTTTACCATGTATGATTCTTTAAATGGTTTTCTAAAATGTGTTTACTTGTTCAAAGCTTTTTTCAAATTGACTGTCGCGCTGCATGTTTTACTTCAGATTCAGTTACAGCGGTATTTTAAACAAAGGATTTCTTTACCAATAATGCTTTATCAAAGCTTCATTTAAAACTTGTTTATGAAATGTTTTCAAAGGATTTCTAAAGTTTTTCAAACTTATTTTACGAAAGAATACCAGGTCGTGATTTTCTTAAATGTAATGGTTTTCCAAAATTTTCATCAAAGTTTCCTTCCATGTGTTTATACTCCTACTTCGTTAGATACCACTGCTTCATTATACTTTTACTTAGTTAATGCTCCTACTTAGTTAAATGCTACTGCTTTGTTAACGCTTCTACTTAGTGATACGCTTCTACTTGTTAACGCTTCTACTTAGTGGTACGCTTCTACTTGTTAACGCTTCTACTTAGTGATACGCTTCTACTTGTTAAGGCTTCTACTTAGTGATACACTTCTACTTGTTAAAGCTTCTACTTAGTGATACGCTTCTACTTGTTAACGCTTTTACTTCGTGATACGCTTCTACTTCATGATACGCTTCTATTTGTTAACGCTTCTACTTCGTGAAACACTTCTACTTCGATAAACACTTCAACTTCGTTAAATGCTTCTACTTAGTCAAATGTACGCTTGTACTTGTATAGTTATATAAATAATGTTTAAAGGACTTAGGAAGGCTAGTTCGCCCTATTTCCTTTTCCTCGTTGGGATGTGGTCTGGTGGGATCGGATATCCGTCCGAAGGTCGTTTGATCATTAATTATATATTATGTATATAGGTATAGACATATAGGTTTACGTCGGTCAGTTTATTTGTGAGTCTCTATCATTAGTCCAATATTTACATCAGAACTCACTACACAAGATGCATCTTCAGGACACGACCTTCTTCGTTGTCTAGTTGGTAACCAGGGTCTCCTGTAAGGAGAGCGGGCATTATGTGTATAGATCTATACGGGATTGACACCCCTACACCCTGACTGCTAGCTACAGTCCACGACCTACCAAGCTAAAGGGTGACAAATGTCACATTCTTTCCGACGCTTGCAGGGCGTCAAGTTCTCTAATGTCTATCAGTATTGTTACGGGTATCTCAGGGTTACCTTATAATTCATGGCCTTAAGGTAACGGGAATTAACACTTAATTCACTGTTTTAGACCTTGCTAGACGTATAATTCATTTAATACTGTCTGGGGTCTGTATTCACTGTTTTAGACCTTTGTAGACGTATCATTCATTTGATATTGTCTGTGGTCTGTATTCACTGTTTTTAGACCTTGCTAGACGTATCATTCATTTGATACTGTCTTGGGTCTGTGTCTCCTTTTGTTAGACTGAGCCAGGCATGTCGTTCACTCGATGCTCTCCTGGAGTCTATGATTTCTTTGCCTTAGTCAGCAGTATCTTCTGCTGAGGCATATGTTATTTTCCCTAATGATTTTACTTGTGATATCCTTCTACTTCCTTTAAAATCAACTACCGTATTATGGTAATTATAGTATTTCAGGGAAAATTACTCTTTAAAAACATAACACTGTCGGGTCTTGGTAGAAGACTGCTTTTATTTAGAAAATATAGGATTTTCTGGAAAGAACTCTAATACACTGTTGACTCTGAACTACTACTTTTTATAAAGTTAATTGAATAAAATGACACTAAATACTTATGAACTCACCAGCATTTATAAAAATGCTGATACTCTCTTTCAAGTAACTTGTATTCTCAGGTCAGGAATAGACAGGCACTGTCATACCCCAAAACCAAGAACGGCGGAAACGTTCAGGGGTGGAGGACGTCATGTGAAGTATCATAACAGTGTAAAGTAGTAAACAAGCAACAAAATCATCCATTGCATTAAAAGTAATGTTTTAATACATGTGTGTTCTTTCATAATGTACAACAATAAAATGAATAATCAAAATAAGACGAGTCTTGTCTGTGCTCCATCTTCTCAAAAACCTGGCCAACGCACCTGTCTAACTGATTACCTGAGAATACAAGTTATTTTGAAAGCGAGTATCATCTTACAAGCTGGTGAATTCATAAGTATTTAGGTGTTATTGTCCTGTTTTGGAACTCTGTTAAGAATGTCGTATAAATCTTTAAATAGAACAGTTGATATAAGTATGAAATGTGGTCTTCTACCAAGACCTGAATGTTATGTAAGTAAAATGATGGTTTTTCCTTTCTATTGACTAGTACTAAAAGTACTTAGTCTAACTCTTTGTTTATGTGAATGTATCACAAAATAAAGTAAAATAGGAAAATGATATGATAGTCTTCTACCAAGACCTAAATGTTCTATAAGTAAAATGATAGTTTTTCCTTTCTATTGACTAGTACTAAAAGTACTTAGTCTAACTCATCGTTTATGTGAATGTATCACAAAATAAAGTAAAATAGGAAAATGATATGATAGTCTTCTACCAAGACCTAAATGTTCTGTAAGTAAAATGATAGTTTTTCCTTTCTATTGACTAATACTAAAAGTACTTAGTCTAACTCATCGTTTATGTGAATATATCACAAAATAAAGTAAACAGGAAAAATGATATTATAGTCTTCTACCAAGACCTAAATGTTTTGTAAGTAAAATGATAGTTTTTCCTTTCTATTGACTAGTAGTAAAAGTACTTTGTCTAACTCATCGTTTATGCGAATGTATCAGAAAATTAAGTAAAATAGGAAAATATAACCATGTAAGTTTTATCGCTGGTTACCAGGACTAACACGCCATCGCAATAAGCGACATGTATATCCTAATGAACATCCGAAGATTGTCCAATTGTTCTCTGTAGCAGCAGCAGGTTGGAGGAAGGGTTAGTCCCGTGGCCGACTCCTAATATAATCGTTCACCTAATAATCATCCGAAGATTTTCATCTCATCCTCTGTTGCAACAGCAGGATGGAGGGATGGTTAGTCCCGTAACTGACTCCTAATACAAGTAACAACCTTAGACATCCCTAGATGTTCATCACCTAATGGTGCTAACAGCTGGGTTCCGGAATGGTTAGTCCCGTCTAGACATCCCGTCGAACAGGGATAGGCAGGAAAATTTACACAGAAGGTACGAATAAATCTTCCTCGTAACTCTAGGTACAAGTATCCAGGTAAGTGAATACAGGATAATGTATCTAAGTAACAGTACTCATGTATGGTATTCATGTAAGCGTATTCAGATAAATGTAGTTATGTAAACGTACTCATGTGTCATGTAATCCTAGGTTAATTTACTCATGTATTATGTAAGCATATATAAGTGTACTGGTATAGACTCATGAATGAACTGACTCCTGTGTGTTTCCTTGTAAATAGGAATAATGTTTTGTTTCTTCTAATTATACCTATGATAATTAACTGGAAAGTAATTGGTTGTTCAAGTAGATTTATGCACCCTCATTACACCAGGGTGTGGGAAACTGATCGAAGGATGAAAACTATAACATCAATACATATATAAGAGCATATGTGTATAAGTGTAGTTTCGCTCAAGAAGGTAAAAATAATGGTTTTGCAAGATATCTAGGTGTTTTGAACAATAATTAAGAGTGACTTGATGTCATTTTAATAAACATTTCAAAACTAATACTTTTGTTATCAAGGTATTTTAAGATAGAAAACCATTTCATGTGTCACCTTTTGAATTATGTGAAATCTACTGAGTGAAAACACAGTTATAAAATACATAAAATTGATTGAATAACATACTATTTTCTACTTGTATTCCCCCCATTAAAGCATTTAAAATCATTTAAAACATTGATTAAGGGGTATGAACTCACCTGTAGATGGTGGTTTGGATGAACTGGACGGTGTAGGATTGTTAGGTGTCAAGTGAGGACTTGTACACACACTACGAGCCTAATGAACATATAATCACACATATATGCACTCAATTAGTCTGAAATTACTAATTGATAATCTTAAGACAACCTAGAACATAATAAACACTTTATATAAGCGTTTTAAGCCCTAAGGATTGCACCTAAGCTATTGTGGGACAAGGTAGTTGGGTTTAGGGTTCCAAAGGACCCTATACTTGAGTTTACTCTCCATATAGCATCACACATGGAGTTTACCGTTGTAAAATATTGAGTTTATGGCCGTGAACTTCCAATCATGGTGATATTTTGTGTTTTGAAGTCCCAAATGATCCCTAGAATTATTCCAACTTGGTGGTTTAATTCATGGAAGGGTTTAAGGAATAGAAACACCCCTTTGAGGAGTTTACGGCCTTAAGGCCATTTCCTTTAGAGTTTGCGGCCGTAAACTCTTAAGGATGGGTGTTTTTGATGCTTTCAAGTCTCATACACATGTAGTATAGGTCTTAAACTTTTATCCCAAGCATATGAAGGCCTTAGGCACACTTTGGTGCCCTTCTTTGATGTTTACGGCCCAAGAGCTTTATTAGGGCCGTAATCATCCAAAATGATGTGTTTTTGATGTGTTTTGGTCCTTATTTAAGTGGAAACAATTTCTAGTAAATGCCTAAGGCTTTAGGTGCCATAAAAGTACCCTTTTGTCCACGATTTTGGAGTTCACGGTCCAAGATCTTCTTGGGCTGTGAACACCTAAACTTGGGTGATTCTTTGCTGTTTTCTTGTCCCTAATACACTTCTATACAAGTCCAAGGTAGTATCATATTACAAGGGAAGGTCTAGGCATTGTTTCGGGAGTTTACCGCCCAAGAACACCTTGGGGAGTAAACACATTAAAAGCTTTATAACACTACTAGAGAGAGTTACTCACGTTTTCGTATAAAACCCGAAGATCCGTGAGAGAGAAAATGGCATTTCTCTAGTTGGAAATGCGAATAATGAATGAATTTGGTTCAAAATTCTATTTATAATCCTGAGATATTTTTGGCAGAAAATATTTTTATTCCTGAAATGATTTCTAATATAATAGAGTATTAGAATAACAGTGTTGCACAAAACCCTAGTGCATCCACTCTCTTGATATTTCATGAAGTGTAAACCCTGAAGTACTCTAACTTATACTAAAAAGTCTGAAAATCAACTGTGACTGTTATCACTTCTATTAAAGTGATATAGTTTGTTCAGAATGGAAATTTCGGGTTGTCACATCATCCCCCTGTTAAAGGGAATTTCGTCTCGAAATTAGAATTTAGGCAAGGAAGTAGGTACGAATGATCGAGTCGTTATGTGAATTTCCTAATCGATTGGTTCTCGCGCTCCTAAGTGAAATCGGGTTCTCGGTTGGTACCCCAATGAACCTTCACTAACGGGCGATGGCGCTGCTTCGTCCGCTTGACCACTCGGTTGAGCGTCACAACGGTTCTAATACGAAGGCGAGGATCTCGTTAATCTCGATTTCGTCGAGTGGGCTTACGAGAGTCCTAACGGAAAGGTATTGTTTAAAAATTGAGACGCGAAGGGTAACATGTACGTTACTAAGTTCGCGGAGTAGATCTAGTCGGTGAGATGCAGGACCGATTCTGGTAGGAATCTCGGAGGTCCTAACTATATTGGATTTAGCTTTCCACGCCTTACGAAGCGTATTTAAGCCATTCCCAAAGTGAGGTTTCTTAAAGAATTTGGTCTCTCACTTGGTATTCCAAAGGTTCTTTCTATTGCTTAATTTCCCAGTCAAGGGCCACCCCTCGTTGGGTCAAAGTCAAAAGGGTTTCTGTAAGTTGCGATGAGTTCTGGTTGGACTATGATAGTAGGTCTGTAAGACCTAGTATTTGGAGAATTTTCCCGTCGTTGACTACGGTGCCGACAAATTCCCAACGGTTTTGGATAACTTTTCAGAGTACTCAAGAATTTCCACATCACTAATAGTGTGTCTCAGGAAATCTGACTCTTAATTCCAAAACTCATGTTCAGAGAACTTTACGAAAAGTATCTCCGAGGTTAATGTTTCCATGGGTTCTTTCTTACTACGAGGGTCCTATCCGAGGGGTATCACTACGAACTTGAAATGTCCGCATCGAGTTCGGAGGATAGTCTTCAGGACATCCTTGCCTATCACTCGAACTGGTGATATTCGGATCTCAGGTCCATTTCTGAAAGTAACTCTTTCCCTGTGTTTGGTCATTCAACTCGTCTATGCGAGGCAATGACAACTATTTCAAAAGGAAATCTTAATGAAGTCTCCGGTCATCGAGGTACATATGATGAACTCCGTCAACTTCTGGTAAGAATTAGACCGGAGCTCTCAAGGGTGAGAAACCTGGTCTTCTAATTCTATTGTTGTGTAGTTCGCTGTGAACCATACAAACATTGGAAGACATGTTGAGAGCCTGTTTGATAGACTTTAGTAAGGCATGGGATACCCATTTACTGCTTATCGAATTCTCCTATAATAACAGCTATCACACTAGCATTAAAGTCGCTCCATTCTAAGCTCTTTACGGTGGCAAGTGCAGATCCCCCCTATGTTGGGCTGAAGTGGGCGATACACAGCTAGCTAAGGGGCAAGTCCCTAATAGCACCCTCACAGGTCCTGAAATCATAAGGGAAACCACGGAAAAGATAGTCCAAATTCGAGAAAGGTTGAAGGCGTCTCGTGATAGACAAAAGAGTTACACAGACAAGCAATGCAAACCCTTGGAATTCCAGGTCGGAGATCGGGTACTACTGAAAGTTTCCCCTTGGAAAGGAATGATACATTTCGGTAAATGTGGGAAACTAAACCTGAGGTACATTGGACCGTTTGAAATCCTTGCCAGGATTGTTCCCGTGGCGTACAAACTTCAACTACCTCAAGAACTTGATAAAGTACATCTCACATTTCACGTATCGAACTTAAAGAAGTGTCTGTCTGACGAGACACTCGTAATATCGCGGGACGAAATCAAAGTTAACGAAAACCTCTACTTCGTGGAGGAACCAGTCGAAATCATGGATCGAGAGATCAAAAGAACGAAACAAAGTTGTGTCCCCATTGTTAAGGTCCGTTGGAATGCTAAACGAGGACCTGAGTTCACCTGCGAAAGCGAAGATTAAATGAAATAGAAATACCCGCATCTCTTCCCAAACTCTTGAACTCGCAGCGAAAACGTAAATTTCGAGACGAAATTCCCTCTAACGGGGGGATGATCTGACAACCGTCAATTTTGGGTCAAGTCAAAGTCAAATAAAGTAAAAGAGTCAAACCGTTCGACTCAATTAACCCTTGTATATGTGACATCCCCAAAATCTCGGCCAGAAAAGACCGATTTTCATTTATGCTTTTAAAATATTTTCAGAGTAAATCCTTTTGATTTGAAAGAGTTGCGGAATTTGTTCCCAAAAACAAAACATGATAAAACAATGTTTACCGAAGCATTTCATAAAAGAAATGTATTTTCATTATAATCAAAACTCGGGGTGTCATGTTCCGATACAGACCAATAAGCATAAACGAATACATTCCAAGTCATTCAACAAATATAAACATATACAGACTTGTAAACAAAACAACTTGATGGTTCATCCATCTCATGCTTGGGAGCCTGGTGAGCGTATAGGGTTTTCAACCCACAATAAATAATCATATTTAATTTTCACCAACCAACAATAACCCAATTACCCATTCCCGTTATTCTCACTTTAATGTCCCTAAGACAACTAACATAAGGGACCTAGTCTAAGAATATTTCATCGGGGCGACACACACATGCTTCGAGGGTACCTCAGCGATATAAGTCAAATAAGGCAACCATGAGGGGGATGGAGTGCAGCGAATGAACACCCAAGTTCATTAACACCTACAGGTGGCGAACCTGCTAATGTTTCCAGAAGACTATCTAGAAAAGTATGTGGTCGTCATCTAAACTCCGCTAGATGACTAGATCAAACAACAACGAGGCCTCTCATTTGTTTATTTCACACCAACTATCTACCCATGTTCTACCCAACATATTAGTAGATAAAAATATACATTTGTATACATAGTTTAAAAACCTATATAACATGCTTTAATCAACACATATTTCACATAACAGATGAGGCACACACAGACATAACACATATCTCATAGAGAATAAATCATATCTATGAGTTAGAAGAAAGTGAATACACATTCACACACATAACCACAGAATTATACACATAATACGTATTCCGTATAAAATACTTCATAATTATGCGTTACAAGAAAGTAAGTACACACTCACATCTATAAACAACAATATATACTTAATACACTCGAACCATACTTGTATTATTATCGTGTTTATGAAAGGTAGTATACACTCACTTGATCAGAAGATGATCGGACAACACTACGACTTGCAGAAGTAGTAATCCTCAGCAGATCTGGAAGATCTCTTCAAAAATCGAACTTCTCGCGGGCAGAGCTTCGGCTCGGGAACCGCACTTCTCGGGATCTTCGGGATCTCGGGACTTGCGTCGGGGCTCGGGAACAATACCGGGGCTTCAGGATATTTCTGGCACGCAAAACGATGCAAAACGGGAGAGAGAAGAGAGGAAATTGGCAAATGGGTCGGCTGCCCTCGCATCCTGTTTATAGGAGGTTGGAGCCTCGGAGTACGCGGGGCGTACTGCAGTATGCGGCGCGTACTGCTTCCGAAATCGTCATTGCATGCGTCATTCGAGCCACTTTCTGCGAGTGTTTACACCTTCGGAGTACGCGGGGTGTACCTCGGATCAGACCGGCGACTCCTTCGGATAATGCTTCCGAATTTCCAATTAAATTTAATTACAAAATATTTAATAAACTTCGGAAATTCATATCTTCTTCATACGAACTCCGTTTTCGACGTTCTTTATATCCACGAAAAGGTGAGACTACGCTCTACAACTTTCGTTTGGAATTCGTTGGCTAATTTTGACTTTATTTTTATTATCTATTTTTAATAGGCCGTGATAGAAAAACTTCGTTATAAATTCATAACTTCTTCGTTTGACGTCCGTTCTCGCCTAACTTTTTATCGCTTCGATACCAACAATGAGACCTTCGATTCTCATTTAGATTTCTTCGGCTAAAAACCCCTCGATCTCAAATCGAGTAAATCAGGCTGCATACCGCTAAGTCGAAACTTCGATAAATCATAACTTCCTCATACGAAGTCAGATTTGGGCGTTCTATATATATTCGGAAATCTCGTTTCAACTACTACAACATTATTCAAAGATATTAAGTTTATTTTACACTTAAATTTTGACGCTTATTTTTATTCTTAATTAATCAAACCACATAATTAAGCAATTAAGCACAGAACACATAATACTCAAATAATACAAATCTTATTGTTTCAAAACGGGTTACAAAGGTTAACCTAGACCATTACATTGCTAAAAATGGCAAGCCCGGAAACACAGGCGTTACAATTCTCTCCACCTTAGAATGATTTCGTCCTCGGAATCACACATCAACAAACAAATGCGGATAGCGACTCAACATGTCACTCTCCGTCTCCCAGGTGAGATTCGGCCCATTTGTGTGTTTCCATCGGACAAGCACTAACCCAACCATTTTGCATCGCAACTTCTTAGTCTTTCGGTCAACAATTGCCTCTGGTTCTTCAATCAACCTTTTGTTCTCATCAATTCTCAATTCAGAAATTGGAATTATATCGGGAACTTCTCCCGTGAACTTCCTCAAATAACACACATGAAAAGTGTTGTGAATTCCATTCAGTTCTTCGGGTAATTCGAGCTTGTAAGCTTGGTTCCCAATCCTCTGAAGAACTTTAAATTGTCCAATAAACCTTGGACTCAACTTTCCCCTTTTACCAAATCTTATAAGTCCCTTCCACGGCGAGACTTTACGCAAAACCGAATCTCCAACCTCAAAACTCATCGGTCTTCGCTTCTTGTCAGCATAGCTCTTTTGACGATCTTGAGCTGCTAACATTATTTCCCTAATTATTTTCAACTTTTCAGCAGTTTGATGAACCATCTTTGGTCCCATAAACTGTTTTTCCCCAGCCTCAAGCCAACAAGACGGCGTATGACACTTCTGTCCATACAAAGCTTGATAAGGTGCCATCTTAATGCTCGAGTGAAAACTATTATTATAGGAAAATTCTACCAAAGGTAAATGTTCATCCCAATTACCTAGGAATTCCAAGGTACATGCTCTTAGCATATCTTCAAGTGTTTGTATCGTTCTTTCACACTGACCATCAGTCTGCGGATGGTAAGTTATGCTTACACATAACTTGGTACCCATTTCCTCTTGTTGACTTTTCCAAAACCTTGAGGTGAAACGGCTATCACGATCCAATACAATCGTTAACGGAACACCGTGAAGCCTCACAATTTCCTTTACATAAGAATTCACAAGTTTTTCCATAGACCATTTCTCCTTAGCCGCTATGAAATGCACACTCTTAGTGAATCGATCAACGACCACCAAAATCATGTCGTGACCATTCTTTGTTCTGGGCAGTTTAGTGACAAAATCCATACCAATGTCTTCCCAGTTACCCATAGGCACAAGCAATGGTTCTAAACTCCCGTACGGTTTCTGATGTTGTGTCTTGACTCTCGCACAAGTCACACACTCGGCCACATACTTTGCAACATCAAGCTTCATCGTCGGCCACCAGCAGTAGGGTTTCAGGTCCCTATACATTTTAGTTCTACCCGGATGAATTGAGTACATGGTTTTGTGAGCTTCTTCCATCAGAAGATCCCTAATTCCTCCTGACTTAGGTACCCAAATACGATCTTGGAATACCTTCAGTCCATGACCGTTAGTACCAAACACCAACGTTTTACCCAAACGTTCCTCCTTTCGGTCATTTTTCTCAGAAGCTTCCTCTTGAGCTTTCTTTATACTTTCCACCATGGTCGAGACAACTTCGATTCTCAACGCTCTTGGCCTCTTCCTTTCAAGATTGACTTTCCGACTGAGAGCATCAGCAACAACATTAGCTTTACCGGGGTGGTAAAGTATCTCGCAGTCGTAGTCTTTAAGTAATTCTAGCCAGCGTCGTTGCCTCATATTCAATTCCTTCCAATTAAAGAGATATTGGAGACTCTTATGATCAGTAAAAAGTTTGTACTTCGTGCCATAGAGGTAATGCCTCCATATTTTCAGAGCGAAAACTACCACTGCCAACTCCAAATCATGAGTCGGGTAATTCTTTTCATGCTCTTCCAACTGTCGAGACGCATATGCTATCACATTTTCTCTTTGGCTCAAAACACAACCCAATCCAACACCAGACGCATCGCTATAAACAGCAAAGTCTTCAACTCCATCGGGTAGAGAAAGTATCGGTGCCTCGCATAGCTTCTTCTTTAACTTCTCGAATGCTTCTTTATGCTTATCATTCCAAGCATAAGTAGCTCCTTTGTGGGTCAAAGCTGTTAATGGAGTAGCAATCGAAGAAAAGCCTTGGATAAACCTTCGGTAATATCCGGCTAATCCTAAAAAGCTTCGAATCTCTGTGGGACTTTTCGGTTGCTCCCACTTCATCACAGCTTCAATCTGTGCTGGATCAACCATTATCCCTTCTTGGTTGACCACGTGACCCAAGAATTGAACTTCACGAATCCAAAAATCACATTTGGAGAACTTTGCACATAGCTTCTCCTTCTTCAAAACTTCTAACACTTCTCGCAAGTGTCTGCCATGCTCCTCCTGTCTTTTCGAGTAAATCAATATGTCGTCTATGAACACTATCACGGTTTTATCAAGGAAAGTATTACAAGCCCTATTCATCAAATCCATGAATGCTGGGGGAGCATTGGTTAGTCCAAACAACGTAACCAAGAACTCGTAGTGTCCATATCTAGTTCTGAATGCAGTCTTCTCGATATCTTGCTCTCTTACTTTCAGCTGATGATATCCTGACCTAAGATCGATCTTTGAGAATAGCTCGAACCTTGCAATTGATAAAATATGTCATCAATCCCCGGCAACGGATATCTATTCTTTATTGTTGCCTTGTTCAGCTCTCTGTAATCGATGCACATTCTCATACTTCCATCTTTCTTCTTCACAAATAACACCGGAGCTCCCCAGGGCGATGAACTAGGTCTAATGAAACCTTTGTCCAATAACTCCTGAAGTTGCATCATCAGCTCCTTCATCTCCGTCGGTGCTAATCGATAAGGTGCTTTTGCTATTGGCATGGTTCTTGGTAACAAGTCTATTCTGAACTCCACTTGTCTATCAGGTGGTAATCCAGGAAGATCTTCGAGAAATACTTCCGGATACTCACACACCACTAGAATACTCTACATCACCTTCTTTTCTTTCTTAGCATCAATCACAAATGCTAAATATGATGTACATGCCTTGGTCAAACACCTTCTAGCCTTCATTAGAGAAATAATTCTAGAATTCACTCGCCGTTTGTCCCCATACACCATAAACGAATCTTTTCCAGGTAGGTTTACTTTAACTATCTTCTTCTTGCATAAAATTTCGGCATCATTGGCGCTAAGCCAATCCATTCCCAAAACGATGTCGAAACCATTAAGATCGATGGGCAATAATTCCTCGTGAAACATATTCCCATTAAGGTCGATTAATATGTCTTTCGTACGATTGCTAACAGGTACAAACTTGCCACTAGCTACTTCGACTAATAAAGCATTATCTGGTCTATCAACAGGAAAAGCTAGCTTTCTACCAAACTCATGCGAAATAAAGGAGTAGTTGGCTCCAGAATCAAACAATACTTGAGCAGGTAATTCGTTTATGAGAAAGGTACCTGAAGGAACATCAGCTTCGTCTTTCACGGCCTCAAGTGTCATCTGGAAGGCTCTCGCCTTCGGCTTTGGTGGAATGTTGGGCCTAGCTGTCTCCTTCTTCTTCGGACAGTCTTTCAAAATATGTCCCTCTTCATTACACCCAAAACACATCCTTTTGTTGTTTGGACATTCATTGGCAAAATGTCCGACCCTTCCACACTTGTAGCAGGTTATATCCTCGCTACATTTCCCAAAGTGCTTTTTCTTACACTTATCACACCACTTTGCTTCGCCTCCTTTTCCTCCAAACTTTTTCGAATCAGATTTCGAAAATTTTCCTTTCTTACCCGAACCAGATGTTCCCTCAAACTTTCTTTTCTCACCAACCTCAACCTTGACGATGCTTCCCCCCTTGATCATGTTCTCAACAGACTTGGCAGCCCAGATAGATGCCTCTAGAGTAAGTGCCTGACATACTGGCACCTCGTACTCCCATTGAAGTCCCTTCGCATACCGGTCCACCTTTGTCAGCTCCTCTGGAACGATACGCAAGGCAAACTCCATCTTATCGGTGAAGTTATTGGTGTATTCATCAACTGACATGCTGCCCTTCGTCAATGTCAAAAACTTATTCTCCAACTCCAACAGATTTTGAGCCGAGCAGAACTTGCGCTTGAACTGCACCAAGAACTCTGCCCATGACAATTGCAGTGGCTCATTAGGGCTCAAATTCTTCCCTAGAGTGTTCCACCAACGAACAGCTCCTCCTCAGAATTGACGCACGGCATAGATAGTCTACAACTTACCTCTGCAACCATAAGTCATGAAGGCTAGCTCCATTTCGGAGATCCAATCCATAACCCCAATCAGATACTCCCTTCCATTAAAGGTCGATGGTTTGCAAGTTAGAAAGTCCTTATACTTGCATCCCATTCCATCATTCCTTCCATCATGGTTATCTTGCCTAACTATCGGTGGGTTGGCTGGACCAACAGACCCACTGAAGTTTCCACCTTCCGAGTGCCCTTCATTTAATTCAGGCTCTTCCACACGAATTGACAGTTCTTCACGATTCTGTTGAAGCAACCGTCTAGTTTCATCCATCTGACGATCCAACATTGTCTGAATCATCATTTGCATACCAGTCATGGTTATTGGCTTAGGTGCTGCTGCTACGACAGGTATTTGTTCAATCACTGGTGGTTGATTCCTGTTTCGTCAGGAATTCCAACTCCACTTCTTGTTCTCACCATTTTGATCTACACACCGAATAAGGTGAAATTAGATCCTCAATCATGATAGATATTCAAATTATACTTATCACTCCGAAACGTTTACATGCTAGTTCTAATGTCGTAGACGTATGCTTAGAATCCTACACACATAAGGTTTCTAGATCCGGTCGGCAACAGACCATAGATCCGAACAAATAATATCATATATGGAAACATATAACATTTAGCACATAAAAACATTTTAGGAAACTTTCCTAAAATAAACTAGTGCTCGTGTCTAAAACACAACAGACACACATCTCAAAATTCCACTTAGCATTCTATGTTTAAGTCTAGAAATCCTACAAAGTCCTAGTTCACTTAAACTAATGCTCTGATACCAACTGTGACATCCCCAAAATCTCGGCCAGAAAAGACCGATTTTCATTTATGCTTTTAAAATATTTTCAGAGTAAATCCTTTTGATTTGAAAGAGTTGCGGAATTTGTTCCCAAAAATAAAACATGATAAAACAATGTTTACCGAAGCATTTCATAAAAGAAATGTATTTTCATTATAATCAAAACTTGGGGTGTCATGTTCTGATACAGACCAATAAGCACAAACGAATACATTACAAGTCATTCAAAAAATATAAACATATGTAGACTTGTAAACAAAACAACTTGATAGTTCATCCATCTGATGCCCTTGCACCACTTCATGTAATACAATTAAAACTGAGTGGGTCAGGCTTGGGAGCCTGGTGAGCATATAGGGTTTTCAACCCACAATAAATAATCATATTTAATTTTCACCAACCAACAATAACCCAATTACCCATTTCCGTTATTCTCACTTTAATATCCCTAAGACAACTAACATAAGGGACCTAGTCTAAGAATATTTCATCGGGGCGACAACACATGCCTCGGGGGTACCTCAGCAATATAAGTCAAATAAGGCAACCATGAGGGGGATGGAGTGCAACGAATGAACACCCAAGTTCATTAACACCTACAGGTGGCGAACCTGCTAATGTTTCCACAAGACTATCTAGAAAAGTATGTGGTCGTCATCTAAACTCCGCTAGATGACTAGATCAAACAACGAGGCCTCTCATCTGTTTATTTCACACCAACTATCTACCCATGTTCTACCCAACATATTAGAAGATAAAAATATACATTTGTATACATAGTTTAAAAACCTGTATAGCATGCTTTAATCAACACATATTTCATATAACAGATGAGGCCCACACACACATAACACATATCTCATAGAGAATAAATCATATCTATGAGTTAGAAGAAAGTGAATACACATTCACACACATAACCACAAAATTGTACACATAATACATATTTCGTATAAAATACTTCATAATTATGTGTTAGAAGAAAGTAACTACACACTCACACCTATAAACAACAATATACTTAATACACTCGAACCATACTTGTATTACTATCGTGTTTATGAAAGGTAGTATACACTCACTTGATCAGAAGATGATCGGACAGAACTACGACTTGCAGAAGTAGTAATCCTCAGCAGATCTGGAAGATCTCTTCAAAAATCAAACTTCTCGCGGGCAAAGCTTCGGCTCGGGAACCGCACTTCTCGGGATCTTCGGGATCTCGGGACTTGCCTCGGGGTTCGGGAACAATACCGGGGCTTCGGGATATCTCTGACATGCAAAATGATGCAAAACGGGAGAGAGAAGAGAGGAAATTGGCAAATGGGTCGGCTGCCCTCACATCCTATTTATAGGTGGCTGGAGCCTCGGAGTACGCGGGGCGTACTGTAGTATGCGGCACGTACTACTTCCGAAATCATCATTGCATGCGTCATCCGAGCCACTTGCTGCGAGTGTCGACACCTTCGGAGTATGTGGGGCATACACGAGTACGCGGGGCGTACCTCGAATCAGACCGGTGACTCATTCGGATAATGCTTACGAATTTCCAATTATATTTAATTACAAAATATTTAATAAACTTCAGAAATTCATATCTTCTTCATACGAACTCCGTTTTCGACGTTCTTTATATCCACAGAAACGTGAGACTACGCTCTACAACTTTTGTTTAGACTTCGTCGGCTAATTTTGATTTGTTTTTATTATTTATTTTTAATAGGCCGCGACAGAAAAACTTCGTTATAAATTCATAACTTCTTCGTTTGACGTCCGTTCTCGCCTAACTTTTTATCGCTTCGATACCAACAATGAGACCTTCGATTCTCATTTACATTGCTTTGGCTAAAAACCCCACGATCTCAAATCGAGTAAATCAGGCTGCATACCGCTAAGCCGAAACTTCGATAAATCATAACTTCCTCATACGAAGTCAGATTTTGGCGTTCTATATATATTCGGAAACCTCGTTTCAACTACTACAACATTATTCAAAGATATTAAGTTTATTTTACACTTAAATTTTGACGCTTATTCTTATTCTTAATTAATCAAACTACATAATTAAGCAATTAAGCACAAAACACATAATACTCAAATAATACAAATCTTATTATTTCAAAACGGGTTACAAAGGTTAACCTAGACCATTACATTGCTAAAACTTGCAAGCCCGGAAACACAGGCGTTACAGTATATGATGGTTTACATTGCGTAATTACTGTTCCACTCAGTATTTTAATAAGAAAACATCATTTGGAAAATTCATGTGTTTAAATTTTCCTTAACCTTGATAGTGCTAAACAATGAACCAAAGAGATAAAAACAACTACTGCACCCTCATCGGGAATGTATAGGACACTAAAACATGACTTAACGGGGTTTACGGACCTTGCCTTGCGAAGCCGGATACTCAAAATGGTCATAACTAAAACCTCTCTTAAATCTCTTTCACTTTATCTCTCTATATTAGAAATCTCTCCCAAATCTGTGTCCGTATGTGAAATCTCTCCAAGTATGTCATATCACTCCCAAATCTCTCTCTGTATGTGAAATCTCTCCAAGTATGTGAAATCTCTCCCAAATCTCTCTCCATATGTGAAATCTCTCCAAGTATGTCAAAACTCTCCTAAATCTCTCTCCGTAGGTGAAATCTCTCGCAAATCTCTCTCAAAAACGTCTTTCGAGTTTTATAGTCATTTGGGGTATCCCGACACTTATCTTGGTGAAAAATCACTCAAGGAGGAGTGATACATAGGAAAATAGCCCCTTAGGGCCGAAGCCTCTCTATAGGGGCCAAGTCCTTCTTGAACCGAGGTCAAAGGATCACGCCGCAGTAGCCATCCGAAGCCGCAGCTAAGGAGACCGTAGCCGTCCAACCGCAGCCAAGGAGACCGCAGCCGTCCAGCCGCTGCGAGCCTCAACTTCGGATCCGCATCAGCAGCCGAGCCACTTCGGTTCCAAGGCTACTGATGACCGCACCCTCGCCCAGAACTTCGGAATTTCCCAATTTTCACCCGGTTTTCAACCACGACTCCGTTTTAAGCCTGTTTTCATCATTTTAAAGCGTGATTTTCATCCAAACTTATATTTTGACATATAAGGTCCCATATAATAATAAATTTAACATATTTCTAAGGAAATTCTTATTTAAGAATAAAATCTATCAAGTAAGATTTTGTGGTGGAGTGTTAACTTTGCCATAGTGTTAGACACAACCAACCACCCCCATACCCACTCCATGACTAACCCACACCCCTCACCACCATACCTGGTCATTCCAGAGTACCTTTTCCACTCATACTCACGTTTTTGATCTGGAACAGCCCTCTCTCTTCCCTCATTCCCACACACTTCTCTCATTTCCACCAAAGATCCAACACACCTTTTCTCTCAAATTCTCTCACACAAATTCGAGATTTCCAAGGAATTTTCCAGCTTTTCTCCTTCATTTGGTAAGTATTATCACCCTCCGTATGGTTATTACATTTCCTTTTACTCAAATCATTGATTCCTTACACAAACTCAATCATTAATGTGTTAGATTCTTGAATCTTCAAGTAATCCTTCAAGTGTTCTTGAGTTGAACACTTCTCTCCTTCAACATCCATCCAATAAAATGACACAAGCTGAGTTCATAACCCTATATTTTCATGTTTTCTTAAGTTTTAAAGGGCGAGAACACAAGTCAAAACACCAAGAACACCACTAAGTTCTTTTAACACCTTTCATCTGAAAAGTTGGGCTCCATTCACGGCATGTTTTGATCAATATAAACATTTTAGTTTTCAAAACTATTTTAGGTGCAAGCAATTCCAGTTCTTAGATTTAAAATGACTACTTGCACATCTCCACATGATTTTTCTATGATTTATAGTGATTTTTAGCAAATTGTCTATCATTTCAAGAACCAATCCGGAACAATCTGTGATTATTGACGTTTTCACTCATGTTGGGGACCTGATTTGGACGTGTTATGACTTTTCTATAAATTTTCTAAACACAGTAAAATAAAATATTAACAACAGAAAAATGCTATCAATTTCACTTCACCTTGTAACATGTTGAGCAAGGTGTATATATTTATGTGAAAATATGTTATTGCAAATAAATGACAATTTGTCTTAGTATATAGACATGCATCAGTTAACAAACGGATTATATATATATATATATATATATATATATATATATAGAGAGAGAGAGAGAGAGAGAGAAAATAGAAGATACCAATTTGTTATAATCAAAGTACATCCATTACAATACAAAAATTTGAGTAACTATGTTAGGTATAGTTTACGCACATTACCACTACTACCCTTGTTTTGATAAATTATAATAGGTATAGTTTATGATACATTACATAACATACTCATACAAAAAGAGTACATTTATACAAAAGGGATTTTCATTACATTACATGTAAATTCGTTAATGACTGTTATAAGACATTCGCTTCACATTACCGATAAGTTCTATTTTGTAACTAGAGTCTCCTGGAGGGAGAGCATGATAGTTGTTTATAGATCTATATTGGGATTGACAAACCCACACATGACCTGCATGCAACAGCTAGACCGGCAGGTCTGAGGTGACAAATGTCATAACATTTCCGACGCCTGAAGAACGTCGTTTTAGGCCACCTAGGTCGTAGCATGGTTATAATAACTCACATTAAGTATTAGAGAACATAGAATTCATGGGGATTTCATTGAAATTAAATGAGTTTATGTTGATTTAAACATGCATTGATTTACCATAAATATGACAAATTATTTGTACATTCCGGTCTTTGGGTTTTAAGACTACATTTACACATTAAGGAAAATATTGGATTTTCTAGAACTAACACTACATTTGCAAGAAAAGGTTTTCATAACTGCATTCGAAAACTTATGAACCCACCAACCTTCGTGTTGACACCTTTTTCAAACAACTTGTATTCTTAGGAAATCACTAAACAGGTAACCAAGTGCTTTTAAGGATGCGACGTTAAGGCGTCAAACATTTTACATTTTTGTCAACATATTGTAATTGATTTGGAAACATGTAATTCATACAATGATGTAACTCTTTCAATTATATATATGCTGGTTGTGTTTACTTTAATCACTATTGCAAATGTTGTTATGATACTATACATGAAGTCCTCCACCCTCGGACATTTCCACCATCCTTGGTTTGGGGGTGTGACACTCGATTCATTAAGTCCATGAACACGGCAGGGGCATTGGTTAGTCTGAACGACATCACTACAAATTCATAGTGATCGTATCTTGTTCGGAAAGCTATGATGGGAATATCACCTTCTAGGACTCGTAGCTAGTGATATCCCGATCTCAGATCGATCTTGGAAAAATAGTCTGCTCCTTGGAGTTGGTCGAACAGATCGTCTATTTGTGGTAGGGGATATCAGTTCTTGATGGTAAGCTTGTTGAGTTCTCGGTAATCGATACACATTCTGAACGATCTGTCCTTGTTTTTCATGTATAGTATTGGCGCTCCCCAATTTGAGAAACTTGGTCGGATAAATCCTTTGATGAGTAGCTCGTTCTGTTGACTAGATAGTTCTTGCATTTCTACCGGGGTTAATCGATACGGTGCCTTGGCTACAGGAGTAGCTCCTAGAATTAGGTCGATCCTGAACTCCACTTGTCTTGTAGGGGGTACTCCTAGAAGATCCTCTGGGAAAACATCAGGAAAATCACATACGTCGGGCACACTCTTGATGTCTTCTGCTTCTCGTTTCATATCTACGACATGAGCTAAAAATGTGTGTCATTCCTTGCACAAGCACTTCTGAGCCTTGATGCAGGAGATAATGCAATGAGTGGTGTTAGGCTTATTGCCATAAATAATATGGGTTTTTCCTGTCCGCACGATGAGCACTTAGCCAATCCATGCCTATGATGACGTCGAAACTTTTTATTGAGATTGGCATGAGGTTGACCGGGAAAGACTTGTTGTTTAGTGAAAGGGTACAATTTAAGAATATTTCTTTAGCACTTTCTGTTTTACTGTTAGCCATTTCTACTATAAATGTTTCACTTAGCAATTGAGGTGTTAATTTGAGTAGATTTTTAAAAGTATGGCCCACGAAACTCCTTTCCGCCCCACTATCAAACAAAATGCATGCATATGAGCTATCAAGGAGAAACGTACCCGTAACAACAGTGGGGTCTGCAACGGCTTCCTCCTGGCCTATTGCGAATAGTCGGCCACTCCCGCCAGAATTCTTGTTGTTTGCCTTCGACCAGTCCTTTTTGAAGTGCCTAGTAGCTCCACACTCGAAGCAGGTGCGACCTACCCCGACATTTGCTGCTGGAACGGCTGTTTGGGCTGGTTTTTTGCAGAAGCGGACAGTGTGTCCCTTCTTGTTACACCAAGTGCACTGAAACTCACAGCAAGGTCCGTGGTGATGAAAGTTGCATCGGTTGCACTTTGGCAGTTGGCCTTTGTATGAGCTTGTTGGTGTAGGGGTAGTAGGGACAGTAACAGTATGTGCCGTCACTATCTGTTGTTTGTTGGGGTTTTCTTGCAGGGATTGTCCCTTTCTCATGTTCCACGGTTTCCTTTGGCCCTGTATTTCCTTTGGTGGGTCGGCAGTAACTACGGTAGTATCCTTTTTGATCCCGTGATCGATCAAACGTTGTGCCAGGTGCTTCGCGCTGTTAAATGTTATTAGGTTGCATGTCAAGACATGCCCTTGAATCTGGGGTGACAACCCCCATATGTATCTTTCCACCTTCTTCGGCTCCGGGTTGACCATTCCCGAGCACAGGTATGCCAAATAACTGAACCTGGCCGTGTGGATGGCTAGGTCAAAACCAACCATTTTTAGGTTCCATACTTCCTACTCTAATTTTTGTATTTCACCCCTCGGGCAATATTCCTCTAACAGTAGGACCTTCAAGTCCTCCCAGCTCATGGCGTTGGCGACTGGAAGAGATACCGATTTCACATGCCCCTTCCACCATGTAAGGGCTCGATCTGTGAAGGTACAAGCAGCAAAATGGACCTTGCTTCTTTTTTGGCATGAACAGATTTTAAAGATCCTCTCGGTCTTTTCAAACCATTGCGTTATTGCAATGACTCCTCTAGTGCCGTTGAACATTTTCGGCTTGGCGTTCGAGAACTCTTTACCATGACCAGCACCATGGTTATGATGATTTGTACTACTCCCGCTCCCCCCCCCCCAGCTCCATTAGATTTTATTTGGGATAGCACAGCTGCTACTGCTGCGGTGATGGCAACTTGTATCATAGCGGGATCGTAAGTTGGAGGTGGTGGTGGCAGTGTTGGTGTCGTATTTCGGCGTGCTGACCTACGAGGAGGCATCGTGTTGTCAAAGAAAAAAATGAAAGACAATAAGTCTCAAATGTTTGAAAGTCGTGTGTTAATGGGCTAGTTATTTCTAACATTTCATGAATCAGGTTCAACCTAAGCAACGTTTTCGAGTTTGATTCATAATAAGAGTTTATAAGTAAACTTATGAATTCGAGTATTATGCAATGAAATTAACACAAAAAAGAAATACTTCATTATATTAAACATATATTGGGTTACATTTTGGAGTCAGGAGAATTTTGACCTTTTATAAAGGTCTCCGATTACAAAAGTTAGAGAAAAGTAAGACTACTTGCGATGTGGTTTACGCTTGGAGTTTGACTCCGTGTCTGATTGCTTTGCCCCCATATGATGCCTGTTAAAGGTGGCTTACTGCTCCCTCATTTACCTTATCTCAGAGAGGGTTATGTTTAGTTGGTCTTGGAGTGTGTCGGTGTGGAGTTGGGCATTTTCCTGCAACATGTCCAGGTGGCGGATGTCGGCAGCGTTACCTTGTACCTCCTCGTTGATTTCGCGAATTCGGTTTGCTTGAACTCCTTATTGGTAGTACTGGTTAGCTAGCTTGCCCACAGTGACTGGGAGTGCTCAGTCGGCTGAACTTCCATTGCTGACATTATAGAAGTCCCGACACATGTCGTAGGGAGGACGCACTCCTTGTTGTTGAATCCAGTGGTGAATGTGGCTTCCCCAGACGAGATTTGGTCCTTGAAAACCTATCCTAACCGCAGGAGGTCGGATGGCTGGTGGGTTGATTACCTCGGGCTCTAAGTCTGTTCCATCAGAGCCTTCCTCTTCTTCCTCTTCCATGGGTTCCTCCTCCTCTTCCGAGTCGTCTTCTACCCAACCTCTGCTGCCTTGGTTGGGGTAGTAGGGGTCCCCTGGTAGATGGAATCCAGCCATTGTGTCTACGCGAGAATTGAGATGTGAGAATTGTCTAAAAATTAAAACATGTAAATCTAAACATGTAAGTTAAACTATTGTATTTACCAAATACTACTATAGTATTTAGATGTTAGGCTTGATTCTAAAGTTTATAGGTTTGGTAAGTTTTAGACTTGTTGTCCACTATATATCTATCCCTTGGCATATGTTGGTCGGCTCTCAGAAAAATATAGTTGATCAGGCTATATCCATCCCAGTCCCGATTACATATTGCAAGGCATACCTATATTGCACAACTCATCTATAATACTTTTATATTGTTTTCATTACGATACTGACCCTGCTATACAATGTATGTCTGTATACTTTATAAAAGTTTCATTTTAAAAGTATAAATCTCACTCAGAATGTTTTTGCCTAGTTATGTTTATAGTTGCATATCAAAAATGGTTTTGATATACTTAGTTCACTATAAACAATGCTCTGATACCAATCTGTCACACCCCCAAACCTGAACGGCGGAAATGTTCGATGGCGGAGGACGTCATGTCAAGTATCATAACAAATGAATAGTAAAGAAAGTAGACACCACCATAATATAAATATATTTGAAAATTTTACATAATTGTATGTGTTAAATGTTTGCAAAAGAAATCAAATACAATATGGTGATCCAAAATATGTTACTAACGCCAGCGCGTTAGTTTTCAAAAGTAGTTGCTACCTGGTTTAGCGGTTTCCTGATAATACAAGTTATTTCAAAGTAAAAGTGTCAACAATAAAGTTGGTGAGTTCATAAGTAGTGTTTTGAGAAAATGAATGCCATTCAAAAGTTCGTGTATGTTTTCCAGAAAATCCCTTATTATCTCTTAAATGTATGAAATGGGTATGAAAGATCGTTCTATAAACTGTATGTATTTGAAACAGGAAAATCCCTTATTTTCCTAAAAGTGAAATGTAGTCTCAAATGACCAAGACCGTAAGTTGTAAGCAACTATGACATGCTTAAAAGAATGATGTATTGTCTTATTATAAAACAAAACTATAAGAAGATCATATTTGTAAATGAAAAGTGACCGTAATAGTCACTTTCCCCGTGAAAACATAATACCGTAATAATTTTCTGTCCAGTGAGTTTTTATAACCGTACTATCATAATTTGCTTTTAGCGACGTTCTTTAGGCGTCGAAATGAGATGAAACTTGTCACCCCAGGGACTGTTGCTAGTAGTCAGGGCGCGAGATCATTAATCCCGTATAGATCTATACACACTTGCCACATTCTCCGGACGGGAGATTCTGGTTATAAACAGGACTTCTAGTAATACCTTAATAGGTATAATGAAGATGAATGTTTCACAGATTCTCAATTAAGTCCCATATTAAAATCAATAATGTTGTTTCTGAAATGATTATCCTTTTTCACAATGTTATCGAAGGCATAATGAAAAGTGAATGTTCTTGTATATATAAAAATGGTATACTGAAAAATAGTTACCCTTAATATGATGCAAACGTATAAATGATCTTATAGTATTTATAATCATGTTTTATTCCCAAAGGTTAAAGTAATGTAAGATGTTTTGCATGTTAACAGATCCATATGATAGTTATTAAAAATAATCAAAAATGTATAACGAAAGATAGATGTTTTCACACAAGCTTAACCGTGTGTTTACTTCTATTCCCCCCCGTAATGTGTTAATATCATTTTAAAAGTATTTAAAAGAGTAGAAATAGGGGTATGAACTCACTTGGTTGAAGAGGCAGGCTGAAGAAGATAAAGCAATAAACGAGCAGAACTTCGACAGCATAAAGCGGATTTCTCGAGATTCTCGAGAATCTCGGGAGCGTAAAACTTCCTTCGGGACTTGGATGTGCAAACCGGGACTTCGGGATGGCTCCGAGGGTTTAAACGTAGAGCTTCGGCACAAGAAAGAGGAGAAATAAGCAAATAATCCTGGAACCCTTGCACCCTTTTTATTGGGGCTGAAACCCCCTCGTACGCGGGGCGTACTCACCCCAATTACGATGGGCGTAATGAGTCGTCATCGCATGCATAGCTCGGACCTGATGGCCGATGGGAGAGCTTGTTGGTCGATGGGACGAGGCCCTTATTGCCTGGTACGCGGGGCGTAATGTGATTTTCCAACTTCTAAATTGCGTAACTTTTGCGTATGAGCTCCGTGTTTCGCATTCTTTATATTCACACGTAGGTGAGAATGTACTCTAAAACTTTTATCTAGACTCTGTCGGCTAGTTTTGATCTTATTTTTAATTATCTATTTTTAATAGGCCGGGACACGAAAAGTCCGTTTAAAATCCATAACTTCTTCATCCGGTGTCCATTTTCGTCTGTCTTTTTACCGTTTTATTGCTATTGTCGAGACCTTCAACTTTCATTTAGGTTTCTTTGGCTAAAAATTGCTCGATCTCTATTTCGAGGTTTTAGCTGTCTACCGCTATCCGGAAACTTCGAAAAATTATAACTTCCTCATACGAAGTCAGATTTGAGCGTTCTTTTTATGTATGTTCATGGTTAAATGATATCTACGACTTTTATTTAGATACCTAAGGCTAACAAGTATTTTATTGAAACTTCTCGTTTTAGGCTTAACAGTGTTTTACGGGTATAGTTACGAATCTTCAAATTTTCATAACTTCTTCATTATAACTCGGATTTTTGTGTCCTTTATATTTTTGGAAACCTTGTTAGTCATTACAAGGATCTGAAATAATGGGTTTTTACACAAGACTTCATACCTCAACAAAGATAGAAGTAGTAGGGCAAATTGCAATAAATAACAAGTTGTTTTAATCCTATTAGAAACTGGGAATATGATCATAACTCTATTTCTTATCCGTAATCACAACATGCTAACATTTGTTTACCAATAATAGTAATGTATTTTGTTTTTACCTGAAATAGCAATGTACTTTGATTTTTCAACAAATGTGGATTATGTGAATTGTATTTGTTTTCTTATACATTTATAATTGTGGTGAAATAATGTAATTTTCTTGCTATTATAGGTGAAACTATAATACGTTTCCTTTATTGGTAAGAGAAGAAAAGTACATTGCTATTTCTTGTCATAAAAGATTATATTACCATGGTCTGTTTCAGGGCCCCAACTGCAATGTGGATGTATCTGTGGTAGGAAATTGAAATGGTTGATATGCTATATACTACAATAGCTAATAAATCATCCCCTAAGTAGTAATAAAGTAATATATTCATCAAAAAATAAAACCAAAAATCGTAACTAAATTTAATGAATATATGATATTCACATAAATATACCTCTTCAAGAAGATCATGTGCCTCATTCTCCTATGGTTAAAGGAATGGACGTATCATCTAGATCTTTGATGTATGAAAACATAACAATTTTTGGATTTGAGATTAGTCACGACCTGAGGATAGTTCTCTCACGTCCTCACATGGTCATAGTATGCGGGTGCACCATTAAAAGTGTCATAATGTGATATTGTTGGTGTTAAGACATGAGACCTGATGAAACCCGAAGCTTAGTTTTTTGACATATTTAAGGGAAGTGAGGGTCTATGGTTTCCCTGACCCTTATCCCGCATCACCTCCAAGCTAGAGAGAGAGAAACCCTATTTTCCCCTACTCAACTTTAGATCTTACATTGGTGTTTTTGGTAGTTTGAAGAGAAGAAGAAGCTGTTTTGGTTGTGTATCCATCAAGATAACCTCATCCTCATCATATTGTGCTAGCTTTGGACCTTTGTAAGTGCCAAAGTTTGAACCTTTATTGTTGGTTAGAGCTAGATCTAGGTTTTTGGCCCATTGAATCCATGACTAAGAAATCTTGAATGAGAATAAACCATAAAGTTGGCAACTTTATGGGTATAAAGGGTCCCTAGGATGATATAATATTCACTTCATGTGAGTGATTGAGTTTTAAAGCTTTGCATGAATAGTTTAGTGACGTTTCTTACAATTTTGACCCAAAATGAGATCTGAACATGTATTGGACATACATGTCCATAACGCATTGATATTTAAGTTGATGTTTGAGTAATAAGACTTTCTAGAAAGTTGGAACACATGAGTTACAAGATTAGGGCTGAATGAAATAGGACGACCAATATATGAAGCTCAAGATGTGAGAAATGAAATTCCCAATTATTTTGGCCTTACGCTATCATGATGTAGGGAGTTGAATCTCACAAAATGATTGTGATCTGAGTCGTTAGGGTTACATATGATCTACGTTGACTCATGATTGAGTTATGGATTGAGGAAAATCGGTTCTCACAACATGACCATAAGTTGGCCACGATATGAGAGTCAACTAAAGGAAAGGTTGATCTTTGACTTTGACCATTATCCTTTGACTAGTTTGACTTTTGGTCAACTGAGAGGATCGAGTAACTTGTAGGGGAAAACGGTATTTTTCCCAAAGGAGGATTTCCTTGGTATTTAGACTAAGATGAGTTAAGGGATTTATTCTAATTGCTAATTAAGATTAGGTTTGGATATATTTAGTGGCAGAGACTTTAGCACGAGTAGCCCGAGAGTAAGATATGTTCGTTAACTGATTGAGGTGAGTCTCTTCACTATACTTGTGGGTCGAAGGCACCAATGCCAACCCAGTGGATTATGTTTGTTAAAAGGTAGTTGTCTTTATGAAAATTATTGATATGCCTGCATGTGCTTGTTTTGTTTGTGACTCTTGCATTTATGACTGTATGGTTAGTTGTAGGGTAAAATAGAGCCAGTACTTGTTGGTGTTAGATATGGTCTATTTGGGTTGCATGGCACCATGCAATTGGATAGACTAAATGAGAGAAATAACACTTGTGGTTATTAATATATTATAAGTTCTAGTATATTAATAATATTATTTAATTAGTTTGATCAAGAATTAATTTTAGAATTAATTAAGTGATCAAAAGATAACTAATTAAACATATGGGTTGATTATGTAAATCATCCATAACTTATATAGTGGGTTAAGAGGATCCATGGATAATCAAGTTGGGTTAAACCCATTAGATGCTCCGTGGAGGCTTTACATGGTGTAACCCTAGATGTGTCAACACAATATAAAGCTCATGTGTTCTCCCAAAATCGGTACTACTAGTGAAACAAGAGGGCTTGGCGGATTTTAGTGTGTTATACTTTCTCTCAAAGTTTACTCCATAGCATTTGGTGTTGTGTGAAGCATTTGAGGCATCACACTTGGGGTGCTAGGCTCACAAGGTTTCAAGGAACATTTACAACAACAAGGTATGTAGTTCTATCTATTATTTAAGTTAAAATTGTTCCTTATGTATGCTAGACAGGATCATAGCCTTGGAAATCAACTTTGCATGATAATTAGACAAACATAGATCCAAGGTTATTAGGGTTGCATGTACACTTAGGAAGTGTTAGAATGCTCAAAACCCATCAGTGGTATCAGAGCCTAGGCTTGTTTGTTTATTATTTGTGCTAAAACGTTGGAAAAAGTCGAAAAATTTGTTGTATGCCTGATGAACTCGCCGAGTCCATGGGGGGACTCGCCGAGTTCATGTGTATCTTCAACATACTCGCCGAGTAGGTTCATGCACTTGACGAGTAGGAGCGACAGAGTGCAGATTTTCGACCTTTGCTGCTGGAAATGGACTAGAAACATTACCCTAAACTGTTTTGGTGTTATTAAACTTGTTTTAGATGGTTTAATGTTTGTTCTAATCCATTTACAATGGCAAATATCAATTTTTCATGATTATATGTGTTTATATGGTCTTGAAACTTTGATATGAATATTCATGTACTTGATCTTATGAATTTAGATGATCATAGGAATTACTTGTAACCTACTTGGTAGTTTAATTCTTGATCATAATGTGTTTTAATGAAGCCCATAACTTGTCCTCAAGTTATGGAAAACCAAGAGTCACACTTGAATTAAAACCATTAAAAGAACACAAGAGTTAGAAAAATGAGGAGTCTTCATTTTTATTACTCTATTTAACTAATAAGTTACAAGAAGTGAAAAGTTTTGAAAGTTTACAAAACTTGCCCTCAAGTTTTGTAACAAGTAAAGTCTTGATTAAAACTTTAGTTCCAAACATTAGATTTTTAAAAGTTAAAATTCTACCCTTATACTTATAATATTATAAAGTTATTAATTATATATATATATATATATATATATATATATATATATATATATATATATGAATGTATAAGATCAAAGTCGTCTTACCGCTAGTACGCCTCATTCGCGAAGCCGGTCTATAAGGTGGGTATAAGGTTGTTGACTATAAAATGGCAACTTAATGGGTGTCCACTCTCACCCACCGCTTGCTTGACCAGTGGAGGGTTGTTAGCCGAACAGGTAAGACAAGGACTTATAAATTCTCATTAAAAGTATAATGATTATTATAAAGTAACTAAATGTTTTACAAATTCCCAATCTTAGTTACTTTAGGAAAAATGTGAATAAGGTGCTAATCCATGAAATTACACTTTGCACCTTGTTTAAGTCGTTGGTCGAGCGTGTGTGGTTTACCGGCACACTAACATGGACTTAACAAGGAAGGCAAAGGGCGACTTAAGTTTTTCATGAGGTCGGAAGGAGTGTGTGTGGTTTACCGGCACTATAATTAAGTGAGAAACAATAAGCTTACCAAGTAATTTGCATGGTTACTTCACACCTTGTTTTGTGATCCTCGGTATCACAGTCACAAAACATGAAGGGCACACTCGAGATTGAAACATGCCATTGAATAGTTCCATGAATCTCGAAGAATCTAGGAATTTCTAAAAGCCAAATAAAACTTAATAATCAATATTTTGTTTTCATGGTGGAAATTGGTAAATTGTCATTTACCTACCTTTCAAATATGTTATAACTTGGATTACGACATCCCTCTTCTAGGTTATAATATATTGTGATTGGATCCTAGCCTTAATTCTACATTTGGGTGTTTTATTAAGGATTATCCCAATATCTAAACTAAACCTTTTTCCTTCTTTTCAGATGTCTTCCAATAACTCTACTCCTGGCTCAAACCCTACTGGCTCCTTCTCTCTCATGAACCTTTGTGGGAGAGTCATCTTTGATGGATCCAATTTTACTGACTGGATCAGAAACATCAGGATGGTCACTATTTACGAGAACAAGGAATATGTTCTTGACAAGGAGCTCAAGGTGCCTGAGCCAACTGCTACTCCTGAGGAGCTTGCTGAATATGAGGTTCATGAAAGAGATGCTACCAAAGTGGCATGCATCATGATGGCCACCATGATAGCCGAGCTCCAAAAGTCCTACGAGGACTACTATCCTTTTGAGATGCACCAGGATTTGATGGGCCGCTACCATCAGAGTGCTCATCAAGAGCGATATGAAATCATCTCCTCTATGATCACAACCTGAATGAAAGATGGTGAACCCATCACAAGCCACATGCAAAAAATGCAAAGATATGTGGACCGATTGATGAAGTTGAATGTGAACTTCCCTGAGGAGTTAGCAATAGATATTATTTTGCACTCCTTACCTTCATGTTATGATCAACTCCCCATGACATACCACATTAATAAGGAGGAACTTACACTTAGCAAACTTCAGGGACTCCTAAAGACAACAAAATTAGGTCTTAAAGGTAAGTCAGTTGTGACCACTCCTGCTGCTACTCCAAACTCAGCACCTGTCCTGGAAATCGGGAAAGGTAGAGGGAAGAAGAGAAAGAAGCCTTCGAAGGGTACCAATGGTAAGACTCTTGATGGCTCCTCTTCTAGCGGAACCAAGAAAGGTTTCGTTACACCTTCTTTTGATCCCAATTAGGCTGAATGCTTCTACTACCATGAAAAGGCGCACAGGAAGCGTAGCTGCCCAAAGTACCAACAAGATTTGAAGGATGGGAAAGTTAAACCCAACCATGCAGGTATTTACACTATCTCATCTAGTAACTCACTATATTCTAACTCTTGGGTCCTTGATACCGGTTGCGGTATTCATATTTGTTCTGAAATGCAGGGACCAAGAAGAAGTGAGAATGTGGAGCATGGAAAGATAAACTTGATCATGGCGAATAGGAAAGTTTCATCTGTCACCAAGATTGGAGTTTATACTTTGTTGCTTAGTAGCGGATTTACTTTAGATTTGAATAAATGTTGTTATTCACCAGAAATGGCAAGAAATATTATTTCCTTTCATGCATTCTATAAACAAGGTTTTACCTTTTCTTTTGATAATGAAACTGGTGGAATAAATGCTTTCTATAATAATGTGTTTTGTTTTCAAGCATTACCTTGTGATGGTGTGTATGAAGTTGTGTCTGTTGTAGATAACTTAGGAAATAATGTATTGTGTATTGATTCTTCTAATAGTAATAACATGGATAAACCATCACTATGGCATTGTCATCTTAGGCATATAAGCAAGAAATGCATAGGCCAACTCCAAAAGGATGGAATCTTGGAGTCATTTGACCTAAAGTCAGATGATAGTTGCAAATTATGCTTGCTTGGAAAAATGACAAAGTCACCCTTCACTAGTTCATGTGAGAGGGGTGAAGGTTTGTTGGATCTTGTACACACGGATGTGTGTGGACCCTTCAAACATGCCACAAGGGATGCTAATCGGTATTATGTGACTTTCACGGATGATTACAGTAGATATGGATATGTCTAATTAATCAAGCATAAGTCAGAGACTTTTGAAAGGTTTAAAGAGTTTAAACAGGAAGTCGAGAATCAATTAGGCAGGAACACTAAGATGCTTCGATCTGATTGTAGTGGTTAGTATCATAGTACTGAGTTCCTTGATTATCTGAGGGAATGTGGGATTGTCTGCTAATTGACAGCTCCCAGGACACCACGGTTGAATGGTGTAGCTGAGAGGTGTAATCGAACCTTGTTGGACATGGTTCGTTCCATGATGAGTCGAGCTACGCTACCAATTTCATTTTAGGGGTATGCCTTAGAGACTGCCACCCATATCCTTAATCTGGTCCTTACAAAGAAGGTTGCCAAAACACCTCACGAGATGTGGACTGGAAAAGTTCCTAGTCTAGCCCACATCAATGTGTGTGGTTGCGAGGGTTTCGTGAGACGCGAGACTCATAACAAGCTCGAACCTCGAAGTGAGAAGTGTATTTTCATCGGCTACCCACAAAAATCCTTTGGTTACCTGTTCTACAAACCTAGTGAGAATGTGGTATTTGTAGCAAGGAGGGCTGTCTTGAGAGAGAGAGAGAGAGAGAGAGAGAGAGAGTTCCTAAGCCAAGGAGACAGTGGCAGGCTAATTGACCTTGAAGAACTTCAAGAGTCAAGTGGTGAAGGAACCTCAAACCCTAGCAGTTAGCTTGAAGAGGAACCTCCTGTTGATCCAATTATACCTCCAGTTATACCTCTGAGGCGTTCCACAAGGGTTAGGAACGTACCTGAGCATTACTATGGTTTCCATATTACTGCGGAAGGTGAGACACTTATTAGTGATGAGGCACTAGTAGTTCTGGATGAACCTAACAGCTATGCGGAAGCCATGGCAGGCCCTGAGTCTGCTAAATGGAAAGAGGCAATGGATAGCGAGATACAACCCATGTATGACAATCAGGTCTAGGACTTGGTTGAGAATGTACCAGGTCGTAAGACTGTAGGGTGCAAATGGATCTTCAAGATGAAGACCGACATGGATTGTAACGTACACACTTATAAGGCACGACTGGTTGCAAAGGGCTTTTCTCAAACTCCAGGAGTTGATTATGATGAGACCTTTTCAGCAGTAGCCAAGATTAAGTCTATTAGGGTATTGCTATCCATAGCTGCATTTCATGACTATGAAATATGGAAAATGGATGTCAAAACCGCTTTCCTTAATGGAAAGGTGGCTGAGGATGTTTACATGAATCATCCAGAGGGTTTTATCAGCACTGAGTACCCTAATAGAGTGTGTAAGCTTGAGAAATCCATCTATGGATTAAAGCAAGCACCTTGCAGATGGAATCTTTGCTTTGATGAGAAAGTCAAGGAAATTGGCTTTTGTAGGAGTGAAGATGAATCTTGTGTATATGTTAAAGCTAGTGGGAGTATAGTTAGCTTTTGGTACTGTATGTGGATGACATACTACTCATATGAAATTACATCCCAACTCTGCAGGAAGTTAAGTCCTGGCTTGGGAAGTGTTTCTCTATGAAGGACCTAGGAGAAGCTGCGTATATTCTAGGGATAAGGATTTTGAGAAACCGGAGTAAAAGAATAATTGGACTTAGTCAAAGTACATCCAGAGTAACACTAGGCTGAGTAAGACTCAGAGCCCGAGTACTGAGGTTGAGATAGCAGAAATGAGTAGGATACCCTATGCTTCGGCAGTAGGCTCGATCATGTATGCTATGACCTGTACTGATCCTGATGTAGCCTTTGCTTTAAGCATGGTTAGCAGGTATCAGGGCAATCCTGGTAAGGCTCACTCGATAGCGGTAAAGAACATTCTCAAGTACCTACGGAGGACAAAGGACCGGGTCCTTACCCTCTGTGGGAGTGATGACTTGAGAGTTGTAGGGTATAGTGATGCTAGCTTCCAGACTGATAGGGATAATTTCCGCTCTCAGTCGGGCTCGGTCTTTACCTTAAACGGAGGAGCAATCTCTTGGAAAAGTTTCAAGTAGGAGACACTGGCTAATTCAACTTGCGAATCAGAGTATATAGCGGCAAGCGAAGCGGCAAAAGAGGCTATGTGGCTAAAGAACTTCATTGGAGACCTTGGAGTTGTACCAGCTATATCGGAGCCTACAGAGATATTTTGTGATAGTGAAAGTGCAGTTGTCTCTGCAAAAGAACCAAGGGATCATGGGAGATCCAGGCACATCGACAGAAAATATCATTTTAACAGACATCACATAGAAGAAGGAATCCTCGTGGCAAAGAGGGTATCATCGGATGAGAACCCAGCAGATCCCCTCACGAAGGGACTGAGTAGGGTTAAGCATCTACAACATGCTCGGAGCATAGGGCTGAAGGATGATATAAGTTTTAGTAGTTAGATAAATTATGAAATTTGTAAAATGTAATTGACATTAGATGATGAATAAAAGGTGTTTTATTTATGAGTAAAGTGTTGCTATCTCTTGTCGATTGTTTACTATATTTCGTTTGCATGTTTTGACTTCCAGAATAATTATGATTGGTATATCATATTATTCAAACCTCCACCGTCGGTCATATATCAGAAGTAGGTATGAATCAAGACTGTCATGATTGGTTGCAGAGGTCTAAGGTGTTGGACATGGCTACAACAATCATGAGTGCTCATAAGTTCTAAGCATTGGACACAACCCACGCTCACTGGAATCACTTCATGGAATTTTATCTCGAGTGATCATGAGACGGTAATATCATATAAGTCTTCAAACCTAGAGATATGACTTGTTAACTATGAGTTAGTTATACATTGAAAGTGCGAAACCGCATTGGTAACTCGATGCTATAAAACGTGCGTTTGTCTGTAATTTAACAAGTAGTAGGACAAGCATATGATTCGAAGTTTATCTGTTCCTTCTTGGATTAGAAGTTGATATCTGGGCCCCTCAATGGTTTTGTTTTGACCTATGTACCGGGCCCTGTCAGAACTAAATTGATGTGTTCAGTTAAGTTCTTTGTCAAACAAATCGGAAATCGGGAAACAAAGTGCTGGACAATAAGCAAGACCATGTTCCATGTGTTTGTCCGGCTGATATCTAGAACAGAGTATTATATGATCCCTTATCTGAAATGGCGTACCATCATCTTCTCAGTTTCGAGAAACCTTGAAAAGAGCTACGATTGTCGATCGGTTCCAGAAGTCATACTTGCAGTTATAGTTATTTGACTTATCCAAGTGGGAGACTGTTGGATAAGGTGTCTAAGTCCATAACTATTTTTGGTATGTACTTGACCCGACCCGGCATGGTCCATTTGGGTTGCATGGCACCATGCAATTGGATAGACTAAATGAGAGAAATAACACTTGTGGTTATTAATATATTATAAGTTCTAATATATTAATAATATTATTTAATTAGTTTGATCAAGAATTAATTAAGTGATCAAAAGATAACTAATTAAATATATTGGTTGATTATGTAAATCATCCATAACTTATATAGTGGGTTAAGAGGCTCCATGGATAATTAAGTTGGGTTAAACCCAGTGGATGCTCCATGGAGGCTCCATGGGAGTTACAAACCCATGGGTCATGGAAATGAAGAGTCATGACACATTAGGGTTTACATGGTGTAACCCTAGATGTGTCAACACTATATAAAGCTCATGCGTTCTCCCAAAATCGGTACTACTAGTGAAACAAGAGGGCTTGGCCGATTTTAGTGTCTTATACTTTCTCTCCAAGTTTAGTCCATAGCATTTGGTGTTGTGTGAAGCATTTGAGGCATCACACTTGGGGTGCTAGGCTCACAAGGTTTCAAGGAACATTTACAACAATAAGGTATGTAGTTCTATCTATTATTTAAGTTAAAATTGTTCCTTATGTATGCTAGACAGGATCATAGCCTTGGAAATCAACTTTGCATGATAATTAGACAAACATAGATCCAAGGTTATTAGGGTTGCATGTACACTTAGGAAGTGTTAGAATGCTCAAAACCCATCAGTGGTATCAGAGCCTAGGCTTGTTTGTTTATTATTTGTGCTAAAACGTTGAAAAAAGTCGAAAAACTTGTTGTATGCCTGATGAACTCGCCGAGTCCATGGGGGGACTCGCCGAGTTCATGTGTATCTTCAACCTACTCGCCGAGTAGGTTCATGCACTTGGCGAGTAGGAGCGACAGAGTGCAGATTTTCGACCTTTGCTGCTGGAAATGGACTAGAAACATTACCCTAAACTGTTTTGGTGTTATTAAACTTGTTTTAGATGGTTTAATGTTTGTTCTAATCCATTTACAATGGCAAATATCATTTTTTCATGATTATATGTGTTTATATGGTCTTGAAACTTTGATATGAATATTCATGTACTTGATCTTACGAATTTAGATGATCATAGGAATTACTTGTAACCTACTTGGTAGTTTAATTCTTGATCATAATGTGTTTTAATGGAGCCCATAACTTGTCCTCAAGTTATGGAAAACCAAGAGTCACACTTGAATTAAAACCATTAAAAGAACACAAGAGTTAGAAAAATGAGGAGTCTTCATTTTTATTACTCTATTTAACTCATAAGTTACAAGAAATGAAAAGTTTTGAAAGTTTACAAAACTTGCCCTCAAGTTTTGGAACAAGTAAAGTCTTGATTAAAACTTTAGTTCCAACCCTTAGATTTTTAAAAGTTAAAATTCTACCCTTATACTTATAATATTATAAATTTATTAATAATATATATATATATATATATATATATATATATATATGAATGTATAAGATCAAAGTCGTCTTACCGCTAGTACGCCTCATTCGCGAAGCCGGTCTATAAGGTGGGTATAAGGTTGTTGCTTATAAAATGGCAACTTAATGGGTGTCCACTCTCACCCACCGCTTGCTTGACCAGTGGAGGGTTGTTAGACGAACAGGTAAGACAAGGACTTATAAATTCTCATTAAAAGTATAATGATTATTATAAAGTAACTAAATGTTTTACAAATTCCCAATCTTAGTTACTTTAGGAAAAATGTGAATAAGGTGCTAATCCATGAAATTACACTTTGCACCTTGTTTAAGTCGTTGGGGGAGCGTGTGTGGTTTACCGGCACACTAACTTGGACTTAACAAGGAAGGCAAAGGGTGACTTAAGTTTTTCATGAGGTCGGAAGGAGTGTGTGTGGTTTACCGGCACTATAATTAAGTGAGAAACAATAAGGGTACCAAGTAATTTGCATGGTTACTTCACACCTTGTTTTGTGATCCTCGTTATCCCAGTCACAAAACATGAAGGGCACACTCGAGATTGAAACATGCCATTGAATAGTTCCATGAATCTCGAAGAATCTAGGAATTTCTAAAAGCCAAATAAAAGATAATAATGAATATCTTGTTTTCATGGTGGAAATTGGTAAATTTTCATTTACCTACCTTTCAAATATGTTATAACTTGGATTACGACATCCCTCTTCTAGGTTATAATATATTGTGATTGGATCCTAGCCTTAACTCTACATTTGGGTGTTTTATTAAGGATTATCCCAATATCTAAACTAAACCTTTTTCCTTCTTTTCAGATGTCATCCAATAATTCTACTCCTGGCTCAAACCCTACTGGCTCCTTCTCTCTCATGAACCTTTGTGGGAGAGTCATCTTTGATGGATCCAACTTTACTGACTGGATCAGAAACATCAAGATGGTCACTATTTACGAGAAAAAGGAATATGTTCTTGACAAGGAGCTCAAGGTGCCTGAGCCAACTGCTACTCCTGAGGAGCTTGCTGAATATGAGGTTCATGAAACAGATGCTACCAAAGTGGCATGCATCATGATGGCCACCATGATAACCGAGCTCCAAAAGTCCTACGAGGACTACTATCCTTTTGAGATGCACCAGGATTTGATGGACCGCTACCATCAGAGTGCTCATCAAGAGCGATATGAAATCATCTCCTCTATGATCACAACCTGAATGAAAGATGGTGAACCCATCACAAGCCACATGCAAAAAATGCAAAGGTATGTGGACCGATTGATGAAGTTGAATGTGAACTTCCCTGAGGAGTTAGCAATAGATATTATTTTGCACTCCTTACCTTCATGTTATGATCAACTCCCCATGACATACCACATTAATAAGGAGGAACTTACACTTAGCAAACTTCAGGGACTCCTAAAGACAACAAAATTAGGTCTTAAAGGTAAGTCAGTTGTGACCACTCCTGCTGCTACTCCAAACTCAGCACCTGTCCTGGAAATCGGGAAAGGTAGAGGGAAGAAGAGAAAGAAGCCTTCGAAGGGTACCAAGGGTAAGACTCTTGATGGCTCCTCTTCTAGCGGAACCAAGAAAGGTTTCGTTACACCTTCTTCTGATCCCAATTAGGCTGAATGCTTCTACTACCATGAAAAGGCGCACAGGAAGCGTAGCTGCCCAAAGTACCAACAAGATTTGAAGGATGGGAAAGTTAAACCCAACCATGCAGGTATTTACACTATCTAATCTAGTAACTCACTATATTCTAACTCTTGGGTCCTTGATACCGGTTGCGGTATTCATATTTGTTCTGAAATGCAGGGACCAAGAAGAAGTGAGAATGTGGAGCATGGAAAGATAAACTTGATCATGGCGAATAGGAAAGTTTCATCTGTCACCAAGATTGGAGTTTATACTTTGTTTCTTAGTAGTGGATTTACTTTTGATTTGAATAAATGTTGTTATTCACGAGAAATGGTGAGAAATATTATTTCCTTTCATGCATTGTATAAACAAGGTTTTACCTTTTCTTTTGATAATGAAACTGGTGGAGTAAATGCTTTCTATAATAATGTGTTTTATTTTCAAGCATTACCTTGTGATGGTGTGTATGAAGCTGTGTCTGTTGTAGATAACTTAGGAAATAATGTATTGTGTATTGATTCTTCTAATAGTAATAACATGGATAAACCATCACTATGGCATTGTCGTCTTAGGCATATAAGCAAGAAACGCATAGGCCAACTCCAAAAGGATGGAGTCTTGGAGTCATTTGACCTAAAGTCAGATGATAGTTGCGAATCATGCTTGCTTGGAAAAATGACAAAGTCACCCTTCACTGGTTCATGTGAGAGGGGTAAAGGTTTGTTGGATCTTGTACACACGGATGTGTGTGGACCCTTCAAACATGCCACAAGGGATGCTAATCGGTATTATGTGACTTTGACGGATGATTACAGTAGATATGGATATGTCTAATTAATCAAGCATAAGCCAGAGACTTTTGAAAGGTTTAAAGAGTTTAAACAGGAAGTCGAGAATCAATTAGGCAGGAACACTAAGATGCTTCGATCTGATTGTAGTGGTTAGTATCATAGTACTGAGTTCCTCGATTATCTGAGGGAATGTGGGATTGTCTGCTAATTGACAGCTCCCAGGACACCACAGTTGAATGGTGTAGCTGAGAGGAGTAAGCGAACCTTGTTGGACATGGTTCGTTCCATGATGAGTCGAGCTACGCTACCAATTTCATTTTGGGGGTATGCCTTAGAGACTGCCACCCATATCCTTAATCTGGTCCCTACAAAGAAGGTTGCCAAAACACCACACGAGATGTGGACTGGAAAAGTTCCTAGTCTAGCCCACATCAATGTGTTTGGTTGCGAGGGTTTCGTGAGACGCGAGACTCATAACAAGCTCGAACCTCGAAGTGAGAAGTGTATTTTCATCGGCTACCCACAAAAATCCTTTGGTTACCTGTTCTATAGACCTAGTGAGAATGTGGTCTTTGTAGCAAGGAGGGCTGTCTTGAGAGAGAGAGAGAGAGAGAGTTCCTAAGCCAAGGAGACAGTGGGAGGCTAATTGACCTTGAAGAACTTCAAGAGTCAAGTGGTGAAGGAACCTCAAACCCTAGCAGTTAGCTTGAAGAGGAACCTCCTGTTGATCCAATTATACCTCCAGTTATACCTCTGAGGCGTTCCACAAGGGTTAGGGACGTACCTGAGCATTACTATGGTTTCCATATTACTGCGGAAGGTGAGACACTTATTAGTGATGAGGCACTAGTAGGTCTGGATGAACCTAACAGCTATGCGGAAGCCATGGCAGGCCCTGAGTTTGCTAAATGGAAAGAGGCCATGGATAGCGAGATACAACCCATGTATGACAATCAGGTCTAGGACTTGGTTGAGAATGTACTAGGTCGTAAGACTGTAGGGTGCAAATGGATCTTCAAGAAGAAGACCGACATGGATTGTAACGTACACACTTATAAGGCACGACTGGTTGCAAAGGGCTTTTCTCAAACTCCAGGAGTTGATTATGATGAGACCTTTTCACCAGTAGCCAAGATTAAGTCTATTAGGGTATTGCTATCCATAGCTGCATTTCATGACTATGAAATATGGAAAATGGATGTCAAAACCGCTTTCCTTAATGGAAAGTTGGCTGAGGATGTTTACATGAATCATCCAGAGGGCTTTATCAGCACTGAGTACCCTAATAGAGTGTGTAAGCTTGAGAAATCCATCTATGGATTAAAGCAAGCACCTTGGAGATGGAATCTTTGCTTTGATGAGAAAGTCAAGGAATTTGGCTTTTGTAGGAGTGAAGATGAATCTTGTGTATATGTTAAAGCTAGTGGGAGTATAGTTAGCTTTTTGGTACTGTATGTGGATGACATACTACTCATAGGAAATGACATCCCAACTCTGCAGGAAGTTAAGTCCTGGCTTGGGAAGTGTTTCTCTATGAAGGACCTAGGAGAAGCTGCGTATATTCTAGGGATAAGGATTTTGAAAAACCGGAGTAAAAGACTAATTGGACTTAGTCAAAGTACATCCAGAGTAACACTAGGCTGAGTAAGACTCAGAGCCCGAGTACTGAGGTTGAGATAGCAGAAATGAGTAGGATACCCTATGCTTCGGCAGTAGGATCGATCATGTATGCTATGACCTATACTCATCCTGATGTAGCCTTTGCTTTAAGCATGGTTAGCAGGTATCAGGGGAATCCTGGTAAGGCTCACTCGACAGCGGTAAAGAACATTCTCAAGTACCTACGGAGGACAAAGGACTGGGTCCTTACCCTCTGTCGGAGTGATGACTTGAGAGTTGTAGGGTATAGTGATGCTAGCTTCCAGACTGATAGGGATAATTTCCGCTCTCAGTCGGGCTCGGTCTTTACCTTAAACGGAGGAGCAATCTCTTGGAAAAGTTCCAAGCAGGAGACAGTGGCTGATTCAACTTGTGAATCAGAGTATATAGCGGCAAGCGAAGCGGCAAAAAAGGCTATGTGGCTAAAGAACTTCATTGGAGACCTTGGAGTTGTACCAGCTATATCGGAGCCTACAGAGATATTCTGTGATAGTGAAAGTGCAGTTGTCTCAGCAAAGGAACCAAGGGATCATGGGAGATCCAGGCACATCGACAGAAAATATCATTTTAACAGACATCACATAGAAGAAGGAATCCTCGTGGCAAAGAGGGTATCATCGGATGAGAACCCAGCAGATCCCCTCACGAAGGGACTGAGTAGGGTTAAGCATCTCCAACATGCTCGGAGCATAGGGCTGAAGGATGATATAAGTTTTAGTAATTAGATAAATTATGAAATTTGTAAAGTGTAATTGACATTAGATGATGAATAAAAGGTGTTTTATTTATGAGTAAAGTGTTGCTATCTCTTGTCGATTGTTTACTATATTTCGTTTGCATGTTTTGACTTCCAGAATAATTATGATTGGTATATCATATTATTCAAACCTCCACCGTCGGTCATATGTCAGAAGTAGGTATGAATCAAGACTGTCATGATTGGTTGCAGAGGTCTAAGGTGTTGGACATGGCTACAAAAATCATGAGTGCTCATAAGTTCTAAGCATTGGACACAACCCACGCTCACTAGAATCACTTCATGGAATTTTATCTCGAGTGATCATGAGACGGTAATATCATATAAGTCTTCAAACCTAGAGATATGACTTGTTAACTATGAGTTAGTTATACATTGAAAGTGCGAAACCGCATTGGTAACTCGATGCTATAAAACGTGCGTTTGAGTGTAATTTAACAAGTAGTAGGACAAGCATATGATTCGAAGTTTATCTGTTGCTTCTTGGATTAGAAGTTGATATATGGGCCCCTCGATGGTTTTGTTTTGACCTATGTATCGGGCCCTGTCAGAACTAAATTGATGTGTTCAGTTAAGTTCTTTGTCAAACAAATCGGAAATCGGGAAACAAAGTGCTGGACAATAAGCAAGACCATGTTCCATGTGTTTTTCCGACTGATATCTAGAAGAGAGTATTATATGATCCCTTATCTGAAATGGTGTACCATCATCTTCTCAGTTAAGAGAAACCTTGAAAAGAGCTACGATTGTCGATCGGTTCCTGAAGTCATACTTGCAGTTATAGTTATTAGACTTATCCAAGTGGGAGACTATTGGATAAGGTGTCTAAGTCCATAACTATTTTTGGTATGTACTTGACCCGACCCGGCATGGTCCATTTGGGTTGCATGGCACCATGCAATTGGATAGACTAAATGAGAGAAATAACACTTGTGGTTATTAATATATTATAAGTTCTAATATATTAATAATATTATTTAATTAGTTTGATCAAGAATTAATTAAGTGATCAAAAGATAACTAATTAAATATATTGGTTGATTATGTAAATCATCCATAACTTATATAGTGGGTTAAGAGGCTCCATGGATAATTAAGTTGGGTTAAACCCAGTGGATGCTCCATGGAGGCTCCATGGGAGTTACAAACCCATGGGTCATGGAAATGAAGAGTCATGACACATTAGGCTTTACATGGTGTAACCCTAGATGTGTCAACACTATATAAAGCTCATGCGTTCTCCCAAAATCGATACTACTAGTGAAACAAGAGGGCTTGGCCTATTTTAGTGTCTTATACTTTCTCTCCAAGTTTAGTCCATAGCATTTGGTGTTGTGTGAAGCATTTGAGCCATCACACTTGGGGTGCTAGGCTCACAAGGTTTCAAGGAACATGTACAACAACAAGGTATGTAGTTCTATCTATTATTTAAGTTAAAATTGTTCCCCGTGTATGCTAGATAGGATCATAGCCTTGGAAATCAACTTTGCATGATAATTAGACAAACATAGATCAAAGGTTATTAGGGTTGTATGTACACTTAGGAAGTGTTAGAATGCTCAAAACCCATCAGTTGGAAGATACCAAAGGGGTGAAATAGACCCGGTACTGGTTGAAAGATACCGAAAGCGGTTTAATAGACCATGTACCAATGTGATGATGATACTAAAAGTGGTGAAATAGACTCAATTTTGTTTTAAGCTGTTATGTATGTTGTTGTATGGGGTATTTTGGGAAACTCACTAAGCTTTATGCTTTTAGTTTTATATTTATGGTTTTAGGTACTTCTGCTTCGAGAGGGAAAGTCCCTACATGGTCGCACCACATCTACTAGTATTCCACATTTTATGTTATGATTAGTACTCTGATGACTATCTTTTACACTATCACCTTTTGATGGATTTTTGGAATGAGTTAATGACGGTTTCGGTAGTTTTAAAAGCAAAATTTTTACATAAGTAATTTTGAGATGTCAAAAGTTGGTATCAGAGCCTTGGTTTGAGGGATTCGGGCACAATCTTAGGTGTCTCAGAACTCAAAATGAGGGATTTGGGCACACTCTTAGGTGGTACGATGCATGCAATCAACCGAGCTTAAGTATGTATTTCCCAAAATACCCATACATCTTTATTGTTTCAGTATATATATGTATATAGCATGTTAGATTTGGGCTATGGTTCTGCTCAATATCGCATGGTAGGAGGCTAGGAGAGATGATTTTGTATATCGGTTGCATGACCCTCTGCAACTGGATGCTAGTATAGAATTCATATGGTTAGTCATAGTGGCCTGATTAGGTAGTGCACTGGTTTAGAACATAATGCTTGAATGCTGCTTTCTTTGTGCTTCTAGGGACTCCAATGATGTCAGATAATTACTAAGTGAATTCATTAATTTACATATTTTAGGAGTGGATAATTTTTAAAGGCTATGTTGAACCCTATTGTGCTGCTCTTTTTTTAGTCCAACCACTGAAGGGTGGGACCTAGAAGTAATTTGTTTTTGGTGTCGATAACATGTAATTGTATTCACAAGGTAGTGAGAACGTATTGGAGGGAGTCTTTCGGATAGCTAATGGAAAAGAGTGGGGGGAAAGGAACCCTTGGAATCCTAAGAAACATTTTAGCGTACATGGAACCCTATAGTGCAAGTGAAGTGAGTGATAGTAGGGAAGTAACTAGTAGGATTTGAGGCAGTCCTTGAGCACAATATATATTGGTGTGGAAGGTAGTATTAGGCCTGTACTACTAAAAGCATATGATCTATACCAGAGGCGGGGAAGGTCATGATGATTCTGAGAAGCTTCAGGAGCATGAATCTCTTCGTGTGTGTATTGATTGTTTATGCATCCTGTTTCGATATGGTAATGACACTTGATGGAGTAGCAGTTTTGGGATCTGGATCTTGTTCGGGAACTAGCACCGAACCAATTGACGAGGGACTACGTAAGTTCATCACGTCTTAGATTACAAGAGGTATCCTTAATGCGACCCCAATGACCTTAAGGACAACAAGGAAGGGTTCATCAAGTTGATGGATGAGCATTTTCAGGCCTTTAGAGCTGAGTTGGATAGTAGTCAGTACGGAGCCCACACTCTCTCATTCAAGGATTTCATGGGATATCTGGCTTCAAAGTTCTTTGGGATGAAGGACCCCATTGCCACTAGGTGATGGATATCATACATGAAGTGTAAACAGATGAATAGCTTTTACCCCAAGAGGTCCAAGGTGAGGTTCGTTGTAGGCTGTCTAAGGGAACGAGACCACGATTAGTGGGACGAGGTTGGTTATGCTTTGGGAGCACCAAGTATTGAGGCTAGGACATGACCAAACTTTGTGACTCGGTTTCGAGCGATGTTTTCACCGACTGAGACTATGGTGGCGATCATTGCCAAGTTATGACAGAGATCTTTATTGGTACCCAAATATGTTGCACACGAGGAGATGAAGAACACTCAGTACTACTACATGATAACATCATATATCAAGGATTTTGTTAGTTACTCAGCTTATCCAACATTAGAGGATATGATATCCAGGGCCTGAGAACAGGAAATCGAGTAAGAGCACATCAGAAAGAGGAAAGGAGAATAGGTGCATACGATTGGGGGTTCAATGAAGAAACCCAATGTAACATCCTCTGAAACGACACATTTTAAAGTCATAATGGCAACAAATTCCATAAGAACTCTACAACTAAGCGTACCCAGTCAAGAGCAATCCAAGGGTGGGTGATCCCCTACAAATTTTTCATGTGGGGCGCCCAAAGCAGAAAATATTGTGATACGTGTCAGAGGGGGATGTTACAAATGATATCAGATTTAGGGCATGGGTCGATGTGTTCGTCGGGGACGTCGAAACCTATAATGGGGGTAAAGGTGGGCAGGTTAGTTTCACCTGATCCCATACAAGCTTGTAAGGAGAATGAAACATTCCTTAATAGGTGTGTGGATACCTTCCATGTCACAACACCTTTTAAATCCGCGAGGGCAACAAATCCCATAAGAACTCAAAAGTTAAGCATGCCTAGGCGAAAGCAATTTAGGGATGGGTAACCTCCTGGGAAATTTTCATGTCGGTAGCCCAAAGAGGCTAATATTATGATACGTGCCACAAGGGGATGTTACAAATGATATCATAGCTGGGTAACATGTCGATGTGTTTGACGTGGGGACGTCAAAACCTATAATGGGGGTGAAGTTGGGTCGCACCTGACCCATATCAGCTTGGAAGAAGAACGGAACATTTCTTTATATGGGGTGTGAATATCTTCTTTGTCACAACGCGATTTAAAGTCAAGGGAAACAGATCCTGTAAGAACTCTATAGTTAAGCGTCCTCGTGCAAGAGTAGTACCGGGATGTGTGACCCCTGGGAAGTCCTCGTGCAGAGTGGCCTAAAGCGGACAATATTGTGAGACGTGCCGACGGGAGATGTTACACCTACGGTTTTTGATTCTAGACCGAGGTTCATCGAGAACTTCTTTAGGATCACAATTTCATTGATCAAGCGTACAAATAAGACTATCACTTTCCATTTGGGGCCTGACTAGCGGGCGACACTTGATACATTGAGATAGAAGTTATGTGAGGCATCGATTCTGGCCCTACCGAAGGGCATGAAGGATTTTGTGGTTTATTGTGACGTTTCAAACATAGGTTTGGGGGCAGTGCTTATGAAGAGGAGTCATGTGATTGTTTACATTTTGTGGAAGCTAAAGCCTCATGAGGTGAATTATCTTACACATGATTTGGAGTTGGGGCTGTTGTTTTTTCCCTCAAAATTTGGCATAACTATTTATATTGGCTTCGTTGTACCATTCAAACGGACCACAATAGTTTGAGATATTTGATGGATCATCCGAATATGAACATGAGGCAGTGCCGTTGGCTTGATGTATTGAAGGATTATGATTGTGAGATCATTTATCATGCCGAAAAGGCCAATGTGGTAACCGATACTCTTAGCCACAAGATGGCTAGTACTACTATCTGAGATTTGTGTTTGAGAATGACGGTGATTACACTACTGTTGGAGCAGATTCGTGAGGCCTAGGTTAAGGCCATGAAGGAGGAGCACCGCAGGAGTGAGTGCATTGTGGGGAACGTGTCTTCCTTTGACTACGAAAGTGGGGGACTGTTAACCTTGGTTGACTAGGTGTCTAAGTTCATAACTATTTCTGGAATGTACTTGACCCGATTAGCATGGTCTATTTGGGTTGTGTGGCATCATGCATTTGTATAGACTAAAATGAGAGAAACAACACTTAAGGTTTATTAATATATTATAAGTTCTAATATATTAATAATATTATCTAATTAGTATTGATCAATAATTAATTTGGAATTAATTAAGTGATCAAAAGAAGTCTAATTAAATATATGGGTTGATTGTGTAAATCACCCATACTTGTATAATGGACTAATGCTCCATGGATTGTCAAGTTGGGCTAAAACCCATAAGATGCTCCATGTAGGCTCCATGGTGTCTTTGTACCCATGGATCCAAGAATTAAAGAGTCATATCAATTTGGGTTTACATGGTGTAACCCTAATAATGACACACTATATAAGCAACATGTTGTAGACCAATATCGGGACTAGTAAGAACAAGAGGGCATAGCCAATTTTAGAAGTGTTCTATTTATCTCAAGGTTATTCGATGTGTATTTGGTGTTGTGTGAGATATTTGAGGCATCACACTTGAGGTGCTAGGCTCACAAGGTTCTCAAGGAATCAAAGCAACTAAAGGTATGTATTTCTTACTATCTTTTATGGTTAAAAGTTCCCCATGTATGCTAGATAGGTTACGAACCTTTGAAAAACAAATTTTCATGTATCATAGATAAAACATAGATCCAAGGTTTCTAGGGTTGCATGTACACCATAAGAGTGTTAGAATACTCAAACCCCTCCAGTGGTATCAGAGCCTAGGCCTGTTTGTTTGATACTAGATGCAAAATTGTGAAAAAAAAAATCAGTTTTTCTACACTCTGCAGCATGAACTCATCGAGTCCATGGGGGGACTTGACGAGTCCATGAGTAAACTCATCTTACTCGTCGAGCAGGTTCATTCACTCGACGAGTAGGAGCCCCAGAATACAGTTTTTTGACTTTTGCTACTGCAAATGGACTAGAAACATTACCCTAAACTGTTTTGGTGTTTTAAAACTTGCTTTTGATGGTGTAATGGTTATGCTAATCCATTTACAATGGCTAGTATTAAATTTCACGTTTTATATGTGTTCATATGATTCTTGAAATATTGATATGATATTCATGTTCTTATGAGTTATTGTTAGATCATAGGAATTACATGCTAAATTGTTAATGATTAATTCTTGATAAATTATCTGCTTTAATGGAATCCATAATTTGTCCTCAAGTTATGGATTACCAAAATTCACATTTTTAAAGACCATTAAACAAATATATACGTTACATAAAATGAAAGTCACTCATTTTATTAAACCATTAACTCATAGGTTATGAATGAAAAGTTTTGTGAAGTTTCAAAACCTCCCCTGAAGTTTTGGAACATGTAAAGTCACTCTAAAGAAAACTTTAGTTCCAACCCCTAGAATTTTAGAAGTTAAAATTCATCCCTTATACTTTATAATATTCTAAGTTTAATAATAATTATATATGTATAAGAAAAAAAATTGTTTTACCGTTAGTAGGCCTCACTCATGAAGCCGGTCTATAAGGGGGGTATTAGGTTTTTGACTATAAAATGGTAGCTTAATGGTTGTCCACTCTCACCCACCGCTTCCTTGATCGTTGGAGGGTCGTTAGCCGAACGGCTAAGACAAGGAATTTAAATCTTCGTTAAAAGTATGATGAATATAATGTAACTAAATGCTTTTATAAATTCCTAATCTGAGTTACTTTAGGAAAATATGAATAAGGTGCTAACCCATGAAATTATACTTTGCACTTTGATTAAGTCGTTAGTGGAGCGTGTGTGGTTAACCGACACACTAACCTAGACCTAACAAGGTAGGCAAAGGGCAATTTAATATTTATCATAGTATCGGTGGAGAGCGTGTGGTTAACTGGCACATCGATTGACGGGTAAATATTAAGGGTACCAAGTAATTTGCATGGTTACTTCACACCTTGTTTTATGATCCTCGGCATCCCAGTCACAAAACCTGAAGGGTAAACTCGAGATTGAAGCATGTCATTGAAAAGTTCAATGAATTTCAAAGAATCCACGAGTTTCAAAACCAATTAAAACCTAATAATTTATTTCATTTTTCATGGTGGAATTTGGTGAATCTTCATTCACCTACCTTCAAATATTTTATAGCTTGGATTACGGCATCCCTCTTCTAAGTTATAAAATATTGTGTTGGGTCCTAGCTTTAATATTACATTTGGGTGTTTTATTAAGGACTATCTTTATATCTAATTAAAACTCGTCTTTTTTTTCAGATTTCTTTCAACAATGCTGCTTCTGGCTCAAACCCTACCGACTCCTTCTCTCTCATGAACCTTTGTGGGAGAGTCATCTTTGATGGATCCAACTTTATGGATTAGATCAGGAACATCAGGATGCTCACTCGGTATCAGGATAAAGAATATGCCCTCGACAAGGAGCTTAAAGAACTCAAGCCGTCTGCTACTCCTGAGGAGATCGCTGAATATTAGGGCCATGAAAGAGATGCTACCAAAGTGGCATGCATCATGTTGGCCACTATGAAAACTGAACTCCAAAAGTCCTATGAGGACTACTATCCTTTTGAGATGCACCTGGATTTGATGGACCGCTAGCTTCAGATTGCTCGTAAAGAGCAATATGAAATCATTTCCTCTATGATAACAACCTGAATGAAGGATGGTAAACCCATCACAGGCCACATGTAGAAAATCCAAAGGTAGGTGGACCATTTGTTGAAACTGAATGTGAACTTCCCCGAGGAGTTGGCAATAGACATCATTTTCCAATCCTTACCTTCATGTTATGATCAATTCCGTATGACATACCACATGAACCAGGAGGAAGTTACACTCATCAAACCTCAAGGAATTTTGAAGATCATGGAAAGTGGTCTTAAAGGTAAGTCAGTTTTTACCACTCCTACTCCTAATGTGGCCCCTTATCTTGGCAATCGGGAAAGGAAAGGGAAAGAAGAGGAAGAGCCCTTCGAAGGGCATCAAGGGGAAGACCCTTTATGGATCCTCTTCAAGTGGAACCAAGAAAGGTTTCGTCACTCCTTCTGCTAACCCTAAAGGGGAAGAATGCTTCTATATCCATGAAAAGTCGCACTGGAAGCGAAACTGCCCAAAGTACCAGCAAGATGTGAAGGACGGGAAAGTTAAACCCTACCATGCAGGTACATACACTATTTCTAAACCCTACCTTGTGATGGTGTATATGAAACTGTGTAGGTTGTTGATAACCTAGGAAATAATGTATTGTGTATCGATTCTTCCACTAGCTTGGATAAAGCATCTTTATGGCATTGTCGTCTTAGAAATGTAAGCAAGAAACGCATAGGCCAACTCCAAAAGGATGGAGTTTTGGGGTCGTTTGACCTAAAGTCAGATGATAGTTGTGAATCTTGTTTGCTTGGGAAAATGACAAAGTCACCGTGCATTGGTACTTATGCTAGGGGTGACGGTTTGTTGGACCTCATACACACTGATGTGTGTGGACCCTTTAGAACTGCCATAAGCGATGCTAACCGCTTCTATGTCACTTTTACTGATGATTTTAGTAGATATGGATATGTCCACTTAATCAAGCATAAGTTAGATACCGATCGAGGTGATGAGTATCTTAGTACAAAGTTCCTTGACTATTCTATGAAATATGAGATTATCTCACAATTGACACCTCCCAGGATACCACATCTTAATGGTGTGGCTGAGAGGCGCAATCGAACCTTGTTGGTATGGTAAGTTCCATGATGAGTCGAGCTTCGCTTCCAATCACATTTTGGGGGTATGCCGCCCATATCCTTAATCTAGTTCCTAAAAAGAAGGTTGCCAAAACACCTCATGAGATGTGGACCAGAAAAGTTCCCAATCTGGACCACATCAAGATTTGGGGTTGCGAGGCTTTTTTGAGATGCGAGTCTCACGATAAGCTCGAACCTCGAAGTGAAAGGTGTATTTTCATCGGCTATCCATAGAGATCCTTTGGTTACCTCTTCTACAGACCTAGTTATAATGTGGTCTTTGTAGTAAGGAGAGGAGTCTTTCGCGAGAGAGAATTCATGAGCCAAGAAAACAGTGGGAGGCAAATTGAACTTGAAGAAATTCAAGAGTCAAGTCGAAGCAACCTCAAACCCTAGTAATTAACCTAAGGAGGAAACTCCTGTTGATCCGAAAGAAGAGTCTGTACCTCTAAGGCGTTCCACGAGAGTTAGGAATGCACCTGAGCATTAATATGGTCTCGATATTACTACGGAAGGTGATACACTTATCAGTGATAGCACACTAGTGAGTTTGGATGAACCTAACAGCTACGCGGAAGCCATGGCAGGCCCTGAAGCTGCTAAATGGAAAAAGGCTATGGACAGCGAGATACAATCCATGTATTACAATAAAGTTTAGAACTTGGTTGAGAATGTACCAGGTCGCAAGACATTCGGGTGCAAATTGATCTTCAAGAAGAAGAACGACATGGATGGTAATGTACACACTTATAAGGCGCGACTGGTTGCAAAGGGCTTTTCACAAACTCCGCGAGTTGATTATGATGAGACCTTTAAACCAGCAGCGAAGATTAAGTCTATTAGGTTTATTTTAGCCATTTCTAGATTTCATGATTATGAAATATGGCAAATGGATGTCAAAAACGCTTTCCTTAATGAAAAGTTGGCTGAGGCTTTTTACATGAGTCAGCCAGAGGGTTTTGTCAGTATAGAGTACCCTAATAGAGTGCGTAAGCTTGAGAAATCCATCTATAGATTAAAGCAATCACCTTGCAGATGGAATCTTTGCTTCGATGAGAAAGTCAAAGAGTTTGGCATTTCGAGGAATGAAGATGAATCTTGTGTATATGTCAAGGCTAGTGGGAGTATAGTCAGCTTTTTGGTACTGTATGTGGATGAAATACTACTCATAGGAAATGACATCCCAACTCTGCAGGAAGTAAAGTCCTGGATTGGAAAGTGTTTTGCTATGAAGGACCTTGGAGAAGCTGTCTATATCCTAGGGATAAGGATTTTGAGAGACAAGAGTAAAAGACTAATTGGTATTAGTCAGAGTACCTACTTGGAGAAGGTGTTGAATAGATTCTGCATGCAGAATTTCAAGAAAAGAGAGTTACCGTTCCAGAGTAATGCCAGACTGAGTAAAACTCAGAGTCCGAGTACACAGGTTGAGATAGCAGAAATGGGTTGAGTACCGTATGCTATCGTGGTAGGCTCGATCATGTATGTTATGACTTGTACTCGTCCTAATATGGCCTTTTGATTGAGCATGGTCAGTAGATATCAGGGGAACCTTGGCAAAGCTCACTAGGTTGCGGTAAAGAACATTCTCAAGTACTTGTGGAGGACTGAGGACTAGGTCCTCACCCTCAGTGGGAGTGAAGACTTAAGAGTATTAGGGTATAGTGATGCTAGCTTTCATACTGACAGGGATAATTTCTGCTCTCAGTTAGGCTGGGTCTTCACCTTAAACGGAGGAGCAATTTCTTGGAAAAGTTCCACGCAGGAGATAGTGGCTGATTCAACTTGCGAATCAGAGTATACAGCAGCAAGCGAGGCAGCAAAGGAGGATATATGGCTAAAGAACTTCATTGGAGACCTTGGAGTTGTACCAGCTATAAAGGAGCCTATAGATATCTTCTGTGATAATGAAAGTGCAGTTGCCTTAGCCAAGGAACCAAGGGATCACGCGAGATCCAGACACATCGAAAGAAAATATCATTTCATCAGGCATCGAATAGAAGAAGGACTCCTCGTGGTAAAGAGGGTATCATCGGATGAGAACTCAGCAGATCCCCTCACGAAGGGACTGGGTAGGGTAAAGCATCTCCAGCATGCAAGGCGCATAGGGTTGAATGATGATATTAGTTTTAGTAGTTAGATAGATTTGAAATGTGTAAAGAGTAATTGACATTTGATGATGAATAAAACTTTTATTTATTTATGAGTAAATTTTTGCTATCCTTCTCTCTCTTCTCTTAGCAAAGTAGGCTCAAGTCAAACTTTTGGCTTGCTACAAGCTGGGCTCAGGGACTGCAGTCAGCTGCTTTCCCTGTAGTCGTCAGCTCGTTTTTAACAGATCCGATCGGGTGTTCATAATCTGGCCTTTGTCAATCATTACTAGCATCGAATAGAAGAAGGACTCCTTGTGGTAAAGAGGGTATCATCGGATGAGAACTCAGCAGATCCCCTCACGAAGGGACTGGATAGGGTAAAGCATCTCCAGCATGCAAGGCACATAGGGTTGAATGATGATATTAGTTTTACTAGTTAGATAGCTTTGAAATGTGTAAAGTGTAATTGACATTTGATGATGAATAAAATTGTTATTTATTCATGAGTAAAGTTTTTCTATCCTTTGTCAATCGTTACTGTCATTTCATTTTGCATGTTTTGACTTCCAGAATAATTACGTTATGTTATTTCATATTATTCAAATTCTCCACAGACGGTCATATGTTGGAAGTAGATGAGAATCATGACTATCATGAGTTGGCTTGTAGAGGTCTAAGATGTTAGACATTAGTGGTGCTACAACACTCATGAGTGCTAATGAGTTCGGAGTATTGGGTTCAACCCACGCTCACTTGTATCACTTCATGGAATTTATCTTGAGTGATCATGAGACGGTAATATCATATAAGTCTTTAAACCGAGAGAAATGACTTTTTGCCTATGAGTTGGTTATACATTGATTGTACGAAAAATAATTGGTAACTCGATTTTATAAAACGTGCCTTTATGTATGATTCAACAAGTAGTAGAACAAGCATATAAGTCGAAGTTTATATTTTCCTTCTTATATTAAAAGCGATATCTGGGCCCCTCGATGCTTTTGTGTTGACCCATCAACCAGGCCTGGTTAGAACTAAGTTGATGTGTTCAATTAAGTTCAATGTCAAACAAATCAGAAATCGAGAAACAAACTGTTGGACAATAAGTAAGACATTGTTCCATGTATTTGTCCGGCTGATATCTAGAACAGAGGATTATATGATCACTTATCTTAAATGGCGTATCATCATCACCTTAGTTCTGCGAGACCTTGAAAGAGCTACGATTGTTGATCGTTTCCTGAAGTCATTCTTGTAGTTATAGTTATTAGACTTATCCAAGTAGGAGACTATTCGATTAGGTATTTAAGTTCATAACTATTTCTGGATTGTACTTGACCCGATTAGCATGGTCCATTTGGGTTGCATGGCATCATGCATTTGGATAGATTAAAATGAGAGAAATAACACTTAAGGTTTATTAATATATTATAAGTTCTAATATATTAATAATATTATTTAATTAGTATTGATCAAGAATTAATTTGGAATCAATTAAGTGATCAAAAGAAGACTAATTAAATATATGGGTTGATTATGTAAATCACCCATGCTTGTATAGTGGGCTAATGCTCCATGGATTATCAAGTTGGGCTAAAACCCATAGGATGCTCTATGGAGGCTCCATGGTATTTTTGTACCCATGGATCCAAGAGGGCATAGCCGATTTTAAAAGTGTTCTATTTCTCTCATGGTTATTCCAAGTGTATTTGGTGTTGTGTGTGACATTTTAGGCATCACACTTGAGGTGATAGGCTTACAAGGTTCTCAAGGAATCCAAGCAGCTAAAGGTATGTATTTCTTACTATCTTTTATGTTTAAAAGTTCCCCATGTATGCTAGACAGATTATGAACCTTGGAATTTTTTTTCATGTATCATAGACAAAACATAAATCCAAGGTTTCTGAGGTTGCACGTACACCATAAGAGTGTTAGAATGCTCAAAACCCTTCAAAGATTAAATCATAGGGTTTGGGTTCTATATTGGGGAGGTGTACAAAACGTAAAGATAGAGGAGGCACACAAGTCAAACTTCTCTATCCGTCCTAGTACGACGAAGATGTACAAAGATCTCAAATCAGACTGCTGGTGGCCCTGAATAAATAAGGATGTGGGCTGATACGTGGATAGGTGCTTGACTTGCAGGAATGTCAAGGCCGAGCGTCAACGACGTCACAACAAGATGAAGCCGTTGGTAATTCCCATTTGAAATTAGGAGGAGGTCACGATGTAATTCATCAAGAAGTTATCGAGGACAACACAAGGGATGGATTCGATTTGGGTCATCGTGGATCGATTGACGAATAGTGTGCATTTTCCCTATTCAGGAGAGCATCTCTGTGGAGAAATTAGCAGATGTTTATATCCAGTCGGTTGTGGTACATCATGAGGTTCAGGTATTAGTGGTATTGGATAGGGATGTTTGATTCACTTCCACATTATGGACGAAGCTCCATGAGGAGTTGGGTACTCGACTGCACTTTAGCACAACTTTCGACCCACAGAACGATGGTCAGAGCGATAGGACTATCCAGACATTGGAAGATATGTTTTGGGCATGTGTACTAGATTTTGGCGGGAGCTGGGATACATATCTTCCGCTGGTTGATTTCTCCTACATCAATAGTTATCATGCCAAAATTGATCGAACTCATTTTGGGATCCTTGATGGGAGGAAGTGTTGGACCCCAATTTGTTGTGGCGAGGTGGAACATCGAGTCATAGGGAGTACTGAAGTAGTACTAAAGACCACCAAGATGCTTCATTAGGTGTAGGGGAGACTCTAGACCGTGTTGAGCCATTAGAAAAGCTATATAGATAGATGTCGTTCAGACTTGGAGTTTCAGGCTGGGGATTCTATACTCCTAAAGGTGTCGCCTTGGAATGGCGTAATTTAATTCATGAAGATGGGCAAGCTGGGCCCCAAATTCGTTGTTCCTTTTAGGGTCCTCGCCCGAGTGGGCAAGGCTGAATATCGTTTGGATTTACCAGCTGAGTTGATTCAGATCCACAACACATTCCATGCCTTACAGCTAAGGGAATGCCTAGCCGACGATCCTGCAGTGGTTCCATTGGAGGATATTCAGGTAGAAAAGCATCTGAATTATGTTGAGAGAATGGTGGCGATTACTGTGTAACAACCCGAAATTTCGTATCATTGCTTGTAACCCTTTTCGTAATCCATTTCAATTAACCAATCGTCGTTTCCAAATTTATTTCCGATTTAGCCATTTAATTAAGTCATTCAATTGAAATTATCTAAAATGACTTAATGGGTGTCCTAGTGCGTTTAGAACTCATTCTAACACCATGTAGTATTAATCGGAACATTTATAGAATCAGCCATGTCGGGTTACGACAACTTAGTCGGGTGCAACCAAAAGCCCCGTCTAATGCCGGTATCGGGTAGAATTCCACCGTGTCCAAATCCCGAAAACTATTTAAAGTGTTCTAAACTTCCATTTGAAGATTTTGCTTCATCTCACTACTCTCTCTCTAACCTCTCTCCTCAACCAAAGATTCAAGGTCCAAAACATTGAATTAAGGCTCCAAATCTTTGAGGTAACATCCCCAACTTGTTGTTTAACCTCTTAGGCCTTCAAATTCGTGTTTAATCTATCAATTTGTACCTGCAACATGTGTTTACGGCCAAGGAGCATGCTTCGGCCGTAAACACCTAAAAACATGGGTTTTTGAGCAATTTAACCCCTCCAAACCAACATTTGGACTTAGATACGACCTTATGGCTTACAAATCCGGACATAGAACACCCTAAACATGAATTTTGAGGAGCAAATAAGAGTTTACAGCCAAGGAAGAAGCTTGGGCCATAAACTCCTCATACATGGGGAGTAAACTCATGTAAACAGGTTTAAAAGCCATATAACTACACTAATAGCCTTGGAATAAATCCTAGAATCATTTAAAAGAGTTTGGGGACCTTAAACATGACAAACACCCTCCAAATGAGAGTTTACGGCGATGACACCCCAAGGACAAGTTCCAAGGCCGTAAACTCCTCTTTATGTGTCAAATGATGCCCAAAACTCATACCAAGGCTTGGAAAAATAGTTGGAATCACATGTGATTGTCCTAGCCTCACAAAATAATTATGGATTGAGCTTGGGGGGAGTTTATGGCCGTAAACTCCATGTTTACTGCCGTGAACTCCCATAAATAATATATCATCACATTCAATCCATTCTAAGGCTTTAGAAAAATCCATTCCATCATTTCCCATGAGTAATCAAGCCATTTAGCACTCCAAAATACCCAAACATGAGTTCACGGCCGTGAACTCATGTGTGTATGTTGTATGAGGCTGAAAACTCCCTAAGGAGTTTACTCTTGAAGAGTAAACTCAATTCCCAAGTCCCACGCATCATTACACGTCCGTAGATGTCACCCGAGTCACTCCAAACACTCGTTTTGAAGTGTTTTCGCTCATTGGAGTGTAGTATCTCATCTAATTAGTATTTTTAAATCTAATTAGATATATTTGGATATTATTTCATATTACATAGGAACCTCGCATGTGATTAAGCCTCGAACCAACGTTTAGTGTCCAAAAGAGTTGCGCCTTCTCGTCTAGTGAGTTCATACCCCTACCCTTTTTCAATGTTTTCAGGGGGGAATACAAGCAAAGTACAAGGGATTACTTGTACTTAAAGCTTGTTTTACATGTGTATGTCTCAAAACTTATATGCTTTTAACACTGATAATCCCAACCGATAACCGTTTGAAACTTGCAGGGTAATCATATACATTATTTGTGAACTTAGTTATAAGCTGTTATGTTTATTATTTCACAAATGGTTTCCACATTTTTATCAGTTAAAAAGCATAACTTTAGAACCTTTGAACATAAAACTTTATATACTGTCTTGTCCTCGGTAACACTCCACATAGATACGCGAGTGGAGGATTATCGTATTATTACTAGTAAATTTGTTAGTCCTATATAATTGGAGACACGTCCTCGGCGAACACTCCACAGAGGTACGCGAGTGGAGGACCGCCCCCGTAACCATAATCTCTTAGATTGGGAGCATGACTTGAGTGTATAGATCTATACGGGGCTGCCTACCCCACACATGGCTGCTAGCTACAGCCGAACAGAAATGGTTCAAGGGTGACGAAAGTCATAAGGTGATGTGGACTACTTATTGCCATATCTAGTATATTGTATGGTTATGGAACTCGCAATTAGGATAACAAAAATTTAGTTAATAGTAATAATGAATAAAGTAATCAACTTGGTTAGTAAATATTAGTTTGTATATGTGTTAAAACTAATTCATTTCATAAGATAACCAGATTTTCAGACTACATCTTTAACATTTGGTAACCAACATTCAGGAAAATATGGGATTTTCTTAGGAACATTTGTACATAACCAGAAAAGTGTAACAAACCAGATAGCATACACTTCATAAGAGTAAACATGTTTTCAGGGAATATCTTTACATTACATTTTGGGAATCAATAACCAACCTTTTAAGAAAATATGGGATTTTCTTGGTGTGTGTAACATTTTCAGAAAACAGAAAGGAAACTTGTACATTTTTCACAAAACAAAATCGCTTATGAACTCACCAACGTTATGCTGATTTTCAAACCGCTTGTATTCTCAGGTCAATGTTAGACAGGTACCCGAAGATCCTTTTGCTCGAAGACGGTGTGCATAGTAGACTTGTCTCGTTTTGTTTATATATACTATGTATCACAACTATACAACTTACTTTTGAAACAAATGTAAACTTTTCTATATGTAATGTAATGGTTGTTTTTATTTACTTACTATGTGCATTGGATTTGATACTCAACGTGGATTCAACCCCGGAAATGTTTTCGCCTTCGGTTTTCGGGGTGTGACAGATTGGTATCAGAGCACTTGTTTATAGTGAATAAAGTATACCAAACCTTACTTGGTATAAAACTATAAACACTAAAGGGCCTAACTGCTCTGAACTAAAAGTATCCTTCAAAATATAAGTATTTTCAAAAATATACAAGTATACCGAACCGTCGAGATCCGTAACTACAAGTAGAACAAAACATAAGTAAATGGATGTTGTGTACTGTGGTTAAATCTGGGTAGTTATGTAGTCGTGTTTAGGATCAATATAGCCTGGCCAACTATATTTATTCGAGACACGGCCAACATGTGCTTCGGAGTGACTGTGGTATGCGACATGCCTAAAACTTACCCTAATACCACAAACATCGAGCCAGTGTCGTAGCGAATCATGAAATACTATGGGAGTATTTCTCGAGCCAATCCTTTGTAGAAATCCTCATTCGCGTATAGATCCTTGATCATTCCGTTAGCGATAGTTTGCTTGCTTTGATCACGCTTTCCTACTTTATCGCTTATTCAGAATATATATCTGTCATATCTCTCGATTTGATTCAGAGGACTTATCATCCTCTCTTTCTTGATCTTATTAGATCAACATGCCTCCAAGAAAGAGACCCAGCTCAAAGACCAACAACCCTCCGCCACCACCTCCTCCTGAATTTGACCCCGTGGTATTTCAGGCAGCTGTTACCGCCGCGGTGGCAGCTGCTATGTCTCAATTGAACACCGGTGGTGCCGGTGGTTCGGGAGGCGGTACTCAAACTCAGGATCAAGAAAACAATTAGGGACAACGAAAGGAGGGTTCCTATAAGGACTTCATGAATGCGAAACCAACATCCTTCGATGGCACTAGAGGTGTCATTTCCTTATCCCGATGGTTTGAGAAAATCGAATCCATCTTTGAAATCTGTGCCTGTGCGGAATCTGATAAGGTCAAGTTCGTAGCATGTACCTTCATTGATAAAGCCTTGACTTGGTGGAATGGCCGAGTCATATCTCTGACCCTACCCGTAGCCAACGCCATGGGGTGGGAAGCCATGAAAGAACTCATGATAGCCGAATATTGTCCCCGTGGTGAAATGCAGAAACTAGAGCACGAGCTCTGGAACCTGAAGATGAAGGGTTCCAATATTGTTGCATACACTTCTCGATTCAATGACCTCGCACTTCTCTGCCCGGGATTGGTCACTCCTGAAAGTAAAAAGATAGAAAAGTTCATCTGGGGGATGACCCAGCCAACAAAGGGAAACGTCTTAGCTGCACGTCCGGATACCTATGACTGTGCCAAGAGTTTAGCCCAAAACCTAATGGATCACAGTGATGACGTCGAGGAAACCACCACCGCTCCTGAGCCGACCAAGAGGAGTGGTGAGAAAAGAAAGTTCTGGAAGAAGAAGAAGGGTCAATCTTCCCAAGGATCCTCCAAGAGACAACAGACTGTAGCAGTCCATGCTGCTACTACTCTCGTTGCTACTGCTTCTGTTGTGGGATCCACAGCTCCAACTCCTAATAGCAGATATGATGGTAATCTCCCTCTGTGTGACAAGTGCAAATATCACCACAACCCCGTCCCCTGCCGAGAACTATCTTGTACCAATTATGGTAAGAAGGGGCACAGGGTCCGATTCTATAAAGCTCCGGCCCAATCGGCCAATCAATCATCTGGAGCAGGCATTGGTCAAGCCTGCTATAACTGTGGAGAGGTTGGGCACTTTAAAAGGAACTGCCCCAAGAAGTCAACAACTGATAATACTGGGAGGATTCTAGCCATAGGACGGGAGGAAGCAATCGTCGATCCCAATTTAGTCTCGAGTACGTTCCTTCTTGACAACTCATATGCTAGTATTCTTTTCGATTCGGGTGCTGAAAGAAGCTTTGTTAGTCATTCGTTCAATCATAACCTAAAACATAATCCCCAACCTTTAACTGAAACGTTTACCGTCGAGATGGCTAACGGTGAGAAGGAAAGCGCTAACGAGATATTCGTAGGTTGTACCCTTACCCTGAATGACCATACATTTCCCATTGATCTGATGCCAGTTTCCATAAAGAGCTTTGATGTCATCATTGGCATGGATTGGTTGAGTCCCAATCATGCTGATATTCTCTGTTTCGAAAAAGCCATTCGTCTCAACCTTCATTCGGATCAAACTCTCGTAATCTATGGCGATAAACTTAGTTCCAATCTTCGTATCATTTATGCATCAAAGCTCAAAAACTCCTGCGAAAGGAATGCATTGCATTCTTAGCCCATGTAATCAACGAGAAACAGGAAGTTAAAGACCTCGCGAGCATCCCCGAAGTCTGTAACTTTCCTGATGTATTTCCCGAAGAGCTTCCAGGAATCCCTCCCGAGCGTCAGGTCTAGTTCCGTATTGACCTAATTCCTAGAGCTACCCCTGTGGCAAAATCTCCGTATCGCTTAGCTCCAGCAGAAATGCAGGAGTTATCTAGCCAACTCAATGAGTTGCTTAGTAAAGGATTCATTAGACCGAGTTACTCGCCCTGGGGAGCTCTGGTATTGTTCGTTAAGAAGAAACATGGATCCTTTCGGATGTGTATCGACTACCATGAGCTGAACAAGTTGACCGTCAAAAACCGATATCCCCTTCCGCAAATAGATGACCTCTTCGATCAACTCCAGGGAGCCAGTTACTTCTCCAAGATAGACCTTCGTTGAGGGTACCATCTGCTACGAGTTCATGAGAGTGATGTTTCCAAAAGAGCTTTCAGGACTCGGTATGGACACTACGAATTCGTAGTGATGCCCTTCGGTCTATCCAACGCATCGGCAGTGTTCATGGACATGATGAACCGGGTGTGTCGTCCTTAACTGGATAATTTCGTCATTATATTCATTGATGACATACTTGTCTATTCCCGAAGAGAAGAAGATCACAAACAACACTTGAGGCTAGTGTTGGAAACCCTTAGATCCGAGAAGTTGTACGCAAAATTTTCCAAGTGTGAGTTCTGGATTCGGAAGGTAACTTTCCTCGGTCACGTGGTAAGCGAGGAGGGTATTCATGTAGATCCTTCCAAGATTAAAGCGACAGAGAATTGGTCGGCACCGAAGACACCCACAGAAATCCGGCAATTCTTGGGTCTCGTCGGCTATTATCGGAGATTTATCCAGAACTTTTCCAGAATCGCTAAACCCTTAACCACTCTAACACAGAAAGGTGTACCCTTTTGTTGGAGTGAAAAACAAGAAACCGCATTCCAGACGTTGAAGAAAGCCTTGTGCAGCGCGCCAGTTCTGTCCCTACCCGAAGGGATAGAGGACTTCGTTGTCTTCTGTGATGCCTCTAATCAAGGCTTAGGTTGTGTGCTTATGCAAAGAGGAAAAGTAATTGCTTGTGCTTGTAGACAGCTGAAAGCACAGGAGGTCAACTATACCACACATGACTTTGAATTAGGAAACGGCTCTTTGCACTGAAGATTTGGAGACAATACCTCTACGGGACCAACTGTACGATCTTCACTGACCATAAGAGCCTGCAACACATCTTTGATCAGAAATACTTGAACATGAGGCAACGGCGATGGGTAGAACTATTCAGTGATTATGAGTGTGAAATTCGTTACCATCCCGGCAAGGCCAATGTGGTAGCAGATGCCCTTAGTCGAAAGGAGAGTTCAAGCCGAAAGGTGAAGACCCTGATGATGACCATCCATTCCAACTTATCCATGCAAATCCGAGAAGCCCAGTTAGAAGCCCTCAAACCCGAGAACGTGTCAATTGAACCCTTGAGAGGAATGGAAAAGAAACTTGAGATCAGAGGTGACGGAGTCTAGTGCTTCATGGATTGAATCTGGATTCCAAAGTCCGGAGGATTCAGGGAGATTGTCATGGAGGAAGCGCACAAGACCAGATACTTTGTTCACCTGGGTTCGGATAAGATGTACCTGGATCTCAAGAAACAATATTGGTGGCCAAACATGAAAGTTGAGATAGCTAAGTTCGTGGGCAAGTGTCTGACTTGCGCCAAGGTGAAAGTTGAGTACCAGAAACCCTCGAGTCTGCTCCAGCAGCCCGAGATGCCCGAGATGCCCGAATGGAAATGGGAGATGATTACCATGGATTTCATCACCAAACTACCCAAGTGTCCGAGTGGGTACGACACCATTTGGGTAATTGTCGATCGTTTGACAAAGTCCGCTCACTTCATCTCCATCAAAGAACCATTCAAGATGGAAAGGCTCGCACGAATTTACATCCAAGAGTTAGTCCGACTACACGGTGTACCTGCGTCCATTATCTCTGATAGAGATAGCAGGTTTACCTCCAGATTCAGGCAGTCTCTCCATAAGGCTCTTGGAACCAAACTAGACATGAGCACGGCGTATCATCCTCAGACCGATGGACAAAGTGAGAGAACCATCCAAACCCTGGAGGACATGCTTAGGGCATGTGTCATTGACTTTGGAAAGTCGTGGGACACACATTTACCTTTGATCGAATTCTCGTACAACAATAGTTACCACACCAGCATCAGGGCTGCCCTGTTTGAAGCCCTCTATGGTTGTAACTGCAGATCCCCTCTGTGCTGGGCCGAGGTGGGGGATACACAGCTAGCCAAGAGTCGAGTCCCCGATAGTGCTCTCACTGGTCCTAAAATCATCCGCGAAACCACTGAGAAGATCATCCAAATCCGGGAATGATTGAAAGCTTCACGAGATCGCCAAAAGAGTTACGCTGACAACCGTCGGAAACCTCTAGAATTCCAGGTTGGAGACCATGTCCTGTTGAAAGTCTCGCCCTGGAAAGGTGCGGTACGCTTCGGAAAGCATGGGAAACTTAACCCGAGGTACATTGGACCCTTCGAGATCCTCGCCAGGATCGGTCCGGTAGCCTATAAACTTCGTTTACCCCAAGAGCTCAGTAACATACATCCCGTCTTCCATGTTTCAAATCTCAAGAAGTGCTTATCTGATGAAACCCTAGTGATTCCTTTAGACGAGATCGAGATCAATGAAAACCTCAACTTCGTGGAGGAACCGACCGAAATCATGGATCGAGAAGTCAAACGTACAAAGCAAAGCCGCATACCGTTAGTGAAGGTTTGCTGGAATGCCAAGCGGGGACCAGAGTTCACTTGGGAGCATGAAGATTCGATGAAATAGAAGTATCCGCATCTCTTTCGAGATCCACGATTTGTATCTTGACTTGTATCTTAAATTTTGAATTTCGGGACGAAATTCCCTCTAACAGGGGGATAATGTAACAACCCGAAATTTCGTATCATTGCTTGTAACCCTTTTCGTAATCCATTTCAATTAACCAATCGTCCTTTCCAAATTTATTTCCGATTTAGCCATTTTATTAAGTCATTAAATTGAAATTATCTAAAATGATTTAATGGGTGCCCTAGTGCATTTAGAACTCATTCTAACACCCTGTATTAGTAATCGGAACATTTATAGAATCAGCCATGTCAGGTTACGGCAACTTAGTCGGGTGCAACCAAAAGCCCCGTCTAATGCCGGTATCGGGTAGAATTCCACCGTGTCCAAATCCCGAACACTATTTAAAGTGTTCTAAACTTCCATTTGAAGATTTTGCTTCATCTCACTACTCTCTCTTTAACCTCTCTCCTCAACCAAAGATTCAAGGTCCAAAACATTGAATTAAGGCTCCAAATCTTTGAAGTAACATCCCCAACTTGTTGTTTAACCTCTTAGGCCATCAAATTCGTGTTTAATCTATCAATTTGTACCTACAACATGTGTTTACGGCCAAGGAGCATGCTTGGGCCGTAAACACCTAAAAACATGGGTTTTTGAGCAATTTAACCCCTCCAAACCAACGTTTGGACTTAGATACGACCTTATGGCTTACAAATCCGGACTTAGAACACCCTAAACATGAATTCTGAGGAGAAAATAAGAGTTTACGGCCAAAGAACAAGCATGGGCCGTAAACTCCTCATACATGGGCAGTAAAATCATGTAAACATAATTAAAAGCCATATAACTACACCAATAGCCTTGGAATAAATCCTAGAATCATCTAAAAATAGTTTGGGGACCTTAAACATGACAAACACCCTCCAAATCAGAGTTTACGGCCATGACACCCCAAGGACAAGCTCCAGGGCCGTAAACTCCTCTTTATGTGTCAAATGATTACCAAAACTCATACCAAGGCTTGGAACAATAGTTGGAATCACATGTGATTGTCATTGCCTCACAAAATAATTATGGATTGAGCTTGGGGGGAGTTTACGGTCGTAAACTCCATGTTTATTGCCGTGAACTCCCATAAATAATATATAAGCACATTCAATCCATTCCAAGGCTTTAGAAAAATCCATTCCATCATTTCCCATGAGTAATCAAGCCATTTAGCACTCCAAAATACCCAAACATGAGTTCACGGCCATGAACTCATGTGTGTCTGTTGTATGAGCCGAAAACTCCCTAAGGAGTTTACTCTTGAAGAGTTAACTCAATTCCCAAGTCCCACGCATCATTACACGTCCGTAGATGTCACCCGGGTCACTCCAAACGCTCGTTTTGATGTGTTTTCGCTCATTAGAGTGTAGTATCTCATCTAATTAGTATTTTTAAATCTAATTAGATATATTTGGATATTATTTCAAATTACATAGGAACCTCGCGTGCGATCAAGCCCCGAACCGACGTTTAGTCCAAAACAGTTGCGCCTTCTCGTCTGGTGAGTTCATAGCCCTACCCTTTTTCAATGGTTTTTCAATGTTTTCAGGGGGGAATACAAGCAAAGTACAAGGGATTACTTTTACTTAAAACTTGTTTTACATGTGTATGTTTCAAAACTTATATGCTTTTAACACTGATAATCACAACCGATAACCGTTTGAAACTTGCAGGGTAATCATATACATTATTTGTGAGCTTAGTTATAAGCTGTTATGTTTATTATTTCACAAATGGTTTCCACATTTTTATCAGTTAAAAAGCATAACTTTAGAACCTTTGAACATAAAACTTTATACACTGTCTTGTCCTCAGTAAGACTCCACAGAGATACGTGAATGGAGGATTATCGTATTATTACTAGTAAATTTGTTAGTCCTATATAATTGGAGACACGTCCTCAGCGAACACTCCACAAAGATACGCGAGTGGAGGACCGCCCCCATAACCATAATCTCTTAGATAGGGAGAGTGACTTGAGTTTATAGATCTATACGGGGCTGACTACCCCACACCTGGCTGCTAGCTACAGCCGAACCAAAATGGTTCAAGGGTGACAAAAGTCATAAGGTGATGTGGACTACTTATTGCCATATCTAGTCTATTGTATGGTTTTGGAACTCGTAATTAGGATAATAGAAATTTACTTAATAGTAATAATGAATAAAGTAATCAACTTACTTAGTAAATATTAGTTTGTATACGTGTTAAACCTAATTCATTTCACAAGATATCCAGGTTTTTAGAATACATCTTTCACATTTGGTAACCAACATTCAGGAAAATATGGGATTTTCCTGGGAACATTTGTACATAACCAGAAAAGTGTAACAAACCAGATAACATACATTTCATAAGAGTAAACATGTTTTCAGTGAATATCTTTACATTACATTTTGGGAATCAATAACCAACATTTTAAGAAAATATGGGATTTTCTTGGTGTGTGTAACATTTTCAGAAAACGGAAAGGAAACTTGTACATTTTTCACAAAACAAAATCGCTTATGAACTCACCAGCGTTTTGCTGATTTTCAAACCGCTTGTATTCTCAGGTCAGCGTTAGACAGGTACCCAAAGATCCTTTTGTTCGAAGACGGTGTGCACAGAAGACTTGTCTCATTTTGTTTATATATAGTATGTATCACAGCTGTACAACTTACTTTTGAAAAAATGTAAACTTTTCGATATGTAATGTAATGTCTGTTTTACTTTACTTACTATGTGCATTGGATTTGATACTCAACGTGGAGTCAACCCTGGAAATGTTTCCGCCTTCGGTTTTCGGGGTGTGACATATTGACAGTTATACCAAAGCATTAGGCAACAACATGGTTTAGTTGGTTAAGGTTAACAATAACACCGAAAGTGTTCCGAATGGACATGTGAACCCGAGGAGGAGATGATGGAGCACTACCATGACCTTTTGCAACATCAGACTTCGAGGATGAAGTCTAATTCAAGAAGGGGAGAGTTGTAACATCCAAATATTTGAGTTATGAAAACTTAACACTTTTTGGATTTGAGACTGGTCATGATGTGAGGATAGCCCTCTCATGTTGTGATATGGAAATAGTATGTAGGTGCACCATAAAAGGTGTCATGAAGTGATACTAAAGGTGTCACGACGTGAGACCCGATGAAACCCTAAGTTAGGTTTTTCGACCTATTTAAGGGAAGTGAGGGGAAGGGTTTCCCTGACCCTTAGCCCCCATCTCCTCTAAGCTAGCCAAAGAAATCCTATTTCCCTCACTGCATTTTAGAGCTTACTTTCGTGTTTTTAGTAGTTTGAAGAGAAGAACAAGGTATTTTTGTTGTACATCAATCATGGGAACACAATCATCATCATATTGTGCTACCTTTGGACCTTTGTAAGTGCCAAAGCTTCAAACTTTATTGTTGGTTAGGGCTAGATCTAGGTATTTGTCCCATTTGATCCATGACTAAGCAAGCTTGAATGAAAATAAACCATAAAGTTGGCAACTTTATGGGTCTAAAGTGTCCCTAGGATGATATAATGCTCAAATCTTGTGAATGGTTCAGTCTTGAAGCTTTTCATGAAAACTTTAGTGAACTTTCTTACATTTTTGTCCCAAAATGAGATCTAGACATGTATTGGACATACATGTCCACAAAGCATCGATCTTTAAATTGATTTTGTAGTAATAAGACCTTTTGGAAAGTTGTAATGCATGAGTGATAAGATTAGTGTTGAATGTATTAAGATGTGAAATGTTCGAAGCTCACGATGTGACAACTTGGGGCTCACGACGTGAGAAAGAAAATTCTTGATTATTTTGGCCTGACGTTGTCATGTAGTGAGAAGTTTAATCTCACGACGTGATAGAGATATAATTATTAGGGTTAGAGCTGATCCGAGTTGACTCGTGACCGAGTTATGGAATAAGCGAAAAAAGTTCTGATGACATGACCTTAAGCTAGTCATGATGTGAGGGTCAACTAAAGGAAAGGTTGACTGTTGACTGTGACTGTTGACCTTTGACAAGTTTGACTTTTGGTCAACTAAGAAGACCGAGGACCTTGATGGGAAAAATGGTCTTTTGCCTAAAGGAGGATTTCATTTCTCTTTAGACTTAGATGAGTTAAGGGATTTATCCTAATTGCTAATTAGGGTTTGGTTTGGATATATTTAGTGGGGTAGACTTCAGCACCAGCAGCCTGAGTGTGAGAATTGTTCGTTGACCTATTGAGTTGAATCTCTTCACTATACAAGTAGGTGGAAGGCACCAATGCCGACCCACTGTATTATGTTTGTAGAACGATACTTTACTTTCTGACACTTGTTGATAAGTCTGTATGTGCTTGTTGTTTTTGTGACTCTTGTTGATATGATTGGATGCTTAGATGGAGGGGTGAAATAGACCCAATACATGTTGAAAGAGAGTAAAGGGGGTTAAATAGACACAATATCGGTTGAAAGATACCGAAGGGGGTGAAATAGACCTAATACCAGTTAAAAGATATCGAATGGGGGTGAAGTAGACCTAGTTTAATTTCAAGTTTTTATCTATGTTGTTGTATAGGGTATTTCGGGGAAACTCACTAAAATTTGTTGTTACAAATTTTATGTTTATGGTTACAGGTACTTCTGGTTCGAAAGGGAAAAGTCCGACATGATCTCACCACATCCACCAATATTTTGCATTGCATTTTATAATTTGTACTATGATGACTATTTTATTCAGTATCACCTTTTGATGAATTTTTAGAATGAATGAATTATGGTTTGAATAGTTTTAAAAACAAAATTTTTTACATAAATAATTTTGGGATGTTACAAAGGAGTTGAGTGCTTAAATGTGCTGCAACAGTTGGATTTGGGTCCATCAACGAAGATGGAAGTTCATATTTCATATCTAATGTTTATTATTTGTACAGTTAATTGGTTATGAGTATATGTTTCTGGGATAGATAACTAAAGAAAAAATCAAATTGCAAACAATATGTTTCAAAGTACGTTTCTATGATAGACGACAAAGGAATAACTACACCATACTCACACAATCAAACTGGAACATCTTTGAGTCATTAAAAATCACCCTCACATTTGTATTATAAAATTCATCTAGAAATCTCTCTCCTTTATGTAAACTTTCATACTCATATAGATCAAGAAGCTTGTTATTAACCATATACGTTGCAATCGCTAGTAGCTGTCAAAGGCATTGCCAATTTATATTTCCATGGCTAAACATGGAAATACAACTATGTTTTGTAAAAAAAAAGTAACCAACTATATTTCCAAGGGTCAACTTGTACATTATGAAGACATAAAATAAGCAAGTGCCAAGAACAACATTCAGCTTCATATTTTGCACTATCGATAGCACCATGAAGAAAACTATTGGGTAGATCCAAGAAACTATATAATTTTGTTTTAATTCAACAATGAGAAAATTGGGAAAAGAGAAAATATAATTGACATAAAATAGCTAAATAACATAACATATGAATAATTAGGTGTTGTATCATTTGAACCCCTCCATTTTTCAACTAGAGGCTTATCCTTTGTCTCTTGTAGTGTTAATGTACAACATATGTTAATTAAGAAAAGCAGATAAATAAATAAGAATCCAAATAATCGTATTGATATGTAAAAAGAGGGAAAAAAAATACAAGGTTTAATTGATGAAGTCTGAAGAAAATATAAAATTCTCATTTCCGTAAAAGATCCTAAGATTTTTTTTCTTTATTTTGCAAAGTGTCAGGAACATGAAGCATAAGTGATTTCACTCTTTCTAAAGTGTGTTCTGAAGATGGAAAATGGACATGTTTCATCTCCCAATACATCCAGCACAACATCACTCCCACCATTGCTACCATGGTCGACATATGGGGAGTGATCCTTAGCATCAGTGGATACACTTCCTGAATCAAAAGAATTCTCAGTATTATCTAGTGACCTACAACTATTCCCGATTTTAAGATCTCCATTTGGTGAAAATTCACCATTCTCTTTAACATCATTATTGTTATCATTCAACATGGTTTTAGCTATTATAGAAGAAGCGTGATTGGTTGTTTTTGTAGAAGAATATTGGTCAACAACGGATGTTGATCGAGGAGGAACACCAAGCATAGGTTCAACAAAAGTAGTCCAAATCTTCACGGGTTTATCAATTTGTTTAGAGGAAGCACTTTGTGTGACAAAATATTTTATGAAATTTACAAATAATGGCAATTCTTTACACTATCCCTAAGATTTTTATGATCAATATCAGAAATATCCTTCAGAACTAGTGTTTTTATTTTAACAACGATTCTTGACCCTTTAATCTTTCTTAATGTACTTGACATGCATTAGATATATGTTCCCATCCAGAGTATGGTTATCTAGTAATTAGCACTTAATATAATAGACTAATGGAAAATATTGACCAACACAAGTTGGTTTATTGACATGAAAATTAAATTTTTTTTATTACCAACACTAGTAGCAGCTATTTGTATAAAATCAAAGTAATCAAAAAATTCGTTAACATTCGATCCAATATCTTCTTGTAGATATGGAAAAGTGACAAAAAATGATTAATTCAAGCTCTTCTTGTACGACCAAAATCATCTGTCTTTTCTAGGTTTCCAATGAAAGTTAAGGTCAAATTGTTACTATCAATAATCAGGATAAAAAAGTATTTATGTATGCTTGTTTCAAGAAGAATTAGAGAGAACTTACTATGTCGGTATTTTTGTTTGTTATTCATTATGAGTTTTAGGGGTAATTAAAATAAAAGTTAGTATATTGCTTACATTTTTTGGCATGCTTCTGAATTCCATTCATGGGGACTTGAACACCACCAATTTATCAATTACCAATCAGGCCCTCATCGCATGCATGATTCACCAAAAACTAAACACATAAAAATCCAATAAGAAAAAACAAAAAAAAAAAAAAAAAGATTTTTATTATAATATACATATTCCTATAAAAAAAATAATGATCATATGTTGGGATGTTATATTCCGCAAAAGCTAATAAAATTATTTAATTCATGGTAACATATAAAACAACCTCAAGAAGGATCAAATGGTAATAAACACCTTTATGGGCATGTAAGGCTTGGAAAAACCATAATCCACTACTAGAAAAAATGTCTTTTACGACGCTCATTGCGCGTCGTAAAACGCTCAGACGACGCGCAAATGCGTGTCAAGGAAGACCCTGTCATAAAGAGAGACGACGCGCTTTTGCGCATCGTCTATAGACGACGCGCATTTATGACGCGCATTTACGACACGCATTTACGACACGCGGTTATGACACACAATGCGTATCAAGGAAGGCCCTATCATAAAGGAAGACGACACGCATTTGCGTGTCGTAACCTTACGACGCGCGTGTTTATGACACGCAATGCGTATCAAGTAAGCCCCTGTCAAGAAAGGCCATGTCATAAATGAAGATGACACACATTTTTGCGTATCATAATTTTAAATGTTCTAAAAAAAATATTTATATATTTATTAATTTTTAAATAACATTTGCATTTAATGTCTCATAATAGAAATAAAATATCATATACAAAAAATACAATCCATTGCATAAAATTTAATGTCATACAATTCTATTTTTTACAATATCTAAATTTGCATCTAATCTACTCTCTACATCAAATTCCAACTAAGTAAAGTTGTATCTTGCCTTTCATAATTCTTTAAGACTAATGCTCCAAACAGATGTTATATGGATAAGAAGTTGTACATTGGCCCATCTACTCTGTGTTTCATACTAACAATTGAAATGAAGAATGCAACACTTGCATTTGCAGCATCTTATCTCTTTCGGCTTGAGCTTTCTTTTCCTCTTCTAACTCCAAAGCTATTCGCTTTCATCAACCCTATAAACACAACACAAAATCACTTTTCATTTTCATTCTACTTTTAAAATTAATTCTTATCAGGACATTCTGCTTTTAAACCTACCAATCTACAAAATTTTCAAAGAATATAATTCATAATTTTTATGGAAAGTGTCAAGGGGGTTTCATTAAACTTCCAAAATTGTATCTATTCTCACCAAATCTGACCAAAATGGCAGGTGCATTGTGTAACAATTGGTAAAAATAGGAACGATCGTACGATGCTATGTTTTGATTATTAAGCAATATGAGTATTTCATCAAGAATGGTTGAAGAAATTTAACCTCTTTTATTTAAATAAGTTATTGTGAAATATAAAACAAGTAGCTATTGATAAATTTCGTTATGATGTATGGCTACGAACCATCACCGGTTTGTGAAATTAGCATATAACATCATTTGAACGCAACAAACTTAATTTTTGTAACAACATGTATCTAGTTGATAATTAAGTTAGGTTCTATGTAAAACGTGTGCTTAATAGTTGTGTAGGATCTAAATTCGACAAATATACGAACCAAAGTGACAAAACGTGTTTAACGATATGGTTAACCGGTTAAATGTCACGAAATTATACATTGGTCAATAAATTTTATATTTAAATAAATTAAAATATAAAATGAATTATTATAAGGTATAATTAAAATGTATCCAAGTGTTTTTGAATAAAAAGAATAAAACATAAACATTAAAGTTCAAATACACAAAAACTACACTGTTATTTTATACTAAGTATACATGTATGTATTTGTACATATGTATTATTATCTAGTGAATGACTAGTTATGGGTCATTACCTAAAGTGATTTCATGTAAGGAATATGATTTCTAAATCAACTAAGATAAGAGAATTGGTGGAGATAAGTGCCAACTTAACTAATAAGTGCTTAATCACTTAAGACATTTTACTAAGAATGCTTCTTAATCCCTCTTCTAATTTTCAAGATTAAGACCTTCCCTCTCCTTACCTAGAACTCCTAACTAACTAAATATCTAGTAGTTAGTTAGTTAACTAACTCTATCTCTAAGCAACCACCCAAGCAAGTGGCTAGACAAGATCACATCACTTAAACTCACATCCCATCACAAGCTAGTCTAGGTTTTGTCCCCTTATCCTCTTCCACTCTTTCCTCCTTCATATCCACGAAATTTACTCTTCATTTTACCCTCATTTTACCAGCCAATACTCCATGGAATTACTCTCAACCTTCATCTCATTTTCAAGAACAAGAACTTCCTTCCAAAGCCATCAAAACCATGAACAAAAGGGTTGCTGTCCCTTTTGTGTTTCAGCCACCATTTCACCCATCTACACCTTCCTTTTTGCTTGATATTTTTACCACAAAATACCCCTGGAAGTTACTTGTTATGATACTCAAAATTATTGATTCAAAACAGTGAGTAAACTACCCTTTTTCTTGCTCTTTTGCTGTGAAATTTTCATAACAGCAACATAGCCAAAAGAGTGGCTGTTTTGGAGCATCAAACCAACAACCAAAAGTTCATCTTCAACCTTTCATTCTTCAAGTATTCACATAAGGTGAGTTCATACCCCTACATTTTGATGTTTTATTCAAGTTTTAAGGGGGGGAATACAAGTTAGAACACTAAACATAACTTAAATTTATATGACAGCTTTCTACAGAAAAGTTGAGTCCTGTTCACGGACTGTTTTGACCATCTTAAACTTAATATCATTCAAAACTGTACAATATGCAAATAGTTCAAGTTTATACCTTTCTAATGACTACTCGCACAAGTTCATACGATTTTTCTACAATTTATGGCGATTTTTATAAAACTGCCTGTCATTTCAGAAGTGATTTCGGACCAGTCTGTGAAGATGTTCATTTTCACACTAGTTTGAAACCACTAAAAATCATAATAAAAATTGGGAACAAAGTAGACTCATTTTATAAACTCTCAGTGGTGACGGATTCAGTTTTTGACTTACGATGATTTTTCTATGAGTTTTCTAAAAACAGGGACAGTAAAGGGTAAAACTGTCAAAAGTGGTTTATAGATTTATTAACACCTTCTAACATTTTTGAGCAATGTTTATACATTAAGGAAGTTAAAACACAATCATTTAAATATGTTTAATTACCATTTTTACAAAAGTGATAAGTACAAAAAGGTCTTTAGTATCAAACTTAAGGATGATTTCATGCAAAGTTTCTAATAAAAACGTAAGAATATGAACAACAATTACGAAACATACCAAATCATCTTTTAAAACTTATACATATATATAACCATATACATATATATGTTTTGTTTACAAACTTGTCTTCTACATCAAAAATTTCACTTTACTCGTTTTTATCAAATGAATCACTTGTGATTTATTACTACTATGTGAAAACTGTTGTCATACTTTGCATGCACTAGATTTATACAAAGTATTTAGAAATTCCAAAGTATCCTTCGTTGTTAAACCGTTTTAATGCATTTTAAAAACTTATGATTTATGCATTGTCAAAACATTGTGAGAAAGGATGATCTTTGCATACAAAACTATTACTTTAATACATACTTAGTTGAGAATCCATGAGACATGTACATCTTCAAACACTGCCTTTTTGATAAAAGGTATCGCTACAAGTCCTGTCTATTACCAGAGTCTCCCCTCCGGAGAACGTGTCAAATGTGTATAGATCTATACGGGAAGTCATGATCCCGCGCCCTGACTGTTAGCTACAGTCCGTCTTTTGGGGTGACAGTTGTCATAACGCTACGACGCCTGAAGAACGTCGCTACAGGCATATTATGTTTAGTATGGTTATAAAACTCATCGGATATACAATTATTATGGTATTATGCTTTTATGAACGAGTAGCTATTCAAACTATTCTTCATCTAACAAGTGCGATCTTCGTATAGCTTTATTATATAAAACTATGCCACAACTTTTAAGCACGTCGGTTGCTTGCGATTTTCGGTCTTAGAGACTGTCAGTTATGTTAGGAAAATAAGGGTTTTTCCTGCATCTAAAACAAACAACTAATAGGAAAATAAGGGATTTTCTTGGTGCAACTATTTACAACTTATAACACGAACATTCATATGCATTTCATACTTTTATAAGAAAATAAGGGTTTTTCTTGGAAAGCACAACAAATCATAGCTCAACTATTAGGGAAAATATGGGATTTTCTGGATCTAATACATTCATTTTCAATCCAATGAATCATAACTCTTTTCATTTGAAAATACCGTGTTTTCTGGAAAACATACATGAACTTTCGAATGGCGTACATTTTCTCAAAACACTACTTATGAACTCACCAACTTAATTGTTGACACTTTTTGTTTGAAATAACTTGTATTCTCAGGGAATCGCTAAGCAGGTTAGGAAATCAACTTTTGAGGATTAATGTGCTGACGTTAATTACTTCTTTTGAAAGATGTTTATGTATTTATCTTTTGAACATGTAACGAATACAATTATGTAAACATTTTGGAAACCTTAATATGTATGGTGGTGTGTACTTTCCTTTCTATGAACTGTTATGATACTGAATATGACGTCCTCCGCCCCCGAACGTTTCCGCCGTTCTGGTTTGGGGGTGTGACACATTGTAAAATGACCATTACACCCTTCAATTTGATCAAGTGAAATTAAAATGAATATCAAGGCTATCTTTGTCATTTTTGAAAGATTTCTGACAATGGTGCTGGAAAATGGTAAAATAACCCTTATGCCTGTAGTTTGATTTCAAATTGTAAAAATCATCAAGTAAAGTTAATCTAAAGTTCGGGGGTATGTTCGTCATTTTTGCCATTTTCGATGGATTTTAGACAAAATGCCATTGAAAAATGGTAAAATGACCATTACACACTTCCCCTCGATTTCAAATTGGTAAAAACAACCAAGTAAAGTTAATCTAAATTCCAGGGGTATTTTCATCATTTTGACCATTTTGATCAAATTTCTGATCAAAATGTTCTGGAACTGATCAAAAGTTCAGGGGTATTTTTGTCATTTTTGCCGGATTTGGTGGAACTAACACGAAATGGAGAGTTGGATGACCCTTTTGACTGTTTTTATTAATAATTTGGTGTTGTATTTGGAACTTTGGCCAACATACACAGATGGTGGTCTGCAACAACCGGCTTCAATGGGAGTTAATTTTGCCAATTCATATTGTTTAAGAGTCTGCAAAATTAACAAAAAAAAAATTATCATCACATTCTTGAAGCAAATCCACAAAGTTAAACCAATCAAATACAAACCTTGAATCTTTTTGATAAGTTACTACAATCATTAGTTTTCACAAGACAAGTTTGCAAGTGCTTCCAGTAATGTGTGTTATTCAACTAAAACCCAAAACCAAGAAACAAAAAAAGAAAGTTAATTTACAAGATTTTATGTTACAATCTAGATTCACAATCATTTCTTCCTGTTAATTTACAAGATTTTTATGTTACAATCCATGTATGTGTGTTATTCAACTATACAGTGACTGAAGGTTATTTCCATGTATCATATGCAAAAAAAAGCAAAGTAATAGATACCGTTTTAGGTTGTTGTCCTAGGCCTTCTTTGGAGAAAGCTTTTGTCTTTGTCTCCTTTTCACAAATCTTAAACCATTCATTTCTCGCTCAATAAGCTTGTGGCCGTTCATCAGAGCCTGCTTATAAGAGTCACTAACGTACGTCAACACGTATCATAAATAAGAACCAGATGTCAACAAGGAAGTATATGAAACAAGATATAGGCATCTAATTCTTAGCATAGAAGCTAAAACGAGATTAAATTTGAAGTAGAATAACCATTGTCAACAACAGGGAAAGTAACAGGAAGACACCAGATTGGGTGCACTTGTAGAATATACGTTTTCTGTCCCAGGAGCACATGTAAATTATGTTGAGATTGTTACCTTTAATAGGAATGTTATAGTTTATTTTCAATAATCAACATTTTTACTACAAAATTTTAGTTGTTGCTTCAAATATGATTAGTTTGAGGCTAAAACATCACAAAATGATTAATTTCAATCAGTTTTGTTAACTACCAGAAAATTATTATTACAACGCTTCCAAACACTTTGTTAATGGTAGTTAAATTAACTTTTCATATGCCTTCAATCAACTAATTCGTAGAATAATATAAAAACAAGAAAAAAGAGAAAGGGGGTCTTAACATACACATTCCCAAAGCTGTTCTTTGCATAGGCTCCACCCTCATGGCCAGCATACATAAAAAGAGATCCAAAGTGTTTGAGTGAAACCTAATAACACCATGGCAGTCAATCAGAAGATACCAATGAGCATTATCAGCCATACAAGTATGATAAAGGAACATCGGATATTACAGGGACATCAATGAAATACAAGAAATACAAAGAGGTAATGTTTATAGACCCCCAAACATCATAACAACAATGAAATGAAGAAGGGAATTTATTTACCTCTTGATCAGACTTCTCATTTTCAAATTTGGGATAGAATGTTGCTCTGATTTTGGCAGTGGAGTAAGTCGAGTTGTCTACATTAAAATTCTCCAACAAATCTTTGTTGAACAAACGGCTCAAAGCAGCAATTTGAGCTGTAGTTTCCTGTTTGGTAGTTTCTTTTGCAGCATCACCAGAAACTGTCCCATAAGACTTTGGTTGGTAGATGCATTTTTTACCATGTAATGAGTTGGCATTTATTACTGGAGAACATCCAACTGAAACATGGGACGACTGTCCATTGCTTTGACCATGAGGAGCTGCTACTGCTACATCATTCACGGTGATACCCCCAAACTGTGGCACAGGAACAGAGGATTGTGCACTGTTTTCAGCAATAGCAAGCCTATTAACTCCATTTGTGATAACCTCAATAGAAGCTGCAGACTTAACTTCTGCAACATCAAACGTTTCATCTATTTTGCTACTGCTTGGCTTCTGAATCCACCTCTGGTCTGGTCGACCACCTCTTTTCTGGACAAAATCAAACTTAGCCAATTATTACTAGCGATGAAACCAAATTACATCACATTGTACAGACAATAGCCCAATCATCAAGTAAAAACAATATGAAACATACTTCTCATATATGATTAATCGATTAAAGCCCAATAAATTTTCTCATAAGCCCTTGCCCACCCTTGAATATAAAAAATAAAACCAATTAGTAACAAAAAGTTAAGTAAACAGAGGTGTTATTGATGAAATACCTGGTTACGCGGCATGAAATCCGAGATGTTAGAAGCGATGATAAAGCCAGGATGATGAACGAACTAGATAGAGAGAAAGCAAACGAAACTGAAACTCCTCAAAGAAGAACAAAGAGTGCGAGTAGAAGTTATTGCAGAGTGGGATACGAATACCGACATTCACGTAGAAATTGGAAGAGAGGGGTTTCTATCGGACTGTACAGTCTTGATCTTTAAGTGTGAACGATGGGGGAGCAGACCCTTTGTTTACCTGCAATTGCAAACACGGAGACACAAAGGTGTGAGATATTGAAGTAGACATATGATCGAGAAATCAATGAAATGTACCTTAGCAAAAACAATGGGAGAGGATCTCTATCCCACAGTGAAGAAGGCGTGCGACCAAACCACCAGCATCGATTAATCCTAATTTTGAAAACAACAAACCATTAAATTAGAAAATTCCAACCCTAATACCCCCTAAAATTGATTTCTTAGATAGAACCTGCAATTATTTATAGTGAGAAGGAGATGAAAAGCAAGAACGATAGGATAGAATACGACGTGAGGAAGAAGAGGGTCATAGGGTCGTAAGAGTCAAGAATCATTGCCAATCGAACGATCGGTGGAGTAAAAGGGGATGAAATACTGGAAATTAGGTTTGGGGGAAACGCCAGAGGAAAACCTACCGTGAAGTCTTCTACCTCAGCGTAAGGTCACAGCTTGGCAGCCAAGCTTCACCACGATATCGTTGGTCGATTTGTAACGGGGAAGGCCTGACGTCGCCGAAGGAGAAGTGACCAAAGGCGAAGCAAGGTGAATCGTCCAATGTTTCAGAGCTAAGAGAGATGCGAGAGTGTTTTCGTTCTTGAAAAAAGCCCTAGCTAAAATGGTCACAACGATTTTGTGGAATTTAGTATTTGGTGATGTTTTAGGATTTTGTTGTGCAAGAAAATAGGATTGGTTATGATATTAGGGTTTTTTGGGTATTGATCAGTGAGGAGAGGGAAGAACAATGGAAATAATGTAGAGGATGAACGAGATGTTTGATGATACTAAAGATGAAGATAAGGGACCAGGGGCTTTTTCTTGCTAAGTAGAAGAGGCAAGGGGATTAATTTTTGGGATTCAATAGGCGGGGGTAATTTTCGTCGATTTTATTTCCCGCCTAAAACGCATGTTTCACTTAAAAATTATAAAGCGACACATTTACACGACGCACATTTTATGAAAGGCGCCCTCCGCATTTCTTTTTTTTCTTTTCTGACACTAATTTTAGGGCCCTTTATCCTTCAAATTTTGCAAAATTGACATTATCTTTTAGGGCACTTACAAATGTGTGTCGTCTATCAGCGAGTGTCATTGTTTGCGCGTCATTAAAGGCCAGTTTTCTTGTAGTGATCCCTAAGCCACAAGTGATTTTCATACTCATGATAATTTGTCTCAAGGAAAAAGGAATGAATTAAACAACGATATCAATTTAGTCATAATGACTATTGTAGTGTTTATAAGTTGAAATATCTAATATCATGAAGAAATACAGTAAACCTAATAGATGTGATATGATTTGAATATGTTGTACCTGATAGCTTACACAAATTAGTGGTGTTCTCAACTCCATTTATCCCCAAAAAACAAAACATTCTCCTTTTTAAACTGGGAAAGTCACATATAAATAATGTAACAACCCAAAAATTCATACATCATATCTAAGGGGACCACAAGGAATATTACATAAAAAACAACCTTCTTTCTATTATTCCTTGTGCTCTCGTCTTCTCTTCTAGTACAACGGATGCTACAACCTGAACCTGTAAAACATAAATCTCAGTAGAATCAGAGACTACGTTTCTAATGACTCACTGTTTTTTCCTTTTTATCCTTTTTTTCTTCTCTTTCTCATACTCCATTATCTTCTGCTTATCTTTCATAGGATACATTGCTATCATCTCTTTCTTTGATCTATCTCTTTCTATTATCTAATCTTTCTCAACAACATTCCTTCTCGTAAGCCTCTTAACAAGCTATTATCATAATTGTCTCATACCCTCTTAACAGGGTCTTCGCATACTCTATCTTCGTCTCTAAGTCTGTCTCTTATGTACACTGTTTCTTAATATACTCTTAGCCTCTAAAAAGGTTGTGTTCATACTATGTATATACTCCAACTTTATCTCCATCTCTATCTCATTTCTTTTGTATCTATACTTTTAGAATCTAATCAGACTCTTCTCATATAGACCTAGTGGTCTCGTCTCATAGTCTACTCTAAGGGGACAATATTCCACTTTCATTATTGTTCATGCTCACCTATTCTTACACCTTTATCTGGTGATCCTCGTCGATCCTTAATCTTTATTGTTACTGTTGAACTCCTCACATATTCCTTACATTCAACCGCATGTAGGTTACATCTAAGTTCTTATAAAGAACTCTCTTATCTTGTTCCTTACAAGGAACCTTTATCTTTATTTTCTTTCCATACTCAATCTAGATTCTCGAAAGTATTACCTATCTACATTCCCAAAGGCAATCATCTAAATCTTTCCCCATAAGGATATATTATGCTACCTTTGGACCTTTGTAAGTGCCAAAGCTTCAAACTTTTTTGTTTGTTAGGGCTAGGTCTAGGTTTTTGTCCCATTTTATCCATGACTAAGCAAGCTTAAATGAAAATAAACTAAAAAGTTGGCAACTTTGTGGGTTTAAAGGGTCCCTAGAATGATATAATGCTCAGATCTTGTGAATGGTTGAGTCTTGAAGCTTTGCATCAAAACTTTAGTGATTCTCTTACATTTTTGTCCCAAGTTGAGACCTAGACATGTATTGGACATATATGTCCATAAAGCATCGATCTTTAAGTTGATTTTGTAGTAATAAGACCTTTTGGAAAGTTGGAATGCAATAGTGATAAGATTAGGTTTGAATGCATTAAGATGCACAATGTTTGAAGCTCACGACGTTACAACTTAGGGATCACGACGTGATAAAGGAAATTCCCGATTATTTGGCCATACGTTTTGACGACGTGAGGAGTTGAATCTGATGACGTGACAATGATAGACTCACTAGGGTTATAACTAATATGAGTTAACTCGTGACTGAGTTATGGACTAAGGGAAATCAGTTCTCAGGACGTGACCATAAGCTTGTCACCACGTAAGGGTCAACAAAAGGAATGGTTGACCATTGACTATGACTTTTGACCTTTGACTATTTTGAAATTTGGTTAACTAAGAGGATCGATGACCTTGATGGGCGAAATGGTATTTTGACCAAAGGAGAATTTCCTTGCTCTTTAGACTAAGATGAGTTGAGCGATTTATCCTAATTTCTAATTAGGTTTTGGTTTGGATATATTAAGTCGGAGAGACTTCAACACTAGCAGCACGAGCGTGAGAATTATGTGTTGACCGATTCAGGTGAGTCTCTGCGTTGTACTCGAGGGTCGAAGGCACTAATGCCGACGGAATGTATTATGTTTTCAGAACGATAATTGTCTTTGTGACACTTGCTGATATGTCTATATGTGCAAAAGCAAGTTGGAACTATATTCTCAGAGTTTAGTTTATTAATTATGCTTTGAACATAATGTACTTGTATTGTAAAATGATGTTTTTTTTTGTAATCATGTATGCTTTAATTTAGCTTGTATAAATATACGTCTCTGTTAATTTATTAAATGATTAGTCAAGGGCGCTGTGAACTGTAATTGTGAAAAGGTTGGAAGATCTGGCCAAAGAAGGTGATAGCCCTGTAGATTCGTTCCCATGGTTCGATCCTTCCCAGTAAAACGCGGCGTGTTCGAATTCTGATCGCTTTTACGCGAGAAAGGGGGACGTGATTGTTTACTTTAATCGTTGTTGATAACGATCACTTCATATGCTGTAATGGTTAAAGTTTTATTTATAAGACTAGATCTCTTAATAGGAATTATATTGTAAATATCAATGTTTTTTAAATAACAAGTTCTATATGCAAACACTTTTTGACTTAAATTTGTTTGTGTTTTGAATCCGAGTTATCTATGATATTGTTATCTTTATTATATAAATGATATACATACATTCCAACTTCAAGAAATGGATATTTGAAGGAAAATAATGTAGTTTATTTTAGATATTTGAATAATATTTTATATAAAAGGATCCTAATGGTATTTTCAAATAGCTATAGAGAAAATAATGTTTAACAAACAATAAATTATGATGTATGACTTCCTTTCTTATAAATGTCTAGATTTCATACAAGATACTTGAAGAACTTTATTAATAACTATAGTCTTTGTAATTATATTTGTCATGTTAAAAGATAATTATGAAACATATTTGAAGTTTTCAAAGATAAAGTTGAGATACAGATCAGTAGAACCATCTAAAGCCATAGTGATAATAAAGGATGAATTAAACCTTACTATATTTAGTTTATTTTCTAGTCGATAAAAATAATCTTACTTTATGTTTTTGGGATTATACCTTAATCACTATCACATGTAATTTGAATACAAACACCAATTAATAAGTATATAAAACAATTTCTAATACTTGGCATGGAAAGGCTCCATCCTTATCTTATTTAATGTTTAAGGATGTGAAGCCTATTTTGGACTAAAGCTTCTAAACCTAAGTCTACTAATTACATATTTGTAGAATATTCTAAAAGGTTGTTTAGATTATTATACACAAAACCATCAAGAATAAGTTCTCTTATTCCTCTGGAAGCTAAGTTAGCAGAAAGCAAGATTCTAATGACAAAGCAAGTGAAAGACACATAGAACTTCAAACAACTCAAGAACAATAGCCGCATGTAATAACATATGGAACTAGTTTCAACAAGAAGATGGTAAACACTAATAATAGTTATTCATAAATACAAAATGTTCGCATATATGGTAGAAATCATATATGATTTAATAAATGTGGAATCTCTCATTGATTAGTTTTTCTTGATGATTTATGGCAAATTCATCAACTACCATAATGCCATATCAAAGCTTAAATCTGCTAAATGACTTAGAGTCATGGACATAAGATGTAATCCATGTATAATAATTAAATATAGGCTTGATTAATCTTCATCGTTATAAAAAGGCTAGAAGAAGTAATAAATTATTGTAGAAAGAAAATATATAAATGTTGATCTATATACATTTAAGTGAGGCTTGTTATAAAATGATATTCTTGTACTCTTTTCATTGACTATGATCCCTATCATACTCATGACACCGACTATGATAAAACCTTTTCACAAATAGCTATGATTAGATAAACGAGGATATTATTTACCATAAACACATATTCTCAATATAAGATATGGAAAAATATATTTGAAGAAACAATGCTTTTCTTATTATACATCTACTAGAAGATATATATATAGCTTAGCTTGGAGGTTTTCTTAATCCATGTTATCCTAACAAACTATGTAATGCCTTAGATCCACTTATAGATATAAAGCAAACATCTCAAATTTGGAGTCATCATTATAATATGGAAATACATAGTATGTTTTTATATTAAAATGAAGATATCATTTGTGTTTACTAAGAACTAATGGAAAGATAGTGATATTCGTAATCTTACATGAATGAGACATACTTAATCAATTTAAATTACATTGCACTATGCAAGGTCATTTTCACCTTGACCTGGAAAGTGTTTATAAAATGAAACACTTAGGAATAAAAAGATATATTCTTGGATTGTAAAATCTACAAAGATCGATAAAGATGAATGTTAGAAGTTTAAAATTCTAATGCACGTGTTGAAAATATTTCAGAAAAAATCAAGATAGAAGTTTCCTTTGGAGGATTATTTGTATTGTCACATGGAACTATTTTGAGCTAGCCTCAAAAGAACCTAAAAAATACGTTTTTTCTAGATACAATGATTTATATTCAGTTTTCTTGGCATGAAAATCCATCATTTATGCCATATTATGCACAAGACTAGGTATATGATTACGCTATGAAGATATCAGAAAATACCAAGTGGATAAATGGGTAAGTCACTAGGTAACTTTGACAAAGTTATGAGACTACTTAAAAAGAGCTATGAAAATGCATATGAGATAATCAATTAAGGATAAGGCCTTTATGTAAGGAGCAATATAAGATCCTAACATCAAAAAAAATACATATAATTATTAATTATAAATGGATTATGATTTCATTTTGGAATGAAGAGTTATTTTTGTTGGAATGAGCTCCATGCAAAATGTAATTGCATATTCTACTGAAAAATAATACAATTCTTCTTCAGAAGTTGAAAGCAAATATGATTAGATGAACAAGATCATTGGAAAACTAGATTGAGTCCTCCCATTTAGGAATAACCTAGAAATATTTATTGACTTCGAGATTATACTTAATCAATCTAAGACACTCTAGGTCACATCAGAACACCAATCATATTCTCAAGGATATTTGATTATATTTACATCAAAGTCAAATATGGAGATGATAGTATTCGTAAAATTCATACAAATTAAATTTACTCAGACCCTTTATTAAATCCTTCTATTAAGCTAAGTATGAATGGTCACACTTTAGCTATATGACTTTATTATTCTACAAATGGTATTTTTATTTGAATTTAGTATTCAGATATTAGAACATTAAGACACCAAGTATTATATTATTTTGATATATTGGGATACGATCATCACGTCAATGCTTGTTGTCTTCTTTATTAATGTAACAACCCAAAATTTCATGTCACTTCTTGTATCACAACTTGTAATCCGATCCGATCAACCAAACGTTATTTTCAATTTCGTTTCCAATTTCACCATTTTATTAAGTCATTAGTTTATATTGACCTGAAATGACTTAATGGGTGTCTTAATACATTTAGAAATCATTTTAAACACCCAACTTTAGTGATCGAAATATTTCTAGAAATTACCGTATCGGGTTACGGTAACTCAATCGGGTACGTCCAAAAACCCCACTTAACATCGGTATCGGGTAGAATTCTATCGTGTCCAATTCCCGAACACTATATAAACATGTTTAAGACTCCATTTGAAGCCTTTGGCCAATTTCTCACTAAACTCTTACAACCTCTCTCCTCAAGCTAGAATTAAGGTCCAAATCTCAAGTTTAAGGCTTCAAATCTCTAAGGTAACCTCCCTAGCATGTTAATCAACACCTTTAGCCTTCAAATTGATGAACTAATTGAGTTTTAGGACCAAGAACATGAGTTTACGGCCAAGGAGCAAGCTTGGGCCATAAACTCCATTAAATGGGGTTTTAAGCCCTTAAACTCCTTCCTAAACTCAATTGGACTTTAGATATGGCTATGGGACTACAAGATATGGACTTAGAACATTTGAAACTTTGATTTTGAGCCATTTGAAGGAGTTTACGGCCAAGGCATAAGCTTGGGCCGTAAACTCATGTAAAAGGGGTTTTTTCATGCCCTTAAACCCTTCCAAATCACTTCTATGGCTTAGATATGAATTATAGGACCTTGCTATTAGCATTTGGACACTTGAAACATAACTTTTGAGGGACTTATGTGAGTTTACAGCCAAGGTGAGTGCTTGGGCCGTAAACTCCCCAAAACAAGGCATAATTTCATTTCTAAGGTGTTAGAAAGCCATCCAACACCACCAAAAGCCTTGGAATAAATCAAAGGACCAACCAAAAATAGTTTAAGGGACTTAATCACATCATTTGTGGGAGTTCTAAGAGTTTACGGCCAAGGCTTGTTCTTGGGCCGTAAACTCCAAGATTTTTGGTGTTAGAATGCAAACTAAACACCCCTAAAGCCTTTAGATGAATTTTAGAAGCCCTTCTATGCAAGTTTTAGACCTTGAAACACTTTGTATCACCATATATAAGAGTTTACGGCCATGAGGAGGGTATCATGGGCCGTAAACTCCATAACACCCCTCAAATGTCCCATAAAACTCATGCTAGATCTTGGAATAATCCTATTAATCACATATGATTTGTTTTAACAACATTTAACACCATTTTCATGAAGATTAAGGAGTTTACGGCCAGGAGCCTATATTAGGCCGTAAACTCCCATAAAATAATCATTTTGATGATTTAAATTCATTCCAAGTGTTCCAATGCATTTTAGATAATCCATTCTAGCAATCCCCACGTCCATTTAAGCCCTTAGATCATCAAAACCACACCAACATGAGTTTACGGCCGTAAACTCATGTGTGGGTGTGTTTTATGGTTGTAAACTCATTTAAATGTTTACTTATGGAGAGTAAACTCAAGTCCCAAGTCCCTAGCGCCATTACAAGTCCGAAGATGTCACCCGGGTCACTCCAAACGCTCGTTTTGAGGTGTTTAACCTCATTGGAGTGTAATGTTCCATATGATTAGTGAATGTATCTCTAATTGTATATATATATGGACATTATTTCATTTTACATAGGGACATCGCGAGTAATCAAACCCCGAACCAACGTCTAGTATCCAAAACCGACACGTTTCCGAGTCCGGTGAGTTCATATCCCTACCTTTTTCACTGTTTTTCACTGTTTTCAGGGGGGAACACAAGCAAAGTACAAGGGTTTTCTTGTACTCAAAAATTATTTTTTTTTTATTTTTTTTTGTGTGTGTGTGTGTTTCACAATTCATATGCTTTTAATACTGATATACGTAACTGATAACCAGTAGATCATACAGTTCACTTAAACATTTATTTGTGAAACGGATTTTATAAACGGTTATGTTTTATATATATTTCACAAATGGTTTCCACAGTTTTTCAGTTAAAAGCATGACATTATAACACATGAACAATATAATTCGTACACTGTCTTGTCCTCGGTAACATTCCACAGAGATACGCGAATGGAGGATTATCCTATTATTACTAGTAAATTTGTTATTCCGTATGATTGGAGACACGTCCTCGGCGAACACTCCACAGAGATACGCGAGTGGAGGACTACACCCGTAACCAGAATTTCTGGGATTTAGAGAGCGTGACTTGAGTGTATAGATCTATACGGGGCTGACTACCCCACACCTGGCTGCTAGCTACAGCCGAACCAAAATGGTTCAAGGGTGACGAAAGTCATAAGGATTGTGGACCACTTATTGCCACAAGGTTGTGGACTACTTATTGCCACAGGTTCAGTCTTTAGTATGGTTATGGAACTCGCAACTAGGATAACAGAAATTTACTAATAGTAATAATAAAAAAAATACTACATTTTACAGATAATCAGGATTCAGTTTACATCTTTTACATCTTTCACATCTTTTACATCTTTTACATATGATAACCAACCTTCAGGAAGGTATGGGACCTTCCTGGGAAATCTTGTACACAACCAGGTCTAACAGAATACATCTTTTACATTGAAAACAAACATACAGGAAATCATGGGGCATTCCTGGGTAACCTACACATAATCAGACAAGAGTAACCAATTGAATAACATTACATCTTTTACAATAACTACACTTCAGGAAAGTATGGGACTTTCCTGGAAATACACTGATACATTAAAGACATAAAACAATGTGCCGGATAACTAAACCATACATTACTCTTATGAAACAACAATGAACTTTTAAGAAAATATGGGATTTCTTGGTGTGTGTTATATTTTCAGAAACAGAAAGGAAACATAAACATTTTCACAAAACAAAACTGCTTATGAACTCACCAGCGTTATGCTGATTTTCAAATTGCTTGTGTTCTCAGGTCAACGATAGTACAGGTACCCGAAGACTTTCTTGGTTAAGGATCGTGTGCGTGCAAGGCTCATTCATTTTGTTTATATCTATGTTATGTATCACAACTGTATAAACTGTGTCTTTTGAAACAAATTGTAAAACTTTTAATATGTAATGTAATGTTTGTTTCACTTTACTTACTATGTACATTGGATTTGATACTCAACGTGGAGTCAACCCCGGAAATGTTTCCGCCTTCGGTTTACGGGGTGTGATAGATTGGTATCAGAGCCCTTGTTTATAGTGAATAAAGTATACCAAACCTTACATGGTATAAAACTATAAACACTAAAAGGGCCTAAGTGCTCTGAAATAAAAGTATCTTCAGACTACAAGTATTTTCAAAAATATACAAGTATACCGAACCGTCGAGATTCGTATCTATAAATAGAACAAAATATAAGTAAATGGGTGTTGTGTATTGCAGTTAAACCTGGGCAGTTATGTAGTCGTGTCTAGGGTCAATATAGCCTGGCCAACTATATTCATTCGAGACACGGCCAACATATGCCTGGGAGTGATTGTGATATGCGGCATGCCTAAAACTTACCCTAATACCACAAACATCGAGCTAGTATAGTAGCGAATAATGAAATACTATGGGAGTATTTCTTAAATCATTGTGCATGTTTAGACCCCGAACATTTTGTTATCGATAGTTTTCTTGCTTCAATAACTCTTTCCTGCTTTACCGCTTAATTGGAGTTAATACCTGTCATATCTCTCGATTCAGAGGACTTATCATCCTCTCTCTTTATTGATCTTATTAGATCAAGATGCCTCCCAGAAGAAGATCCAACTCCAACAACCCTCCACCACCTCCTCCTGAAATCGATCCCGTGTTATTTCAAACAGCTGTTACCGCCGCGGTGGCAGCTGCCATGTCCCAGCTAAATACCGGTGGTTCAGGAGGTAGTAATCAAAATCAAGATGGTAATCAGGAACGCCGTAAGGAGGGTTCCTATAAGGATTTCATGAATGCGAAGCCTTCTTTCTTCAATAGCACTGGTGGTGTCATTTCCCTATCCCGATGGTTCGAGAGAATCGAATCCATCTTCGAAATTTGTGCCTGTGATGAGTCCGATAAGGTCAAGTTCGCAGCTTGTACCTTCCTTGATAAAGCATTGACTTGGTGGAATGGCCGAGTCAAATCCTTAACTCTCCCCGTAGCCAATGCCATGGGCTGGGGAGACTATGAAAGAACTCCTCCTTGTCGAATATTGTCCTAGAGGCGAAATGCAGAAGCTAGAGCACGAGCTCTGGAACCTAAAGATGAAAGGTTCCGACATTGCTGCCTACACTTCCCGATTTGATGATCTTTCCCTTCTCTACCCTGGACTAGTCACTCCTGAAAGCAAAAAGATCGAGAGGTTTTTTTGGGGGTTAACCAATCCGACCAAAGGTCATGTTTTAGCTGCTCGCCCAGATACTTATGACAGTGCTAAAACTCTAGCCCAAGCTATAATTCATCACAGTGATGATATTGAGGAAGCCACCACTGCTACCCCTGAGTCGACCAAAAGCAGTGGCGAGAAAAGAAAATTCTGGAAGAAAAAGAAGGGTCAATCTTCCCAAGGCTCCTCCAAAAGACAACAAACAGTAGCAGTTCATGCTGCTACTACCCCCGTAGCTGCTGCTTCTGTTGTAGGATCCACAGCACCAACTCCTACCAACCGATATGTTGGTAACCCCCCTCTTTGTGAAAAATGCAAGTATCACCACAACCCTGGTCCCTGTCGAAAACTATCTTGTACCAATTGTGGTAAGAAGGGGCACACTGTTCGATACTGCAAAGCTCCGACTCAATCAGCGAATCAATCTTCTGGAACAGGCGTTGGTCAAGCCTGTTATAACTGTGGTGAAGTCGGGCACTTTAAAAGGAACTGCCCAAAGAAGACTGTTGCTGGCAACACAGGAAGGGTCCTTGCTATGGGACGAGAAGAAGCAGTTGCCGATCCCAATGTTGTCTCGGGTACGTTTCTTCTCGACAACTCGTATGCTAATATTCTTTTCGATTCGGGCGCTGAAAGAAGTTTTATTAGTCATGCATTTAAACATAACCTAAAACATGATTCTCGACCTCTAACCGAAATGTTTACCGTCGAAATGGCAAACGGAGAGAAAGAAAGTGCGAGTGAGGTATTCGTAGATTGCATTCTCACCTTAAACGACCATTCATTTCCTATCGATCTTATGCCCGTATCCATAAAGAGTTTTGATGTAATTATTGGCATGGATTGGTTGAGTCCCAATCATGCAGATATCCTTTGCTTCGAAAAAGCCATCCGTCTTAATCTTCCATCGGGTCAAACTCTAGTGATCTATGGCGATAAACTCGGTTCCAACTTTCATATCATTTCCTGCATCAAAGCTCAGAAACTCCTGCGAAAGGAGTGTATTGCATTCGTAGCCCATGTAATCAATGAGAAACAAGAAGTTAAAGACCTCGCGAGCATCCCCGAGGTCTGTAATTTTCCTGATGTGTTTCCCGAAGAGCTTCCAGGAATTCCTCCCGAACGTCAGGTCGAGTTCCGTATTGACCTAATTCCTGGGGCTACTCTTGTAGCGAAGTCTCCGTATCGTTTAGCTCCAGCAGAGATGCAGGAGTTATCCAGTCAACTTAACGAGCTGCTTAACAAAGGATTCATTAGACCGAGTTCCTCACCCTGGGGAGCTCCGGTTTTGTTTGTCAAGAAGAAGGATGGATCCTTTCGTATGTGTATTGATTATCGTGAGCTAAACAAGTTGACTGTCAAAAACCGATATCCTCTTCCTCGAATAGATGACCTTTTCGATCAACTCCAGGGAGCCAGTTACTTCTCTAAGATAGACCTTCGGTCAGGGTACCATCAGTTGCGAGTTCATGAAAGTGATGTGCCCAAAACAGCTTTCAGGACTCGATATGGACACTACGAGTTCGTAGTGATGCCCTTCGGTTTAACCAACGCACCGGCAGTGTTTATCGATCTGATGAACCGGGTGTGTCGTCCTTATTTGGATAAATTTGTCATACTATTCATCGATGACATACTCGTCTATTCCCGAAGTGAAGCAGACCACAAACAACACTTGAGGTTAGTATTGGAGACCCTGCAATCCGAGAAGTTATACGCGAAGTTTTCAAAATGTGAGTTCTGGATACGGAAGGTAACTTTCCTTGGTCATGTAATAAGTGAGGAGGGTATTCATGTTGATCCTTCCAAGATTAAGGCAATAGAGAATTGGTCAGCACCGAAGACACCCACGGAAATCCGACAATTCTTGGGTCTCGCTGGCTATTATCGAAGGTTCATCCAAAACTTTTCCCGAATCGCCAAACCTCTAACCACTCTAACACAGAAAGGTGCACCCTTTTGTTGGAGTGATAAACAAGAGACCGCATTTCAGACATTGAAGAAAGCTTTGTGCAGCGCGCCTGTCCTATCCCTACCCGAAGGGACAGAGGACTTTGTTGTCTACTGCGATGCGTCTACTCAAGGTTTAGGCTGTGTGCTTATGCAGAGAGGAAAAGTGATTGCTTATGCCTCTAGGCAGTTGAAAACACACAAGGTCAACTATACCACACACGACTTGGAGCTAGGAGCCGTGGTTTTTGCATTGAAGATTTGGAGGCATTACCTTTACGGAACCAAGTGCTCGATTTTTACTGATCATAAGAGCCTGCAACATATCTTTGACCAAAAAGACCTGAACATGAGACAAAGGCGATGGGTAGAACTACTCAGTGATTATGAGTGTGAAATCCGCTACCATCCCGGCAAGGCCAATGTGGTAGCAGATGCCCTTAGTCGAAAGGAGAGTACCAGCAACAAAGTGAAGAGTCCGTCGGTAACCATCCATTCCAACCTACCCGTGCAAATCCGAGAAGCTCAGTTAGAAGCCCTAAAACCTGAGAACATGACAACTGAAGCTTTGAGAAGGATGGAAAAGAAACTTGAGATCAGAAGTGACGGAGTCCATTGTTTTATGGATCGAATATGGATTCCCAAGTCTGGAAGATTTAGAGAGCTAGTCATGGAAGAAGCACATAGAACCAGATACTCTGTTCACCCGAGCTCTGACAAGATGTACTTAGATATCAAGAAGCAATATTGGTGGCCAAATATGAAGGCTGAGATAGCTTCATATGTGGGCAAGTGTTTGACTTGCGCCAAGGTAAAAGTTGAACATCAGAAACCCTCGGGTCTGCTCCAGCAACCTGAGATACCTGAATGGAAATGGGAGATGATCACCATGGATTTCATCACCAAACTACCCAAGTGCTTGAATGGGTATGATACCATTTGGGTGATTGTCGATCGTTTGACAAAATCAGCTCACTTCGTGCCAATTAAAGAATCATACAAGATGGAAAGACTCGCACGAATATATATTCAAGAGGTAGTCCGACTACACGGCGTACCTACATCCATTATCTCTGATCGAGATAGCAGGTTTACTTCCCGCTTTTGGCAATCTCTTCAGAAAGCCCTTGGAACCTAACTAGACATGAGCACGGCATACCATCCTCAGACTGATGGTCAAAGCGAGAGAACAATCCAAACTCTGGAAGACATGCTTAGGGCATGTGTCATTGACTTTGGAAAGTCGTGGGACGCACATCTACCATTGATCGAATTCTCATACAACAACAGTTACCACACCAGCATTAGGGCTGCCCCGTTCGAAGCTCTATACGGTCGCAAGTGCAGATCCCCTCTGTGATGGGCCGAGGTAGGAGATACACAGTTAGCCAAGAGTCGAGTCCCCGACAGTGCACTTACCGGTCCTGAAATCATCCGTGAAACCACTGAGAAAATTTTCCAAATCCGTGAATGACTAAAGGCCTCGTGCGATCGTCAGAAAAGTTACGCTGATAATCGTCGAAAACCACTAGAATTCCAGGTTGGGGACCGTGTTTTGTTGAAGGTCTCACCCTGGAAAGGCACTGTACGCTTTGGTAAACGTGGAAAACTTAATCCGAGATACATTGGACCATTTGAAATCATCGCCAGAGTTGGTCCGGTAGCCTATAAACTTCATTTACCTCACGAACTTAGTAACATCCATCCCGTCTTTCATGTTTCAAACCTCAAGAAGTGCCTATCCGATGAAACCCTAGTGATTCCGTTAGACGAGATTGAGGTTGATTAAAACCTCAACTTTGTGGAGGAATCAATCGAAATCATGGATCGAGAAGTCAAAAGTACAAAACAGAGTCGCATCCCGTTGGTGAAGGTTCGCTGGAATGCCAAACGGGGACCGGAGTTCACTTAGGAGCGAGAAGACTCGATTAAACAAAAATATCTACATCTCTTTCTAGGTCAATAAATCGTATATTATCTTATTGTTTGTCTTGAATTTCGGGACGAAATTCCCTCTAACGGGGGGATAATGTAACAACCCGAAATTTCATGTCACTTCTTGTATCACAACTTGTAATCCGATCCGATCAACCAAACGTTATTTTCAATTTCGTTTCCAATTTCACCATTTTATTAAGTCATTAGTTTATATTGACCTGAAATGACTTAATGGGTGTCTTAATACATTTAGAAATCATTTTAAACACCCAACTTTAGTGATCGAAATATTTCTAGAAATTACCCTATCGGGTTACGGTAACTCAATCGGGTACGTCCAAAAACCCCACTTAACGTCGGTATCGGGTAGAATTCTATCGTGTCCAATTCCCGAACACTATATAAACATGTTTAAGACTCCATTTGCAGCCTTTGGCCAATTTCTCACTAAACTCTTACAACCTCTCTCCTCAAGCTAGAATTAAGGTCCAAATCTCAAGTTTAAGGCTTCAAATCTCTAAGGTAACCTCCCTAGCATGTTAATCAACACCTTTAGCCTTCAAATTGATGAACTAATTGAGTTTTAGGACCAAGAACATGAGTTTACGGCCAAGGAGCAAGCTTGGGTCGTAAACTCCATTAAATGGGGTTTTAAGCCCTTAAACTCCTTCCTAAACTCAATTGGACTTTAGATATGGCTATGGGACTACAAGATATGGACTTAGAACATTTGAAACTTTGATTTTGAGCCATTTGAAGGAGTTTACGGCCAAGGCATAAGCTTGGGCCGTAAACTCATGTAAAAGGGGTTTTTTCATGCCCTTAAACCCTTCCAAATCACTTCTATGGCTTAGATATGAATTATAGGACCTTGCTATTAGCATTTGGACACTTGAAACATAACTTTTGAGGGACTTATGTGAGTTTACGGCCAAGGTGAGTGCTTGGGCCGTAAACTCCCCAAAACAAGGCATAATTTCATTTTTAAGGTGTTAGAAAGCCATCCAACACCACCAAAAGCCTTGGAATAAATCAAAGGACCAACCAAAAATAGTTTAAGGGACTTAATCACATCATTTGTGGGAGTTCTAAGAGTTTACGGCCAAGGCTTGTTCTTGGGCCGTAAACTCCAAGATTTTTGGTGTTAGAATGCAAACTAAACACCCCTAAAGCCTTTAGATGAATTTTAGAAGCCCTTCTATGCAAGTTTTAGACCTTGAAACACTTTGTATCACCATATATAAGAGTTTACGGCCATGAGGAGGGTATCATGGGCCGTAAACTCCATAACACCCCTCAAATGTCCCATAAAACTCATGCTAGATCTTGGAATAATCCTATTAATCACATATGATTTGTTTTAACAACATTTAACACCATTTTCATGAAGATTAAGGAGTTTACGGCCAGGAGCCTATATTAGGCCGTAAACTCCCATAAAATAATCATTTTGATGATTTAAATTCATTCCAAGTGTTCCAATGCATTTTAGATAATCCATTCTAGCAATCCCCATGTCCATTTAAGCCCTTAGATCATCAAAACCACACCAACATGAGTTTACGGCCGTAAACTCATGTGTGGGTGTGTTTCATGGTTGTAAACTTATTTAAATGTTTACTTATGGAGAGTAAACTCAAGTCCCAAGTCCCTAGTGCCATTACAAGTCCGAAGATGTCACCCGGGTCACTCCAAACGCTCGTTTTGAGGTGTTTAACCTCATTGGAGTGTAATGTTCCATATGATTAGTGAATGTATCTCTAATTGTATATATATGGACATTATTTTATTTTACATAGGGACATCGCGAGTAATCAAACCTCGAACCAACGTCTAGTATCCAAAACCGACATGTTTCCGAGTCCGGTGAGTTCATACCCCTACCTTTTTCACTGTTTTTCACTGTTTTTAGGGGGGGAACACAAGCAAAGTACAAGGGTTTTCTTGTACTCAAAACTTATTTTTTTTTTTTTTTGTGTGTGTGTGTTTCACAATTCATATGCTTTTAATACTGATATACGTAACTGATAACCAGTAGATCATACAGTTCACTTAAACATTTATTTGTGAAACGGATTTTATAAACGGTTATGTTTTATATATATTTCACAAATGGTTTCCACATTTTTTTCAGTTAAAAGCATGACATTATAACACATGAACAATATAATTCGTACACTGTCTTGTCCTCGGTAACATTCCACAGAGATACGCGAATGGAGGATTATCCTATTATTACTAGTAAATTTGTTATTCCGTATGATTGGAGACACGTCCTCGGCGAACACTCCACAGAGATACGCGAGTGGAGGACTACACCCGTAACCAGAATTTCTGGGATTTAGAGAGCGTGACTTGAGTGTATAGATCTATACGGGGCTGACTACCCCACACCTGGCTGCTAGCTACAGCCGAACCAAAATGGTTCAAGGGTGACGAAAGTCATAAGGATTGTGGACCACTTATTGCCACAAGGTTGTGGACTACTTATTGCCACAGGTTCAGTCTTTAGTATGGTTATGGAACTCGCAACTAGGATAACAGAAATTTACTAATAGTAATAATAAAAAAAATACTACATTTTACAGATAATCAGGATTCAGTTTACATCTTTTACATCTTTCACATCTTTTACATCTTTTACATATGATAACCAACCTTCAGGAAGGTATGGGACCTTCCTGGGAAATCTTGTACACAACCAGGTCTAACAGAATACATCTTTTACATTGAAAACAAACATACAGGAAATCATGGGGCATTCCTGGGTAACCTACACATAATCAGACAAGAGTAACCAATTGAATAACATTACATCTTTTACAATAACTACACTTCAGGAAAGTATGGGACTTTCCTGGAAATACACTGATACATTAAAGACATAAAACAATGTGTCGGATAACTAAACCATACATTACTCTTATGAAACAACAATGAACTTTTAATAAAATATGGGATTTTCTTGGTGTGTGTTATATTTTCAGAAACAGAAAGGAAACATAAACATTTTCACAAAACAAAACTGCTTATGAACTCACCAGCGTTATGCTGATTTTCAAATTGCTTGTGTTCTCAGGTCAACGATAGTACAGGTACCCGAAGAATTTCTTGGTTAAGGATCGTGTGCATGCAAGGCTCGTTCATTTTGTTTATATCTATGTTATGTATCACAACTGTATAAACTGTGTCTTTTGAAACAAATTGTAAAACTTTTAATATGTAATGTAATGTTTGTTTCACTTTACTTACTATGTACATTGGATTTGATACTCAACGTGGAGTCAACCCCGGAAATGTTTCCGCCTTCGGTTTTCGGGGTGTGACAATTAACATGTTTAATCTATGAATAATCTCATTATTCTAAATGTTCAAAGTAGACTATAGTTTTGGAAGAAATTACGAAGTAAGACTAATATGAATTGTATTGGTTGAATCTGACCAAATGAAACTAGACAAGTGGTTGTAATCAAGATTCATAGGTACTTATCAATGAACTGATATTAAATAGACTTGCATCAAGGTCAGCTCTTAGATCGTTGTTACTAGTGATACTTGACAAAAAGGTACTACCCTTGTATTGTTAACACCTGAGAGACATACTGGGACTTAAGTATAGGGAGTGTTGTGCTTAGATATGATTAAATTTTTATCCTTAAATGGGAAATTATAAAATCCATTTTTAGGTATGGTGTGAACAATGCAAGAGGCATATCTAGTCATAATGTGATATGTTCCTCTTATCTGTTGAGATTTAGATATCTAACAAGCATTACCCAAAGTTAAATACGGAAAAGATTGATCAATGTCTCATGTTCAATACGATGGTTGTAATGAAGGGATGATTGCTAAACTTACCATATACATCAATTAAAGCTTTGAGCTTTAGAGAATTGGATGTTGATGAATAGTATTCTTCGTCATGCGTTATTGGGGGCAGCGAGATGTTGCTAGACATTGAACATTATCTATATCAATATATGGTCACACCTTATAGCAAGTTACTACTAATTGATTATTTCTAATAACATATGATCCTATAGGGTCAACACTTGTATTTAATTGGAAACACATTATTCTATGTAAATAGTATTTACCAACATATTTAGAACTATTCTTCCTAAGAAATAATAATAAAAGAGAACAAAACTATCTTAATATCATATGGTATCAGTATTGATGTTGTATACAAACCTTTTGGCCACTTTCAGTAATGACTTGGTTTGTTTCCATGTAACAAGATATGTGGTTGCTTAAAGCTTAAGCTAGCATGTGCATGCTTCTCGTCAAAACCATAGCTTGCTATGGAGAGATGACATGGAGTGTTTACTGTTTTATTACATTCCTTCATGCTTGTAAGAAAAGGGATTATACTATACTTTATTGTCTAGGCTTTATGCATGCTTCAATGTATAAAAGAAAACAGTTAGAGGATGAAAGGTTGATTATTTTTTCTTGATATTTCTCTTATTATGATCTACTATAACCATAGGCTACATGCTCTCTCCATCACATCTTTTGTCTTGCAAATGGTGCTTGAAATAAAAATACATACATATGTTGCTTTCTATTAAGACTTATTTAGATATGTGTTGATAGCGTAAAAGTAACTTATATAGAGGTGAACATTTGCATCATGAAGTGGCTCTAGTTCTACTTTAGGTGATACATTATAGAGAGCTTCGTCTTGGCGTTTTAATGTCATCTTCATCAACTTCCTAATTGCCAAAAGAAACCAAAGTCATCAAAGGTTGTAAACATCTGTTTCCTTTGGTTATGTGTTAATCATGTTAATTGCAAAATGGTCCTTGGTAGGTTAAAATGGTTTTTGTTTATTCAAATATAAGATGATTGTGTTGCTAATTACGTTAAGTTTGTCTCTATAATTAGATTATTTTTATATAAAAACCCACCACTTCCATGATAATAAAATAGTTACCAATAAACACTTTACACTTTTTGAAAATAATGTGATCCCAAATACAAATGATGCCCCTCAGTAAAAATTTTATGTTACCACAAAAAAATCTTAATATGGATTACCCGATACCAATCTAACAACAAATAAATCCAAACACTTCAATTTTGTCTCTCGTAAAGAAAAAATAAATATGATTCTAAGCACACAAATATCTAACCTAAGATTGTTTCTTATCCTTCCCTATTCCTTGACAATAAAGGATTTACCTTTATTTCCCCTAGACAAATGATCCAAACAATCCCCAAACACCCCATCTGTTTCCTGCCTCAAAGGTTGTTGTTTATGTTATGAGTATGCAGTCTGAAACCGAGGCAATTGATCAACAAGGGGATGATTAAAAGGGTTGGCAAATGTTAGTAACACTTTTAGTAGTCATACTTATATAATGGTTTACAATGTTATACTAATTATCTTCGTTTACTATGTGTAGCAAGAATTTGAAGTTTTCGAAGACAATGACATGTGTGTTGCTTATTTGGCCGCATTCCATGTGTACATCCCATATGTGCCATTTCCTCACTGAACATATATGAAAAGGCTTTTGTATTAAAATCATATAATAAAGCCTCTTATCTTAGTAGCTATGAGTACACCAACCACCGACTTAATGATAGTTCATTGTTGCTACACGTTGAATGTTTTCAACTATTTTGCCTAAAAAAAGGAGAAGATTACCTGGTAGGAAATGTATCTAAAGGATAAAGAGATGAAACATAAAATAAGCTAAACAAGTAGAAAAGGCATATTATGTCAAGGGCATGAATTCCATAGACATTTACCATTTGTCACCAAATTAGGCACAACAAAGGCATGTGGTCAAGTAAGCCAATTAGAGCAGATTGAGAAAGTGCAAGTGGATATAAATCAAAGAGGGATTCTCCAAAATCCCAAACCAGACCAAGTTGTTATACTCCAGCTCCAAGTCAATCAATTCTAGCACCAAGCTCGTATTAGTTTTGTGAGTCAAACACTTATCAATCAAGCTCATCTGAAGAGGAAGGTTGTTATGAAGAAGAAGGTTCTTGTGAATGATATTGGTTGGGTGAGGAAATATTCAAAAAGAGTCACAAAAATTGGACTAAAGAAGAAGGTTCCTCACAAGGATGGAAATGGATATATTCACAACAAACATGTAGCTTTAGATTGATTAGTGCTTGGTTGTTAATATTGATGTAATGGTATAATTCAAGTGGGTTTATCTTTTGATGTAGTGGGCTAATGTTTTGAAGTTAATTACTCCCTCTGTCCCATAATTATTGTCCACATTTGACTTTTGAAATCTTTGAATATCAACTTTAACCATAAATAATTTAGTTGTGTTATATAATTTTTTATGAAAATATATTTAAAAAACAATCTATTTATATATCTTGCATAAAAAATTATATAACAAAAAGTAAATTATTTAAGGTCAAAGTTGAACAAAAGAGACTTAAAAAGTCAAACGTGCACAATAATTTTGGGACGGAGGGAGTACTATATTATCCATCTTGGTTTAATATTTTTATGCAGGGGAGAATTTGTTGAACTTTATTATTATATTACCCTTACGAGTTTAATATTTTGATGTAGTGGGCTCAACTTTTATAATTAGTTAAAGGTTTGATGCCTTTTGTCTGTTACTTTTGTTTGTCTTTACATCTATTTGTCTACAAAAGAATATTTCCTACAAATTGTCTTGGTTTTATACAATGGAATCAACCCCTTCCATATATATTAGTTTTATTCAAAAGAATCAATTTCGACCCCTACTGTTTTTTACTTATATTAAAGTTTTCTACCAATTTGATGCATATAATAGAAATGTTCTTTCATAAACATCCATTAGAACAACAATCATTACATAAACATCCATTACATCAAAAACCATTACATCAACATCCATACATAATCATCAATACATAAGGTTCACAATGAACCCTAAACAACAATCTACTTTATAAACCTCGATACATAATCTTACCAACGGACACAAGAGCCAATACAAAACCCATTGCAAGAAACATAAGCTTCAATTCATTCACTTCTTTTCTAACAGATTCCATGTCCTCTACAACCTCTAGAAACATATCTTCTACATTGAGCTTCATATTCACCAGTTCTTCTGCAAACCATTTTCAAACTATACACTTTTTTCTAGATTCTTTAGTAAACAAAAACAAACAACAAGGTAAGAAGGAGAAATTGAATACCAAAATCATGCATTATGAAAAATAAAATCAAAATCGATAATTACCAATGAGTTACGACATACTATAAATTTCTTCCCGGAGTTAAATTTGGTATTGGGGGTACGAATTTGGGTAGGGGATAAACAAATCATAGTGTATTCAATTATCTACTCTATAGTTGCTTGAACTAGTCAAAATCCTTTAGCCAGTCGACATCCTTCTTCTTCTTCAAGGGAGAAATCAAATAACATCCTTCTTCTTCAAGGGAGAAATCAAATAACCTCCTTCTTCTTGTAGGAAAAATTTGAGTAATTTAATATTTTGTTTAAATGTTCTTTTATGAACGTTCATTATGTCACACCCCAAAACCACGAATGGCGGAAACGTTCAGGGGTGGAGGACGTCATGTACAATATCACAACAGTGTAATATAATAAACAAGCAACAACATCATCCATTGCATTATAAGTAAAGTTTAATACATGTGTGTTCTTTCATTGTAATAAGACACCAAAAATATACAATCAAAATAAAAGACGAGACTTGTCTGCTCTGTCTTCTCAAAACCTGGCCATCGTACGTGTCTACTGTTGACCTGAGAATACAAGTTATTTTGAAAGCGAGTATCAGCTTTAAAGCTAGTGAATTCATAAGTAATTAAGTGTCGTTGTCTTGCTTATGAAAATCTGTTATGAAGGCCATGTAAACCTTCAAATGAAAATGTTGATGTAAGTATGAAATACCTAGAAAATCCCTTATTTTCTATAAGTATGAAATGTAGTCTTCTACCAAGACCCGAATGTTTTATTATGACAATGTAGTCTTCTACCAAGACCCGAATGTTTTGTAAGTAAACTTATAGTTTTTCCTTTAATTGTTTAGTACTAAAGTACTTAGTCTAACTCATCGTTTATGTGAAGGTATCACAAAATAAAGTAAACAGGAAAATGTACTACTGTAAGTGTTGCCACTGGGTACTAGGACTAACACAACATATGTAACTGTTATCCCGAGGTACTAGGGCTAACACAACCTATATAACCTAATGAATATCCGAAGATTGTCCAATTGTTCTCTGTAGCAGCAGCAGGGCGTAGGAAGGGCTAGTCACTGTAAAGGTACTCCTAGTATAAGTAATAACCGTAGGCATCCGTAGATGTTCATCACCCACTGTTGCTAACAGATGGGTTCCATAATGGTTAGTCCCGTCCATATATACTGAGGTACTAGGGATAGGGACCCATCTAGGTATCCCGAGGTACTAGGGATAGGGTCCTGTCTAGATATCCCGAGGTACTAGGGATATGCAGGAATATTTACACAGAAGGTACTAATAAATCATCCTCGCAATTCGAGATACAAGTATTCATGTTAATGTACACAGTTAAGTGTATCTACGTAAAGGTACTCATGTAATGTGTTCATGTAAGCGTGTTCATGTATCATGTAAGTATATGTAAACGTACTCATGTATCATGTAATCAAATGTAAATGTACTCATGCATCAGGTAATGTACTGGTATAGACTCATGAATGAACTGACTCTTGTGTGATTCCTTGTAATAGGAATTATGTTTGATATCTCCAAATAATCCCTATGATAATTTACTGGAAGGTAATTGGTTGTTCAAGTAGGTTTATACACTCTTACTACTCAATGGTGTGAGAAACTAAATGAAAGTTGGAAACTATAACATCAATACATATATAAGAATATAAGTGTACATGCATAATTTAGTTCAAGAATGTAAAATGGTTTTGTAAGACATCTTATGGGTTTTGAACAATAATTAACAATGACTTGATGTCATTTTAATATACATCTCAAAGGTAAAACATTTGATAACAATGTGTTTTTAAGATTTAAAACCATTTCATGCATCTCATTTTGTAGTATGTGAAATCTGTTAAATGACAAACATAGTTATAAAATACATATCAATGATTTAATAACATGTTTGTTTCTACTTGTATTCCCCCCTTTAAAGCATTTAAAATCATTTAAAACATTGATTAGGGGTATGAACTCACCTGTAGTTGGTGATTGGGATGAACTGAACGGTATAGGATTGCTAGGTGTCAAGCGAGGACTTGTACACACACTACGATCCTAATAAACATATAATCACACATATATGCACTCAATTAGTTTCAAATTACTAATTGATAATGTTAAGACATCCTAGACATAATAAACACTTTATATAAGTGTTTTAAGCCCTAAGGAATGCATCTAAGCTATTGTGGGACAAGGCACTTGTGTTTAGTGTTCCAAAGGACCCCATATATGAGTTTACTCCCCATATACCATCACACATGGAGTTTACGGTTGTAAACTCTTGAGTTTACGGCCGTAAACTCCCAACCATGGGGTATTGTGTGTTTTGAAGTCCCAAATGATTCCTATAATTATTCCAATCTTGGTGGTTAAGTCCTTGGAATGATTTAAGGTCTAGAAACACTCCATTTAAGAGTTTATGGCCCCAAGGCCATTTCCCTTGGAGTTTACGGTTGTAAACTCCCTTTGGGTGTTGTTTTTGTTGTTTTCAAGCTTCATGCATAAGTGGGATAATTTCTAGGCATTTGTTTAAAGCTAATTAGGACCCTAGGCACACTTTGGTGCCCTTGTTTGGTGTTTACGGCCTAGGAGCATTACCAAGGCCGTAAACTCACTTCAAGAGGTGATTTTGATGCTTTCAAGTCTCTTGCACATGTGGTATAGGTTCTAGGCTTTTATTCCAAGCATATGAAGACATTAGGCACACTTTGGTGCCCTTCTTTCATGTTTACGGCCCAAGAACAATTTCTTGGCCGTAAACTCACTTTGATAAGTGATTTTGATGTGCTTAAGGTCTTAGATTAAATGGGAACAAGTCTAGATAAAAGTCTAAAGCTTTAGGTGCCTTAAAAGCACCATTTGAGTTTGAAATTGGAGTTTACGGCCTAAGAACTCTTCGGCCGTGAACTCCCAAACTTGGGTGATTCTTGGTTGTTTTCTTGTCCCTAACACACATACATATGAGTCTAAGGCAGTTGCATAACACAAGGGTCGGTCTCGGCTTTGTTTCGGGAGTTTACCGCCCAAGAACACCTTGGGGAGTAAACTCCTAGATCTAGTGATTTAGCCTTCTAAATCATGTTATAAACACATATAAGGCTTTCTAACACTACTAGAAAGAGGTACGCACGATTTGGGATAAAAACCCGAAGATACGTGAGAGAGAAAATGGTTTTTCTCTAGTTGGAAATGTGAATAATGAATGTATTTGGTTCAGAATTCTATTTATAGTCCTGAGATATTTTTGGCAGAAAATATTTTTATTCCTGAAATAATCTCTAATATAATTGAGTGTTGGAATAACAGTGTTGCACAAAATCCTAGTGCACCCACTCTCCTGATATATCCTGAAGTGTAAACCCTGAATTACTCAAACTTACGCGAAAAAGTCTGAAAATTAACTGTGACTGCTATAACTTCTATTGAAGTGATATAGTTTGTACAGAATGGAAATTTCGGGTTGTCACACGGCCACGTAAGATTCCATGTAATTGTTGTATATGACAAATATGCTTCTATGTAAGCAAAACATGTAGAATGCAGTCCGAAGGACTTAATGTGTATAATAATATAAAGTATACAAGCTTATTTAACCAAAAAAAACATGAAGGTCTACGTATATACAAAATGAGAACTATCTTACACATATATGTCACTTTCCTTAAAAGAAGTACATGGTTTCTGTCAGAGGGAGTTTTAATACTTTTTCATATTTAACTTTTAACAAAATCTATAATTATCAAACAAAAAAAGAAAAACCCAACAACACAAGTTTAATAGTTTTATTATAACAAAATTTTAATTCCAAAAGCTACTTGAATGTTCTAAAAATTTACAAATAATTATATAAAGCAATTTCATACAAATAAAATTTAGACTTTTAACTAGTTTTACAAAAAATATCCATAGATTCAACCAATTTTGACCATAAAGTAAGATGGATTGTAGATTTATTTATATTATGGTAAATTACATGAATGGTTCTTACGGTTTTGGATAGCGTGCCCGTTTGGTCCGCTAACTATTTTTTTTTTTTTTTAAATCAGATTGTCCTTATGATTTAGTTGTTGCGAATTTCATCTCTAACATACTTGCATTGACTATATTAACCTTATGTATTTTAACATTTAATTTATATATAATTTCTTATCATTTAAAAAGTTAACAGAAAGAAAAGAAATTAGGCTCCCCCTTCATGTTTAACTCTCTCTCCTCTCTCTCTTTCTCTCCGACCACATCTGACATCTACCACTATTTCACACCGATGACCACGACACCCAACAATTCGAGATCTAGAACCCCCGACGAGCATAAACTTCTCCTGAAACCATTGATTTCTAAAATCTCAAACGTCGCCCTTGATCTACCCTCTTCTGAACCTTCGAGTTTTGTAAAACCATGAGCCAACAATCAACCCATATATTACTTAGTTTCCTTCGCTGTTTCCAACGAAAATCTCTCTCTCTCTCTCTCTCTCTCTCTCTCTCTCTCTCCTCTCTCTCTCTCTCTCTCTCTCTCTCTCTCTCTCTCCTCTTCTCTCTCTCTCCTCTCTCTCTCTCTCTCTCTCTCTCTCTCTCTCTCTCTCTCTCTCCTCTCTCTCTCTCTCTCTCTCTCTCTCTCTCTCTCTGCCGGAGTATAGAGAGAATCCAAAATCCAATATGCATGTTTGTCTCTCTGATTCACGTTTTAGATCGACGGAGTAGATGAATCACTTTTTTAGTATGCTTCCTGAATGAAAGCTTCTCATTCTAAAAAATTCATAAATCATGAAAAATAATAAATAAGGAAATAGATAAGGATAATACATTAATATGATCATTTTAATTAAATCAATGACTAAAAATGAAACAAAATACCCATAAGACGGTCCAACAAATAACTAAATAACTGTATGTTAGGAGCCAAACACACAGGTTCTCCCAAAAAACTATAGGGACCATTTGTGTAATTTACCATTTATTTTATTTTTCATATGTTTGATTGTTTTTGCTGTCCGTTCACCAACAAAGATATATACCGAAGTTTCATTGGATTACACTATTATTTTTAGAAAAAATATGACGAAAAAATTGAATTAAGCATTTGATAGTGAACATTTATGAATTAAATTCAACTATAATAATTCATTATGCAACAACATTAAGTAGATATTAATTTGTTCCATAACATACCCACTTTCAAACGGGAATGAAAATCAATCATGTTCAACAGTTGCTGTCAAGATCATTCTAATACTTTCTTTCTGCTATCAGAAACGTTTAGCCTCTGTGGTTTGTAGGCGATTTGCATGAACCCACCTAATACATATTCGAGGTTAAACGTGGGGCCAAAAGTACCTCAAGTGCAGTAGCTTTACTGATAGTCAGTCCGAAAGTTTCACTCATATCAATAGGTTCATTTGATGGATTTTTTAGCACAAATTGTTGAATGAAACTGGCTAGCGTTAAACCAACAGCCTGAATGGCGAAGGGAATACCAGGGCACATTCTTCTACCACTACCAAAAGGAAGAAACGCATAATGTTTTCCCCTGAAATCAATATCCTTATGACTTGTCAAGAATCTCTCCGGCCTAAATTCGAGGGGATCTGACCAAATATTTGGATCACGGTGCATCTTATATAGATTTACCACCAGACGAGTGCCTTTTGGGATGTTGTAGCCACCCACAATGCAGTCCTCAATGGACTTATGAGCACCAGAGAGAGGAGCAGCTGGGTACAAACGCAATGTTTCTTTGATGATTGCGTCAAGATACACTAAGTTCTTCAAGTCTGACTCCTCCACTAGTCTGTCTCTTCCAACATGCTCATCAATTTCATTTTGCGCAATTTCTAATGTTTTTGGGTGGTTTAGCAACAATGATAAAGCCCAGGTTAACGTCCCAGATGTAGTGTCCAAACCTGCTACCAGGAGTTGCTGCGAAATGGATACAACTATAAGAAAAAATGCTGAAAAAAATGAAAATGAATCAAGAAACAGTGAGATAATTGAGTTTGAGTTTACTTGACATGCGGATTTAATAATTGTATCATGGTCAAAACCCGGGAATTCGTCTTCAGAAGCACTTTGAAGAATGGAAATTAGCACATCTATAAAGACTTGATGGTTGCTTTCATGTTGCTCGGCAGACTTCTTTATTATTTTATGTTCTTTTAACCATGCACTAAATATGTTGTCCAATTCTATCGCCATCTTCTTCATTGCTTTAATGTCCACCCACATCCAAAAACTTGAGATAAGGGATAAAATCTGAAACAACAAATGCTCCCATTAGCTCAAAGAATTTCTTTACTACAATCTGAAATCGAACCCCTTCCTCATCACGTGGTGAAAACCTCTTCCCGGTAATAATCCTAATCATAATGTTTACAACCAAATTACCAAACAATTGACTCATCTCCACCTTCATCATCTCTGAATTTTCGCTCATTTTATTTAAAACCCAACGATCATATATATCTTTGATGGATACTCTAACCTCTGAAGCTCGAATATGTGCAAGCCTTTCAACTTGTCGTTGGGAAAGAACCTCTAGCGTGACCATCTTGCGTGCTTGTCGCCAATAGTCTCCATATGTAGCAAAGCGGAACATTGCATAATTATAGCCCATGAGTTTTGTTGCCTCAGCTTTAGGTCGAGTTGCAAAGGCCTTATCGTTTGTAGTAAAGCACTCTTTAGCTATCGACCCATTACTCACCACCAAAGCTTGGTGATAACCAAGCTTGATTGTGAAGATAGGGCCATATTTGTCTGCCATATCACCTAAAACGTAGTGAGGTAGCTGAGAACCACCTAAAAGGTGCAGGTGTCCGATTATAGGCCATGCACCTTCTGCTTGTGGTGGTTTTCGGTTCTTCCCTCTATTTGCCTTCTTCCTGTTGAGACTATGTAGAAGGAAAACTACTACAATAAGAGAAAAGCTGGTTGCTACAATGGTTGAAAACGAGAGATGGAAATCCATGTATAATTTGTGGATCGAGAACTAAATAAGTGCACTCTGTACATGTGTGTAACTATGTGATTGAGTGTGTTATATATATAAAATTTGGAAAACATAAAAAGTTGAGGAAATTATATTCTATAATCCAATTGCAAATATACAAAAAAGTTGAAGATATTGTTTGTGTGATCTAGATAACACATTATTTCAAGGATTTTAACCTTCAGTGTTTATAATATATTAAATTGAAAATAAAAATGTATTTATTATGAGCTAGATTCTTTTATTCTATATTTAAAAAAGTTGAAATAATTTATATGATTTTATATTTGAATTTCTATTATAATTTGAAAAAGTGGGCTTAGTTTTTTTTAATTAAAATGTATTTTTTATGAACTATGATTCTTTTATTCTATATCTAAAAAAGTCAAAATAATTTATATGTTTTTATGTTTGAATTTCTTTTATAATTTAAAAAAGTGGGCTTAGTTTCTTCAATAAAACAATTAGAGTAATATATATATATATATATATATATATATATATATATATATATATATATATATATATATATATATATATATATATATATATATATATATATATATAGATTAAAGCAGGGCAAAGGTGACGAACAATACACTATAGTTGTTCATATTTTTACCTCACCATTTATTCTATGTTCACATTTTTTGTCTATATTTTTTTTATTCTTTCATTTTGAGTGCCATGTGGAGTGCGTAGCTGTTATAGTCCAAGAAAAATGTGCTTTATGTGTCTGATTCCATCGTCAATCTAAATTAATAGAGATGTGATTGATGTCGACAATGCTTAAGTTGAATATATTGTTTGTGTGAACGAGATAACACATTATTTCAAGGATTTTAACCTTGAGTTTTTACAATATATTAAATTGAAAATAGAAATATATTTATTATGAACTTGATTCTTTAATTTTATATTTAAAATAGTTGAAATAATTTAGATATTTAAATTTCTATTATAATTTGAAAAAGTGGGCTTAGTTTTTTTAATAAAAAATTATTTATTATCAACTAGATTCTTTTATTTTATATCTAAAAAAGTCAAAATAATTTATATGATTTTATGTTTGAATTTATGTTATAATTTAAAAAAATAGGGTTAGTTTGTTTAATAAAACAATTGGAGTATATATATATATATATATATATATATATATATATATATATATATATATATATATATATATATATATATATATATATATATATATATATATATATATATATATATATATTCACATTTTTACCACATCATTTATTCTATGTTGACAATTTTTGGTCCTTATTTTTTAATTCTTTCATTTTGGGTGCCATGTGGAGTGCATAGCTGTTATAGGCCAACAAAAATGGGCTTGATGTGCCTGATTCGATCGCCAATCTAAACCAATAGAGGTGGGATTGATGTCGACAAGGCTTAACGTTTCCTTTGTCAGTGTACTCTCCCAAAAAAAGCCCTAATCCTCTCAGATCTCGAATGCTCCAGAGACGATTTCCTTCATTTACGTTTCCTCCTATTCTCATATTTTGGGGGTATCGCTATAGCGACAAAATTTTAGCGACGAAACAAATCTACCAAAAAGCGACAGATTTCTGATCAATAAAGAAAATCTGATTATAAAGATTTTAATGACTTTAGCGACAACTATCAGAAGGTATGGCGGCATAATACCGTTTGTCAGCAATAGTTCTCCGATAGAATACCAACAAAATTTATCTTATGTAATCTGTCAACATATTACCAATGGGAGTTGAATGATTAATTTTTGACCTAACCAAATTAACCTAATATATCAGATTTTTAAAACCTAACCCGGTTACCTATTTTGAAACATGATTTTGTTCCGTATTTTGAAACTAATTGAACCCTTCATGATACATATACACTTTTTGACCTCCGACCATCGCCCACTAATGTACTACCATCATAGCTTACTTTCGAAACCCCTGACCATTGTGACCTCCTCCCTTCTATCCTATAATTTTCTTCCAGTAACTTGATGAATTTCTAGTTATGCTTCTTAATCCATTGCCCTAAATCCTCTTTTCCCTAGTGTTATGCGCCTTCACAATGTGTTTCGAACTTGCACATACGAAATCCACTCACAACAATTGACCTCGATTTCATGATTTTTTACGATTTACGTTCTCATTTGCAACGTAATTGGTAAAGGAGGATATTGTATCTAGAATATTTGAGAGGATTCTAAGGCCATTATCAAAGCAATTGGTTTGTAATTTTATTAAAATCGAAATCGAGTACTTCCTCATTTACGATTAATTTATGCATCCGTATTTGGGGGTTCAAAAACATTTGTTAGGTTATCATGTATATATCGTAATTTTTGCAACATAGAAAAAATATACATTACACGGATTCATGAGCTATTAGGCCTTCCGATATGGAAGGATTTTGACGTGTGAAATACGAAGTGGAGGGGGATCCTCACACATAAACACGACTCCAATATTTCGTAGTTGTCTTGTCGAGTGGTTGGATTCACATGTCTTCACACTCCTTCCCTACCATCTTCCTCTCTCTCTCTCTCTCTCTCTCTCTCTCTCTCTCTTTCTCTCTCCCTATATTGTGAGTGGAGTCTAAAAAATGATATTGTCAATAAGCGAGATAACCCTAGCAGATGCGCCTAAAGGACTCTACAGAAAGAAGCACTTAATAGAGAACCTCATAACCCTAGCCGATGCACCTAAAAGACTATACCTATAGATGCATGCCATAAAGAATGTCACAATTCTGGCAGTTACACCTAATTGATAATATTAGCAGTTGTGCTTGAGAGATGTGTCATTAGCAACGATGGATTTCATGCATATTCCTTAGGATAGTCCTTAGGAATGAATTAACAAGAAATAGCTGATTCTTAGGGTACATCCTTAAAAGTAAATAAGATAATAGGGACGGGTAATTCGGTTGATTGATTGTTTGATGATTAAACATAATGATTATATTAGTGTGGGTTGAAAACCCTATGTACTCACTAGGTTTCTCAACCTAACCCACTCAAGCTTATTTGAATCGTAGGTGCCGATACGAAGTTACATTACACTGAGAGATTAAAAAGGTGTAGATCACCAGTGTAAATGAATGTAAGTTATGTTTATGCTTATGTTTCTGTATTGACGATGACTTCCCAAATGTTTTAAAATGAATAAAACTACATTTCTTCAGAAATGCTTTGATAACCTATTTATCATGTTTTACTGGGAACAAATTCTGCAACACTTTTATGCAAAATGTTACTCTGATTTTCAAACAAGCATAAAAAAAATCGGTCTTTTTTGGCTGTGAAAATGGGGATGTCACAGTTAGTGACTTCGTTGTTACCCTTTAAACATGAGAATTAGGAGAACTAATGCCAAGTTGGCTTTCCATTACTAAGCTACTCTATTGTGGTTTTAGACCCATGAGTCTCGTGGTAGATGTAACCAAATCTCGCGTTAGAGGTTTGGTAAACGAATTTGCCAAGTTCCTACTTGTCTTGACATAGACAACCTTAATGGTACCATTTTCAGTTAGTTGTCTTACACAATTGTATCTCAGACCTACATGTCTCGACTTCCCATTATATACAACATTATATACATTTGACAGTATGGCTTCACTATCACAATACATTGGTATATCTCGCAAACAAATATCCATAACTAGATCTTGAATCCGTTCAGCCTCTTTGCCCGCTGCTACTAAGGAAATTAGCTCTGCTTCTATCTTTGAATGATCTATGCATGTCTTTTTCTTGCTCGCCCAAAAAATTGCACCGCTAGCTAGAGTATAAATCCAACCACTTGTGTATTTTGAGTCACTGGTATGATATCCAGCTAGCATCAAAATACCCTTCTAGCATTCCATTTGATGTCGAATACATCAAATAAAAAGTACTTGTCCCAAGTTCAAGAAGGGAATGTCTGCTGTAACATACACATTTTGAAATCGTGTATTGTAAATTATAAAAGAGAATAATATTATGTGAAATTGAGTGTTGAGTTCTAACGGATAGTTTTTACTAGAAATGAAGTAAAACTATGTTTAGAATCACTCATAAAATATTGAAAGTCTTATGAGATGGCAATTAATAGCCAAATAATGAAAATTTAGCAAAAATATAAAATTTGAAATAAGTAAAATTTTATTATTGAAAGTTGTAGATAATCTCGTTAGAAACATTTAAGCGAAAACTTCGTCGAAATCCGAGTTATAACGAAGAAGTTATGACCAAACGAAGATCCGTGATAAATTCAGAAAATACCTTGTCGCGTAGAAATTTAGTTTTCGACAAACTAATTTTTAGTTTTAGTGATGTAAATGAAAGTCGTAGAACTCGTGAAAATAATCAACTTTCATAGAAAGAACGCCAAAATCTGACTTCGTATGAAGAAGTTATGATTTTTCGAAGTTTCAGCTTAGAAGTAGACAGCTAAAAAATCGAATTTTAGATGGAGTGATATTTAGCCGACACAACGTAAACGAGAATTGAAGGTCTCGTCATTTGTAGTAAAACGGTAAAAAGTCTGACGAAAACGGACGTCGGATTAAGAAGTTATGAATTTTTAACGGATTTTCCTGTCCCGGTCTGTTAAAAATAATAATATTAAAATTAAATTCAAAATTAGCCGACAAAGTCTAAACGAAAGTTGTAAAGCATAATTTTAGCTACGAGTGCATATAAAGAACGTTGAAAACGGAGCCCGTATGAGAAAGTTATGGATTTTACGAGATTGGGCACATTTTCATTTAATTTTCGCATGAATAGTGTTGATCCACGTGGCATCTTCTGATTGGACCGCAGCCTCGCGTGGCACCCTCTGATTGGTCCGAAGTCGTCACCCTCTCTCCCCATTGGACCGAAGTTTGGTCCACTAAGAAGCTTGCATCTGTCCGAGCCGAAGACCCAGCCGATGACGAGTCTGAAGCTGATGACTCCTCGCGTCCGAAGCCGATGACTCCCCGCATGGAAGCGCGCCAACTGCTGTATCCGAGCCTCGCTGGCCTTCGCTTCTTCTGCCCCATGTCCGAACCCCTCGCTGCCGCGTGTCCCTTCTCGGCCGACCTCTGGAGCTCCTCCCTATAAATACAAGGCCTGCGAGCCTTGCCGAGGGATTTTAGACTTTTGCCATTTTTTACCCCAAAATCAATATTTTTGTTACTTTGACATCCCCCGAAGCCCCGATATCATTTTTAAAGCCCGAAATACGTCCCGAAGTGCCCGGAGAGCCCGAAAAATTATTCTTTTCACTTTGAAGTTCTACTCTTACAAGGCCTATTTTTCAATATAATTCCCGGTTTTCAATGACGAAAGCTATTTATCGAGCTGAAGTGCTGCTCAAATTATTATTTTAACCCCCATTATTTTAAGGTGAGTTTAATATATAGGAACAATTGTATGTTATGTGTTATATGTACTACGTGCTTTTCAGTGTTATTATTCCGGGTTATTTTCCCGGGTTATTTTTATTCGCGATTTTTAATAGCAAAGATATATCTTTGACCCTGTGCTCAGTGAAAGGACTTAGATTCATGGTGATATTGGTATGTAGCCTCTGGCCATGTAGAACATGTCTCGTAAGAGAATGACTTCAATTCTATGGCATTGGCAGAAGGTTAGATAGGACTGGTATGTAGCCTCTGACCATGTAGAGCATGACTCCGTAAGAGAATGAACTCTATTCTATGGTATTGGCAAATGGTTAGACTGGGCTTTAAGCCTGAAATCTACCAAAATGTTAATCCAAAGTTGTATATCTTCTGTGCTGTTTGGGCCAAAAGCTTTATTGATGCATATCAAGTATAGAAATTGTTATGTCTCATTGATCGTAAATTTTTAAAGCAAATCTTGAGTTGATATTGAAAGCATGACATATGGTACGCATATGCTATTGTTGTTCTTGTTCCCTTTTGCTTCTGTCATATTGGTATATATAAGGCATAAGATTATATTGTATCTATTTATTGAATTCACTAAGCGTTATCGCTTATCCCTCTCAATATTTAACACTTGCAGGTGATGAGTATCCAATATAGTTTTATACTGCTGAAACATTTAGAATAGTTAATACTATTTCTATGTATTTTAATGTTCATGTATGTATATGAATAGTAGATTCCTGGGTAGATATGAAATGTAATAAAACTTAGTTGGTTTGTATCCAATCTTTTGTAATCACTTTATCAATATAAAATATTGTTTTATAAATATGCATGTAGCATGTTTTGAGGAAGTAACTTAAGAATAATGTTGGAATAGTATGAAAGTTTGGGTCTTTCATAAATACGAAAGTTGGGGTCTTTCATCTGCCAAGAAGCCAAATTCAAGAGATGACTAGTTAAACGAAGATCATTTAATTCAAATTCATGTTGGCAATCGGCTTTATGTTCAAAAGCAAGTGCTAAGGCATCCATCCAAACAAATAAGAAATGGGTTAAACCTGACCATAGATGGGTACCAAAGGTTCACACTTCCAAATCACCTAATGATTATAACATTTCTTCATCTTTTTTGTGTGATAAACATGATATGTCATGGGAGACAGTATTTTGCGTAGATGATAAAAGTCAACCCAGTATCAAAATGGACTGGGTTCCAAAGACCAACTAATTCCACACTCTGTGCTGGAGCAGCTATGGAGGGATATTATCATATTTCGGTTTGTTGATAGTGGTTGTTTAATGCACATGATAGGAGACATCTCTGAACTATACAACATTCAAAAATTTAAGTGAGGGTATGTGTCCTTTGCGGGAAAGGAAGAAAGGAAATGATCACAAACGGGGTTTGTACTTAACGATGTGAAAATTTTTGGATCTGTTTCGAGATTGAAACACATAAGGCTGAACATGTTGTTGCATATGTGTGCCGTTCTTAGACCATCTAGATGCCACTTCCATTTGAGAATTATGGTTTGAGTTTTCTTCCTGATAATCTTGTGTTTCTCTTAAAATGATTCATTTTGAGGACAATTTTTTTTATTTTCTTTCTCTCTTATGCACAAATTAAGGGGGAGAAATAAAAATATAAAAATTTCAAAAACAGAAATCCAAAATATATCCTTATAGTTTTTTTCGTTTGTAGGTATTATTTGGGAAGTGATATCAAGAATGACTTATAAGGGGAAATTTAAACAAGTGTAAGGTACGAAAGCTGGATTGTCTAGACTCTGTGATCAATGTGCTGGTAGGCATGAAGGATTCCAAAGGACTAGACATAGCTCACAATGAAAGGACTTGACAGTGTGGACTCAGATAGTTTCATTTGGACTGACCGTACGACGCTCGGATAGATTGAGCAGTGAGATAAAAAAGGGAGCCTGCAAGATACATTAAAATCTTGTGTATCTAGAATTGTGGCTCAACCTATCTTCGATGTACGAACTTATGTCCTTAATCGCGGTACTGATAGGGCGACTGGGGGTTCTGATAAAGTAGGTATGTATGAAATTATTTTCTTGCTTTCTTTCTATCTATCATATGTTGCCTCCTTTGCGTGATTGGAACATATCTAACCTAAAATGCAACATATGCAACTCTATCTCTATGCATCTTCTTATCTATGCAATTATTTCTATATGTTCGCCATATGTTTTCCCCTCTGCGTGATCGGAAGAGCCAGCCTGGGACACATCATATGCACCCTACTATCTCTCTAATCCTCTATCTATGTTAGTCAGATGTTGTTCTCTCTGCGTGATTGGAATACATCCGACCTGGGATACAACATATGCATTTCTATATCTGACTTCTCTTTTAATGATTGAATACTCACCTAAATTAAGGAATTTTTTGGAAGTTCTTGGTTACCGGGGTATATCGAAAAGTGGGTAACACGTTCTAGTACATCTATATTGAACCATTTAATAGGTTGTCTTTAGATCTTGCTGCTAAATTTAAGTGGCCAACAATATCCCTGGTCATCGTCAACTAAATGGTCTATATAGGAATAAAGGTGCAAAAGTCTTGTCGCATATATTTTGTCCAAAAATTGGCAAACAGAATCCTTTTGTGTTTAACTGGATCACAATATTGGTGATTGACCTGATCTAAACATGCATGTGTGTGCTGATAAACGATATTGAATTACTTGACAAATTTGATCCCAAAAGTGTTTGTTTTTGTTAAATTTGTTAATAGTTTTCCCCTATGCACAAATTTAGGGGGAGAATTAAAAAATTAAAAATCAAAGAAAAATCAGAAAGTTAAAAAAATCGAAAAACATATTATTTCTGTTTTTATTTATTTTTCAGAAAAATCAAAAATCCAAAAATATTTTTTTTAACTTTTTATTGTATTTTATTTTTGGTTTTTACTTCTTAGTGATATCTATTGTGTGCTAAGTTTTCTTTTAATTTTGTTTTTATCTCCAATTCTCTTTGTCTTGAAAAACGAATTCAAAAATCAGAGAACTCAAAGGAAGAAGAGACTCAAGGAGACTACACTTTCACACAAATACTGCAAGAAGTCTCCATCTGAGCCAAGGTTGGGTCTATGAACAACTGTGGTGAGAAGGGTTTTTCTTACATTTGTAATCTACGTGGACTTTTTAGTCATTTGTTACGTTTCAAGGGGCAACAATGATCATTGAAGAATTGTCATTCGAAGGAACAAGAAATGAAGATTATTTTTCAACATTCAATCTTTCAACCCTAGAAGCAAAGTGAAGCTATACTTGAAGTTATGTGACAGATTGCATTGAAGCATCATCAATCAATTTGCTGCTATCTATGAACCTGCTGAAGTGATCCAGAAGAATCGGTCTCTCTGTTATTCTATCTGAAGATTCTCAAGTTGAAAGTTCCGATTTTCGAGAATCCTTACAAAAAGCCTCCACACCCGACGTGCGTTGAAAGTCAAATTTTTGAAGAAAATCCCAACTGTTCAAGTTGAAGTCATTCATATAGAAGATTCATATGTTAATCTTGAAGTCGTGAAGAAATCGAAGATAAACACTGAAACCAAGCACAAAGCGAAGATTGAAAAGAAAAGGAAGCTACAAACCTAGGGGAGCTTGTTAGGTCATAAGAAAAGAAAGCTATAAACCAAGGGGGAGATTTTTGGGTCTAAATTTATGGTTTATACTTTGCTTTTCTAGGCATTTATAGTTTTCGGTATAGGACCGAAAATAATCTTGGGTGTAGTTGTAGTTTGGACCGAAATCACATGTGATTTCGGTTAGGTATTTGGGTTTTGGGCTTGACTTTTATCCATATGCATAAATAGTGTGTTATTAGGCGTGTTTAGTGGGTAACTAAGGAGTAGAAAACATGAAAGGGGTTGTTATTGTTATACTTGGTGTTGTATAGAGAAAAAGAAGAGAGAACGTGTGTGTGTGTGTGAATCTTGTGTACTGGATCATACTTCAATATCATTGTGAGCATTGAAGATTCATGTTCGTCTTCTTCTTCTTCTTCTTCTTATTCTTCTCCTCTATTTTATCTTGCATCATCCACTTGATTGGGATTCCGCACTATCAAGTGGATCTGATTGAAAAATCAAAGAGATTTAGGGATTTACAGTTTCTGACAGGGATGTCCGGTTTACTTCCAGATTTTGGAAGAGCTTTCACAACGAGTTAGGTACTCATTTACATTTCCGCACGACCTTTCACCCACATATGTATGGTCAAACCAAGCGGACCATCTAGTCACTGGAGGATATGCTGTGGGCATGCGTTTTGGATTTTGGTTGTAGCTGGGATACATATCTTCCATTAACAGAATACTAATATAACAATAGCTACTATGACAATATTAATTGGCCACCTTTTAAGATGCTCTATGGGAGGATATGCAGGACCCCGATATGTTAGGGCGTGGTCGGTCAGTGAGTTATAGGGAGTACAAAGTGGTACTCAAGACAACCGGGTTGATTTAGTAGGTTCGTAGTAGGCTTCAGATAGCTCAGATTTTGCAGAAAAGCTATGCCAAAAAGCGCTAATCATTCTTGGAGTTTCAGGTTGGGGATATAGTTCTCCTGAAGGTGTCACCTGTTGGGTTTTGAGCATTCTAACACTCCTAAGTGTACATGAAACCCTAAATACCTTGGATCTATGTTTTCTCTATTATACATGCAAATAAGAACTTCCAAGGTATTATCCTAATCTAGCATACAAAAACAATGAATGTAACAAGATAGAATACATACCTCTTTGATGTAGAAAGTCTTCATGAAGCTTGAGTGCCTAGCCCCAATAGTGTGGAAGCATCAAGTGGAATCACAATCACCAAAACACTTAGAATAACTTGAGAGAATTCTACAACTCATGAAATCGGCTAGCCCTTTCTTTTCACACACTAGTAGCCAATTTTGGTCAAGAATAAGATGCTTATATAGTTAGGCTTACACCATGTAAACCCTAATTGACATGGCCTTTCATTTCCATGATCCATGGGTACAAATACACCATGGAGCATCCATGGACCATCCTATCGGTTTTAGCCCAACTTGATTATCCATGGAGCATTAGCCCACTATACAAGTATGGATGATTTACACAATCAACCCATATATTTAATTAGTCTTCTTTTGATCACTTAATTAATCCTAGATTAATTCTTGATCAATACTAATTAAATAATCTTATTATTCTTATTATTAATATACTAGAACTTATAATATATTAATAACCATAAGTGTCTTATTTCTCTCATTATAGTCTATCCAAGTGCATGATGGTATGCAACCCAAATGGACCATGCCGGGTCGGGTCAAGTCTTACCAATTATAGTTATGGACTTAGACATTAATCCAACAGTCTCCTACTTGGATAAGTCTAAAAGTATTATTGCGTATGACTTCAGGAACCAACTGAAAATCGTAGCTCTCAAAAGCTTCTGTCGAACTCTGACCTTGTAGATGAACTCTAACCTTTGTCAATGACTTGTCCATTAGATAAGGGATCATATATTCCTCCATTCTAGATATCATATGGACTGAGACATGGATTATAATCATTCTCTCTGTCCATTTGTTGTTTCCCGATTTTCGATTTATGACGACTGACTAATTGAACAAATCAAATCAGTCCTGGCCCGGCCGAGCACTTCCATTTGTCATCATCAAATCATCGAGGGGCCCACAGATATCGCTTTTATCCCGAAGGTAAAAGGAATGGATAAACTTCGACTCATATGGCTTGTTCTACTACTTGTTGAATCATATACAAAGGCACGTTTTATAGCACCGAGTTACCAAATGCGTTTTCGTGCGATCAATGTACTATCAAGTCATAGTAACAACTCATATCTCTAGGTTTGAAGAATATAAGATATTATCGTCTCATGATCACTCGTGATAAAATCCATGAAGTGATTCCAATGAGCGCGGGTTGAATCCAATACTCAGAACTTATGAGCACTCATGAGTGTTGTAGCCCTTTGTCCAACACCTTAGACCTCTACAAGCCAACCCATGACAGTCTTAATTCATATCTACTTCCAACATATGACCGACTGTGGATGATTTGAATAACTTAGTCATTCCGGAAGAATAACCCAGTTTATTCGGGAAGTCAAAACATGCAAAATGAAACACAATAATAATTGAATCCAATATGCTATCAACCCTTTGAACATAAATAAAACACCTTTTATTTATCACCATATGATTACACATTATTCATTGTATACTGTTTCAGCTATCAACTTTAATCTTGAATTTAAAACAATAGTTGTCCCCTGCTCCAAGCATGTACACTATGTTTTCCTAAACACTAGTCATGCCATACACCAAGTATGCATACTATGTTTGTCTATGATCTTTACTTTATGAACTAGGTCAATTGAACATAACTCCAATGATCCTCTTTTCACAGTCCCAAATCCTTACTGCAAATGCAAGAATTCCAAATTCATGCCATTTACTGAAATCTATTAGATTCTAAACTTATATGCATTGACCTCTTGTAATGATTATGCACAAAGTCAGAAAGACCTGACAACAATCATTACAGAGTATTCCAAAGGAGATCAGCTCCTTGGAAACATCCTTCTTGCACTAAGTTTCCTAATCTTAAACAGATTGAAAATTCTAACTTTGAAACATTTCCAGATTCCATTTTGACTATCACTTCTGAACAAGAGTTGCCTCCGTACAAATTATGTCAATATGGTCCTTCCAGAATTATCACTATACTTCCAACTGTCCTTGAGCAACCAATCTTTGGTAAACCTTAGATTGTTCTCGACAATTGTTTAATCCTTTTAGTCATATCCAGTTCTAAACCTTTTCCCTTCTTAATGCCCCGGGCATTTGGAAAATTTTAGAAAGGATGAATATAGCACAAGTAATCGATCCTATATCCGAAGCATATGGGAAACGATTCATGATGTCTCACATAAAGACTAAACCAGTCTTTTGCTATAACATTTCCCTTTCAATTTGCCAAGTTCTCATAATTCAGATTATGAAAAGGGATGCCGTAATCATAATCGAATTTTAGAACGCAAGTAATGGACCCTTATACAGAATTTCCTTATGTTGAGCCATTCCAACATGAAATTCATATATATATCCTTGACTAAATGATTAAAACCTCACGATCTAAGCTTGTAGATTTGAGATGAAGCATAATTTCCTCTCCCTTAATTATAGCAAAACAACTTTTTCAACCCCTGCAACCTCACGAATTGAAACTTTTTATTTTCTATAATTAACATTGCTAGCTTGCAATACTTATCATAATTATCGTGCTCCCACTAGCATGATGATTATTAGCATAACACTTATGCTCCCACTAGCTTTGACATGTACCCAGAAATCAGCTGGACTTCTAGAAATCAATACTTCATTGACTTTCTTACCAAAGTTCAGATTTCTGATACTAGATTGTTTTGATAAAACTTTATCAAACTCATACACCTTCCCTTAGATAGCACACTTGTGTGTCTAAACAATTATGAAGAGGTATGCCATAATCATAATGGTTAGACCTTTTTGCCATTTCTCACAAGTCCAGGTTAGTGTGCCGGTAAACCACACACGCTCCACTAACGACTTTGAGAATGCAAATATCACAATTGCTATCTAGCTAAAATCTACTTAGTGGAAGTGTTTCCTCACCATCATTTTCATGAATCAGAGAGAAACCTTATGACACTTAGATTTATATGGTGTATGAGTTCCTACCCATATGAATTTGTCAAAACCATAATCACAAGACAAAGATAATGACAAATCCAAAACCATATGGATTGAACTCAATCTTAATTTCTTGCCACCTGGCAGCTCAAGGGCCTACCATTGCTTCCAAGTTGTTGAGCAACACATTGAGAACTCTAAGAACTCATATGCAAAGCCAACTTTAACTGGAATGGGCACAGAATATGTCAACACGATAGGTTGTAAACCTCAAGTCGTGTGCTAGTGAAAAACTTCAGGTTTTATTCTTGATTAAATCTTGAAACTCTCAAGACTTTTAAGACTCCCACTATCCTCTTGACATATAAGACTCCCTTGTCAAATATCCAAGAGATAGTGTGGATTCTGATCAAGACAAATACTTCACACAATTGGCCTAAGTTGGTCTTTGTTTTATCCAAAACATCACAGCTTACCAATTTCAAATGTACAAGAGTAGAAAACTTTTACTCTTACATTTGACAAGTGTTTTAACCTTCTTTTGAGACATGTCACTCAAGTTACAATCTTGGAGTATGACTCTAAGACTTGTATTGGAACGAAGTATGACTCATCTTCTTGATTTAACCATTTCAACAATTCAAGATCCTTCTTCTTAGTCATAAGAATGCACTAAGATTTCCTTAGAGAACGAATTTTGATATGGTTTCTTAATCATTAAGATGATCACAAAACTGATACTAAAGTACTCTCCCATCTTTTCAGATTTGAGAAACTTTCATCCTTCTGCCTAATTTGATTCTTCTTATTCGCTCTTCCATACATTGAAACCTTTTCCAATGTCTCAGAGTTACACTTAAGCTTGTAAGTATAATCATATTTATTGAACTTAAGTAAATCATGACGAATAGTCTTATCAATCTTTTGTGGTGGACTTAATCAGTGCACAAGACTATGTACTCGATCCCTTAGTCCATTACTTGACTCACACATCCATGTGAACGAGTAATTAGTCTTAATTTTTCCAATACTTGAAAGTTCTCATTCATCATGCTATACAACTTGCATGATTCCAAGTTCCGGTCCAATTGAAACTTGGGTGATGAGAATCTTTCCTTATTTGGTAAATTTAGACATTACCACAAATGAAAGAATCAATTTCATATTTCCACTCTTGCTATTAATGGAATCATATAAGCAACAATTTTTCCTCAAATGCCATTGTAAGGATATTTTAAAATAAATAAAATCAAAAATTTTCTTTTATTTTAAAACTTTGCGGAAAAACTTATCCTTACAATCCATATGAAAAACTTGTTGTTATCTATTCCTAGGCAATATCTCATAACTCTTAAGAAGTAGCTGAAGAATCCGATCTTCAAACTATGCGATAGAAATCCAGCTACGCGATCAGATTCAACATATTCTTTCTTTAAGTTTCTTCACTTTTCTTTGATTCTTAAAACATCACCATGTGACCCAGTCACATCATGTATCAAGAATCTCAGAATAGAAACTTAACAGAGTTAGATAGTGGACTTTACCTGAAGTAGAGTCAAACTTATTGACTTTAACATCCTTAGGTAAATTTGGCAGCTTCGCAACCAATGCCCCTTCCTTTGGCAACATAAACATATGGACCCTTTGATAATGGTACACGAGACTATCACAGACTTAGCTTTTCTCTTTACCATTTGGTCAACCGAGTTGACTATGGCCGATCCCTTTCCATTGGGAAGAGAATGCTTTTCTGGATTTCCTGTGTCACTATTGTCAATGTCCATAAAGTTTTAGGAAGTTGATCTTAGCAAACAGATAAGATCATTAAGGGTCTTGTCATAGTCTGTTTCATAGGTGTTCCAAAAGAACTCACTATGTGACTTAGAAAGTAGTTGAACCACCAACTTTCTCAAGACTTTGACACCCAACTCTCCCGGCTTGTCAATATGTGACTACATCTCCAAGATGTGACCACACCTAGACCTTGCCTTGCCAATAGGGCTTGAGTGACCTTAAACTTTTTTAAGAACATGTGTGTTAGGGAGAATAATTGGTGGAGAAGAAAGAAGTATGATATCCATGGGACATCATCTTCATTAGGAAACCTTGTTTCAAGAGATTTGGGAAGATCATAGGTGTCTAAACCAGACATCTTTTGGGAGATATTCAAGATAGTTGATTTAAAGTCCTTAATATGACACCCAATATGAAATATTAAGGCTAGGACCCAACAAACTATTTTATAACTTAGAAGAGGTATGCCGTAATCCAAGCTATAAAATATTTGAAGGTAGGTGAATGACGATTCACCAATTTCCACCAAGATAAACGAAATGTATTATTGGGTTTTGAAACTCCTAGATATTTGAGATTCATTGAACTGTTCAAAGGCATGTTTCAATCTCGAGTGTGCCCTTCAGGTTTTGTGACTGGGATGCCGAGGATAACAAAACAAGGTGTGAAGTAACCATGCAAATTACTTGGTACCCTTAAGTGTTTACCCCTTAATCGATGTGCCGGTTAACCACACACGCTCCATCGATACTATGATAAACATTAAGTTACCCTTTGCCTACCTTGTTAAATACGCGTTAGTGTGCCGGTTAACCACACACGCTCCACTAACCGACTTAAACAAAGTGCAAAGTGTAATTTCATGGATTAGCACCTTATTCACATTTTTCCTAAGTAACTAAGATTGGGTATTATTAAGAGTTAGTTACTTAGTATTTATCATTAATACTTTTAATGAAGGGAGAATTATAGTCCTGTCAAACCCGTTCGGCTAACGACCCTCCACCGGTCAAGCAAGCGGTGGGTGAGAGTGGACACCCATTAAGTTGCCATTTTATAGGCAACAACCTTACACCCACCTTATAGACCGGCTTCGTGAATGAGGCGTACTAGCGGTAAGACTGACTTTACTCTTATACATATATATATTATTAACTTATAATATTATAAAGTATAAGGGTTGAATTTTAACTTTTAAAATTCTAAGGGCTAACTTGGAATTAAAGTATTCATAAGTGAAAACTTTTCAAATTCCAAAAGTTGAGGACAAGTTTTGAAACTATTCAAAACTAATTAATTCCATAACTTATGTGTTTAAAGTAGTTTTAATCCAAAAACTCTTCAAGTTCCATAACTTGAGGACAAGTTATGGAAGACTTTAAACTAATAAAAGAATTAACTTTTCTTTATTTTATAACTTATGAAATTAATTAAGGTTACACTTTATTTATTTTTATTTATTAATGAAGTGACTCTTGAACCTCCATAACTTAAGGACAAGACTCTTCATCTTTTGTAACCATTGCCAACTTTTATGAGTTTTATGAAACTTAAACGTGACTTTTCATATAACTTGAGGACAAGTTACAAAAACACATTTTAGAATCAACTCTTAGATTAATTTGGATTGAAAAACACATAATCAATTAACTTTTCTATTAATCTAAGCAACTCATAAGAACATGACAATTCAAATCAAACTTTTTCATGTAATTAGCCTAATCACTAAACTAATTCAAAACATGAATCTATTGACAATTATCTTTGAAATTGGATTAGCATGAACATTACCACATCAAAAATAAGTTTATAAGTTCAAAGAACAACTTAGGGTAATGTTCCTAGTCCATTTCTAGCCAAAAACCTCAAAAATATGCTGTCTGGGGCTCCTACTCGGCGAGTGCATGAACCTACTCGGCGAGTAGGATGATTTTACTCATGGACTCGGCGAGTTCATCAGTGGACTCGGCGAGTCCAGCACCCAAAAAGCCAGAAAATCGAGTTTTTCAGCATTTTTCAGCAATTTGCATCAAGTATAATAGAAAACAAGCCTAGGCTCTGATACCACTGTTGGGTTTTGAGCATTCTAACACTCCTAAGTGTGCATGCAACCCTAAATACCTTGGATCTATGTTTTCTCTATTATACATGTAAATAAGAACTTCCAAGGTATTATCCTAATCTAGCATACAAAAACAATGAATTTAACAAGATAGAATACATACCTCTTTGATGTAGAAAGTCTTCATGAAGCTTGAGTGCCTAGCCCCAATAGTGTGGAAGCCTCAAGTGGAATCACAATCACCAAAACACTTAGAATAACTTGAGAGATTTCTACTATTCATGAAATCGGCTAGCCCTTTCTTTTCACACACTAGTAGTCAATTTTGGTCAAGAATAAGATGCTTATATAGTTAGGGTTACACCATGTAAACCCTAATTGACATGGCCTTTCATTTCCATGATCCATGGGTACAAATACACCATGGAGCATCCATGGACCATCCTATGGGTTTTAGCCCAACTTGATTATCCATGGAGCATTAGCCCACTATACAAGTATGGATGATTTACACAATCAACCCATATATTTAATTAGTCTTCTTTTGATCACTTAATTAATCCTAGATTAATTCTTGATCAATACTAATTTAATAATCTTATTATTCTTATTATTAATATACTAGAACTTATAATATATTAATAACCATAAGTGTCTTATTTCTCTCATTATAGTCTATCCAAGTGCATGATGGTATGCAACCCAAATGGACCATGCCGGGTCGGGTCAAGTCTTACCAATTATAGTTATGGACTTAGACATTAATCCAACATCACCTTGGAAAGGTGTCTTCCGATTCAGGAAGCGGGGAAAGTTGGGCCTTAGTTATATCGGTCCTTTCATGGTTATAGCATGGGTGGGCAGAGTGGCGTAATGACTGGACCTTTCGGAGGAGCTTAGTTAGATTCACAATACGTTTCATATCCATCAGTTGCGGAAATGTTTGGCTGAGGATTCCGCATTAGTTCCAATGGAGGACATTCATGTGGATGACCACCTGGACTACATTGTGAAACCTATATTGATCCACGGCAGGAAGACGAAAACCTTGTGGAATAAGGCGTTCAATCAAGATAAGGTGCAATGGCAACACCGCAAGGGCTCATAGTGGACGTGGGAGTCGGAGGATGAGACGAAGGAGCATTTCTCAAAGTTATTTGGAGCGGAGGACTTCATGGAAGAAATCTCATTCAAGTGGAGGAGAATTGTAACATCTAAGTTTTATGTTTTTTGTAAGTTCCCTTTAAGCCCTAATATAAAATCCCTTTCATATTAGTCCCTTAGTACGCGGGGCATACTCTTAGCTTACTATGTGACATCCCCAAAATCACAGCCAGAAAAGACCGATTTTGTTTATGCTTTATAAAAATCAGAGTACTTCATTTTATAAAAAGGTTGCGAATTTGTTCCCAGAAAAACATGGTAAATACGTTATTAAAACATTTTCGAAGAAACGTATTTATTTCATTTTAAAATGTTTGGGATGTCATCGTTAATACCGAAACATAAGCATAAACAGACTTACAATGATTTACACTAGTGATCTACATCCCTTTTAAATCTCTCAGTGTCATGTCACTTCACTTCGTCACCTGTGATATACATAAACTGAGTGGGTCAGGTTGGGAAACCTGGTGAGTACATAGGGTTTTCAACCCACAATAATATAATTATTATGTTCAATCAAACAATCAACCCAATTACCCATCCCCATTATCTTCTTTACTCTTTAAGGATTTAACCTAAGAGTCATCTATCCTGCATTCGTTTATTCCGAAGTCCCTTACTTCCAGGGTCATGGGACTGGCACTAAATCCATAGCTGCCAATGTTCGTTCATAAAGCACTAATTCCATAGCTGCTATAGTCTATTCATCGGTTAATAAATCCATAGCTACCAATATTTATCTAATAGGTACTAAGTCCATAGCTACCAATGTTCAACAGGTACTAAGTCCATAGCTACCAATTCCTACAGGTACTAAATCCATAGCTACCAACGTCTAAAAGGTACTAAGTCCATAGCTACCGGTGTTTGTCCCATAGGCACTAAGTCTGTAGCTGCCAATGTATACTCACGTCATCTTCTATCTCTCATCATTCATCTACCCATCTCATACCCAACATTTTTGTATATATAAAATACGTATACAGTTTAAGTCCTTTAAAACATGTATAAAACGTTCAACCAGCATAGACAGCAAGTATTCAGATAATGTGCACACATAGCACGTAGTTTATATAAAATACTTCATATCTATGTGTAAGATGAAAGTAACTATGCACTCACTTGAGAAGGTGGTGATTCCAAAATCCGGCAGCGCTTGCTTTTAACGATTCTATTTTCCTTCGACGAAACCTAGCATTATTATCGCTAAATTTTAGTCTAATATTTACCGTGACCAACTATTAGTCTTAGTATTATTATTATTATTATATAAACGTTAAACAATATTTTCCAACCACTATGTACAGACAGGGGCCAGACATAAAACACCGGAGGGCAGGACCATTTTGGCATATAGCACTTCTGAAATCCAACAACCCTATGCGGCCCTTTAAACCAGATTCCCCGTACCGCGAGTAGTTAAAAGATATTATAACGACACTTATATAAGTCATAATAATAGCTCAAATATTTATTATAAATTTATAATAACAATACTAATTTTAAATATAAACTATATTTAAAATAGGGTAAGCATAACTTACTTTCAAGGGGATTTTAGCTAGGAGTCGGGCTCTGCAGGGGCAGAACTTCGTCGTTGAATCTTTCTAAGAAAGATTCGTGCAGCGCTTCAGCGCTCACCTTACTATACTAAAACTACAGAAAGAGAAGTCGAATCACGAGGGAACGAAATGCTCGGGGGATAAGGAGAGAAAGACTCTTGAATCAAGAGAATGGTGCAAGAAATATGAGAGCCCAAGGCTCTTATTTATACTAATTGAATTTTCAAAAACTACCCTCCATAATTACTTAATGACCTTTTAGTTATATAAACAACTAAACACCCCTCTATAATACTATTTTAAATGGATTTAATGATATTTGTACTAAACTAATGTCGAAAGAACTCAACATTAGTCTTATAATGACCGCATCGTCGATACCTTTCTAATGATATATACATATGTATATATATGTGTACGTATACATGATTTATACTTTATTTTAATACGTAAATATGCTATTATAATTTGTAACTCGTTCATATGAACTCCGTTTTTGACGTTCTTTATATCCACGCGTAGGTGGAGACGTACTCTACAACTTTTGTTTAGACTCCGTCGGCTAATTTTGACTTTATTTTTAAAGTTATATTTTTAACAGGCCGGGACAGGATTGGTCCGTTATAATCTCATAACTTCTTCATCCGATGTCCATTTTCGTCTGTCTTTTTATTGTTACGCTACTAATAATGAGATCTTCAATTCTCGTTTAGGTTGTGTCGGCTAAAAATCGCTCGATCTAATATTCGAGTTTCGGACTGTACACTGGTAATCCGAAACTTCGAAAAATCGTAACTTCTTCATACGAAGTCAGATTTGGGCGTTCTTTTTATCGAAGTTCTTAGTTTAACATATTCTACGACTTTCGTTTAGAGCGCTAAATCTAAATCTCGCTCTATCATAAATTTACTATTTACGCTTCCCGACGTCGTGCCGGTTCCGACGCGAAACTTCGACGGGTCATAACTTCTTCGTTATAACTCGGATTTCAGCGTTCTTTATATGTACGGAAACCTTGTGACATATTCTACAACTTGGTTAAGATTATTTATTCTAAATAATATTTTTGTCGAAAAGTCGTTTTCGACCCCTATTGCCTCTAAATTGACTAGCCCGGATCTGTGGGCGTTACAATTATCTCCCCTTTAGGATGATTACGTCCCGGAATCATCAACGAAACAGGGCTCGTATAATGACTCCATACGTCATCTCTTCATCCTAGTTAATAATTATAACTTCTATATTCCTTCAAGTCTATCTCTTAGAGTCATTGACTGTAAGCAGTACTCGATCGTGCACCTGCTCTCTACCTCTGGCTAGACTTCAAATTATGACCTATCATCATGTGATGCACATTTAGACTTAGGTCTCTTAGAGTTAAATTCTAAAATAGACTATGCCTTCCTTCATGTTCTAATGTGATATAATCAGACTTTAACATGTAGCGTTTCTGGCTACCAACTTCTTTAACAACGGACGCGATACTTCTATTAATGGTTTTGATTTCAATTGTTTGGTTTAAGTCGGACGCTACATCGAACTTGGTTCCCTGAACCACGCAACATACTCATCATAGTCAGACTCAATTCGGTATGACCACTAGGGTCGGAAATCAACAATCTTTTTAGACATACTTGAAAAAAAACAGAATCAGTTACTAGCTTCTTGGTAACATTGTGACTTTCCCTGATCCAAGTGTGAGTCCTGTGCTTCCGGTAGTATAGGCCTCTACTACCATTCACACCTACTCATACTCGTCCCAAGTATTGTCCCGCAGTTTCCCAAGTCACCATACAAGAAAATCACATAATATTTTAACACATCAGATAACAGAACGAAAGTTTTATTATTTCTTGAAACTATTACATAGGTGTCCAAGTTCACCCTAGACTATGCCTCTAATAGGCTACATCATACGACACTATGGCTACTGCATAACTTGATCATCGGATATGAAGTCCTCATCATTGATTCCTTGCACGGTTTTCTGCTTCGTCGAGGATCATGTGGAATGCCCTTGGCCTTGGTGGCGTTTCTGGTCTTGCTGCTTTATTTTTCCTTGGGCAGTCTCTGGACATGTGCCCCTTGCCTCCACATCCATAGCATACTTTGTCATTATGTGTGCAGTCTTTGGAATAGTGACCCGTCCTCCCACACTTGTAACAAGTCACTTCTTCGTTGCACTTCCCACCATGCTTCTTCTTGCATTTATCACACCATCTTGTTTCACCTCCATCTGCTCCTCCGAGTTTTGAGAATTTGCTTTCCTTGTTCGACCTCGAAGATCCCTCAAACTTTCGCTTCTCTCCTGCCTTATCTTTTTCTAGACCCTTTTCTCTTATCTGGGCCTCTACGTTCTTAGCTGCCCTAATAGCTGCTTTTAAGGTAGTTGCCATTTTGACCATTGGACCAAAGTCAGTGGGCAGTCCGTTAGCAAACCTATCAATCTTGGAGAGTTCAGTAGGCACCAAGTAGGGAAATAGCTTCATCCTCTCGGTAAATGCGGTGGCATACTCATCAACACTAATCTTCCGTTTCTTCAGGTTCTGAAACTCGTTGTTTAGGTCTATCAGATCTACCTCCGAGCAGTACTGCATTTTCAACTGTTCCAAAAACTCTTCCCACGACATCCTTAAGGCTTCTCCTCGTGGCATCGTATCTGCCAATAGCTTCCACCAGCTCAAGACTCCAGTTTTCAGCTGTCTTACTGCAAAGACAGTCTTCTGTTTCTCATTACAGCTGCAGCTCTCAAACACCATCTCCATCTCAGAGATCCAATCCATAATCTCAACCGACTTTGGGCTTCCTGAGAGGCTTGGTGGTTTCGCACCCAAGAAGTTCTTGTACATCCGCCCATCCTTGTTGTTTCTCCCTTCTGGGCCATCCCTTTGCTCACCTTGAGTCCTAACTTGACTCACTTGGCGGCTGTAGTTCCCTTCCTCAGATTGCTCGGGAATCAGTTCGGGTTGCTCAATGGGCATAGTAGGTTCGTCCCTATTCAACATCCGTCTCATTTCTTCCCTTTGTTCAGCCAACATAGCCCGAATCATGGCTAGAACTCCAGCCATGGTGACTGGCTCAGGCGCAACTTCTTTTACAACAGGTATTTGCTGAACCACTAGGGGTTGGTTCCTGTTCCCATTTGCGTTTACGTTTCCGCTACGGGTCCTTACCATCTCGATCTATACACCGAATAAGTTGAATTTAGACCTTTACTTGACGTTTAAATCATCCTTATTGCTCCGAAACATTTACATGCTAGTTCTAATACCGTAGTCGTACGTTTAGAATCCTAAACACATAAGGTTTCCAGATCCGGTCGGCAACAGACCATAGATCCGAACAATTAACAACATATCATGCACAAAGCATTTAGCACATAAAAGCATTTTAGGCACAATTCCTAAAATAAGCTAGTGCTCACACCTCACAATCATCGCTTAGCATTCTAAGTTTAAGTCTAGAAATAAATCCATATTCCTAGTTCGCTTAAACTAATGCTCTGATACCAACTGTGACATCCCCAAAATCACGGCCAGAAAAGACCGATTTTGTTTATGCTTTATAAAAATCAGAGTACTTCATTTTATAAAAAGGTTGCGAATTTGTTCCCAGAAAAACATGGTAAATACGTTATTAAAACATTTTCGAAGAAACGTATTTATTTCATTTTAAAATGTTTGGGATGTCATCGTTAATACCGAAACATAAGCATAAACAGACTTACAATGATTTACACTAGTGATCTACATCTCTTTTAAATCTCTCAGTGTCATGTCACTTCACTTCGTCACCTGTGATATACATAAACTGAGTGGGTCAGGTTGGGAAACCTGGTGAGTACATAGGGTTTTCAACCCACAATAATATAATTATTATGTTCAATCAAACAATCAACCCAATTACCCATCCCCATTATCTTCTTTACTCTTTAAGGATTTAACCTAAGAGTCATCTATCCTGCATTCGTTTATTCCGAAGTCCCTTACTTCCAGGGTCATGGGACTGGCACTAAATCCATAGCTGCCAATGTTCGTTCATAAAGCACTAATTCCATAGCTGCTATAGTCTATTCATCTGGTACTAAATCCATAGCTACCAGTATTTATCTAATAGGTACTAAGTCCATAGCTACCAATGTTCAACAGGTACTAAGTCCATAGCTACCAATTCCTACACGTACTAAATCCATAGCTACCAACGTCTAAAAGGTACTAAGTCCATAGCTACCGGTGTTTGTCCCATAGGCACTAAGTCTGTAGCTGCCAATGTATACTCACGTCATCTTCTATCTCTCGTCATTCATCTACCCATCTCATACCCAACATATTCGTATATATAAAATACGTATACAGTTTAAGTCCTTTAAAACATGTATAAAACGTTCAACCAGCATAGACAGCAAGTATTCAGATAATGTGCACACATAGCACGTAGTTTATATAAAATACTTCATATCTATGTGTAAGATGAAAGTAACTATGCACTCACTTGAGAAGGTGGTGATTCCAAAATCCGGCAGCGCTTGCTTCTAACGATTCTATTTTCCTTCGACGAAACCTAGCATTATTATCGCTAAATTTTAGTCTAATATTTACCGTGACCAACTATTAGTCTTAGTATTATTATTATTATTATATAAACGTTAAACAATATTTTCCAACCACTATGTACAGACAGGGGCCAGACATAAAACACCGGAGGGCAGGACCATTTTGGCATATAGCACTTCTGAAATCCAACAACCCTATCCGGCCCTTTAAACCAGATTCCCCGTACCGCGAGTAGTTAAAAGATATTATAACGACACTTATATAAGTCATAATAATAGCTCAAATATTTATTATAAATTTATAATAACAATACTAATTTTAAATATAAACTATATTTAAAATAGGGTAAGCATAACTTACTTTCAAGGGGATTTTAGCTAGGAGTCGGGCTCTACAGGGGCAGAACTTCGTCGTTGAATCTTTCTAAGAAAGATTCGTGCAGCGCTTCAGCGCTCACCTTACTATACTAAAACTACAGAAAGAGAAGTCGAATCACGAGGGACCGAAATGCTCGGGGGATAAGGAGAGAAAGACTCTTGAATCAAGAGAATGGTGCAAGAAATATGAGAGCCCAAGGCTCTTATTTATACTAATTGAATTTTCAAAAACTACCCTCCATAATTACTTAATGACCTTTTAGTTATATAAACAACTAAACACCCCTCTATAATACTATTTTAAATGGATTTAATGATATTTGTACTAAACTAATGTCGAAAGAACTCAACATTAGTCTTATAATGACCGCATCGTCGATACCTTTCTAATGATATATACATATGTATATATATGTGTACGTATACATGATTTATACTTTATTTTAATACGTAAATATGCTATTATAATTTGTAACTCGTTCATATGAACTCCGTTTTTGACGTTCTTTATATCCACGCGTAGGTGGAGACGTACTCTACAACTTTTGTTTAGACTCCGTCGGCTAATTTTGACTTTATTTTTAAAGTTATATTTTTAACAGGCCGGGACAGGATTGGTCCGTTATAATCTCATAACTTCTTCATCCGATGTCCATTTTCGTCTGTCTTTTTATTGTTACGCTACTAATAATGAGATCTTCAATTCTCGTTTAGGTTGTGTCGGCTAAAAATCGCTCGATCTAATATTCGAGTTTCGGACTGTACACTGGTAATCCGAAACTTCGAAAAATCGTAACTTCTTCATACGAAGTCAGATTTGGGCGTTCTTTTTATCGAAGTTCTTAGTTTAACATATTCTACGACTTTCGTTTAGAGCGCTAAATCTAAATCTCGCTCTATCATAAATTTACTATTTACGCTTCCCGACGTCGTGCCGGTTCCGACGCGAAACTTCGACGGGTCATAACTTCTTCGTTATAACTCGGATTTCAGCGTTCTTTATATGTACGGAAACCTTGTGACATATTCTACAACTTGGTTAAGATTATTTATTCTAAATAATATTTTTGTCGAAAAGTCGTTTTCGACCCCTATTGCCTCTAAATTGACTAGCCCGGATCTGTGGGCGTTACAATTATCTCCCCTTTAGGATGATTACGTCCCGGAATCATCAACGAAACAGGGCTCGTATAATGACTCCATACGTCATCTCTTCATCCTAGTTAATAATTATAACTTCTATATTCCTTCAAGTCTATCTCTTAGAGTCATTGACTGTAAGCAGTACTCGATCGTGCACCTGCTCTCTACCTCTGGCTAGGTGACCCCCATAAGAACTCTGCAGTTAAGCTTTCTCGGGCGGGAGTAGTACCAGGATGGGTGACCCCCTGGGAAGTCCTCGTGCCGAGTGGCCCAAAGCGGACAATATTATGATACGTGCCAGAGGGGGATGTTACAAATGGTATCAGAGCTAGGGCACGGGTCGATGTGTTCGACGGGGACGTCGAACCCTATAATGGGGGGTGAAAGTGGGTTAGATCTGATCCCACATCGGCTTGGAAGGAGAACGAAACATTTCCTTATAAAGGGGTGTGGATACCTTCCTTGTCACAACGCGTTTTAAAGCCGTGAGGGCAGCAGATCCCATAAGAACTCTGCAGTTAAGCGTGCTCGGGCGGGAGTAGTACCAGGATGGGTGACCCCCTGGGAAGTCCTCGTGCCGAGTGGTCCAAAGCGGACAATATTATGATACGTGCCAGAGGGGGATGTTACATACTAGCCACAACTTGGTCGCAGATCATTAACCATATATGCTAGGCGTAAGTGGTGTATGCATGGTGTACTCATGTATGAAACAAACCCTATTCTTTAAGGTTTTCACCCTATTTAAGGACCTTAAGTCCCCGAAGTCCCTTATTTTTTAGGGTTTTTAACCTCCATTTCCCTTGAAGCGTAAATCTCAAACCCTAAGCCATCTTAGTGCATTTGTGAGCTTCTTGAGTGATTTTTGGTGTTCTTTAGAACCTTTGAAGAAGAAGGGAGCTTGAGAAGAAGCAAGGACGTGTGAGGAGCTTGTAGATCTAGAAGTTTGGCACTATTTTTGACCCATTGAAGGTATAAAGCTAAAACCTTGACCGTTGCATGCTTAGATCTAGTTTTAGGGTGGAAAATGTCATCTTTTGGTCCCATAGTTTGGATTATTGGAGTTAAGGAACTTCATACCATATGAGATCTCCTTTTAAGCTTTTGGAGGTATTTTGAGTCATAAAAATTGGATCTTGATGGTTAAGCCTCAACCATGCAAGTGTTAGGGACCAACCAAGTATGCTTATGGACTTGATTCACGTTTTGAGTCCCATCCTTGCATGTAAAAGCATAAAGTTTGCAACTTCATGGCTTAGGACTTTTCTAGGGGTCTGTATCTATGTTTCGGATGTAAGGTCTTAAGGTATTAGTACATTGGCCTAAGTTTGTCTTGGCAGACTAGTAGGCCATGCATACTCAAGTGTACGCTGCATGTACTGGGTTCGCGCCTCGACCTTGGTCAACACTAGCGTACGTTGGGCGTCAAAGCCAAGTACGCGATCTGTGGGCTTGGAAGATTTTGGGCTCATTTGGTGTTCGACTTTAAACTTGAGATAGTTAGGCCTCGGGCCTATTCTGAGTGTAACAAGTCCTTTTTAGGTCTAAGGCCATGTTTGGGGTCATTGGACCATAGTGGGCCTTAAAGGCCCTATATTGGGATTGGATGCCTTTTTCGGTTTTGTGGTTTTGGGCCTTGGAGAAAATGAGGGCCAATAAGGAAAAGGTAACAAAGCCTTTTTGCCTTAAGTGAAGGACTAGGAAATTGGACCTTCGGGTTAGATTGTGACATAACTGCTAATTAAGGGTTTGTGCTTGTTCGATAGGGAGAGGACTTCGCGAGTTATCTGCTGAGTGCAATTTGATACCACAGTCTGAGGTGAGTCTTCCTTCGTAGTAGCTATGGGTCGAAGGCACCAAGGTCGGCCCACTCATTATGTTATAGCATGATGATTATATTTCTAATAATTGTGAATCATTTCTATATTTGTTTGACAACTTGGTGATTACTGTTATGATATTATGTGGTAGTAGTAGGGGTGAAATAGACTCGATATCTGCTTGTAATAAACTGAAGGGGTAGGCCAGTACCCAGATATGTTTGATAGTATCCGGTTGAGATAAACCAAAGGGGTAGACCAGTACCTAAATATGCTTGGAGGTATCCGGTTTAAATAAATTGAAGGGGCAGGCCAACACCCAGATGTGATTGACACTATGTTTGTTTAGTATGTGGCACGTTGGGGGAACTAACTAAGCTTTGTCGTTACAGTTTTTAGTTTATGTTAGGGGAAGGGCCCGACTTGATCGCACCGCATCACTACATGTTTTTCCGCACTTAGTGATTTTGAGATTTGGGCTATGAGATTATGATACACATAGACTCTTTTGAATACTTTGTTACTAGTTTCTTATGAATGAAATGAATTTAAAAACAAAATTTTTATCTGTATTTTTGGGATGTTACATTAATCCATAGTTTTATGTTTTAAATTCTTAGGAATGTATTTGACACTTAGAATGTAGTAAACTATTTTTATTGTAATGTTCTAGACAGTTAGTTATGTTTATTTTTGCAAAACGATGTTTATTGTAATTTTTAAAATGCTTAGTGATATATTTGACGCTTTGTGGTTTAATGCAATTGGTTTTTCAACATTTTGGTCAAATCGATTACGTAGCTAAACAGTTTACCGATAATACGTAACCTGTAGTGAAGGCAAGTAAAGTGAAGGTGGGTCCTAGAACCCACCTAATAAAAGTAAATGTGGTATATGCTATATATATATATATATATATAAATAGGGACCTACCTTAAAATTATTCAAAGATCTACTAAAAGTTTTGGCAAAAATAATGTTTAATAGTATTTGATCTTAAAATAGTCTAATACCTCAATCCATATAAAATTTAATCAATAGGTAATAGCCTAATACATAACAAATGAAAAACAAATTATTTTTTGTGAAACATTGCCTACAACACATTTGAATTCCAGAAAGGCATATGTACATGATCAACTATGATTTTTGATTTAGATAAAATAACCGAAATGACTATATTTGTGAGAACTTTAATATAAGTATTGAAGTTATGTATGAATGTTTTATGGCAACCCGACTGGTCACTAAGATTTTGTACTCTTTCATTTTTTCGGTTTCATTTAAATAGGGAACCACATGATTTTTTGTTTTGAATACGCCACTGTACGTAACTGAACATGTAAAACGAGTTTTTTGGGAATCCATCGGAATATTTGGTCATATCTATCAAGTACGTTCCGGCTTTAAACCTTCATTATTTTTTTAAAGGAAAAATCACAAATAATTATCCACGAGGCATTTGGTGACAGAAAAAAATTCGTTCGGAAAACCGTTTAGTGACAGATACATTAAACGTTAAAGAGTTCAATGTATTGTAGTTTCTTTCACAAATCACAATCGATAACATGTCTAGCAAAAACACTAACAATTAGAAATTAAAAAGAAAAACAATAGAACTAACAATCAACAATGTAAAATTCAAACAATCAAAAACCATGGTTTCTTGTGGGTGGGTTAGCATATAACAATAACAATAAGAAATACAAAAACAAATAAAAAATATCGAGATTCAAAAGGCAGCAAAGTAAAAATACCAATTAACAATTTCAATTGCAAATAATTACCGTAGCATCAGCAAAATTAATCACCAAATAAAAACTCAGTTTACCTTAGCAAAAATGGAGAGCTAGGGCAGTGAGAGAAGAGCTCGCGGCTAGGTTACACGACAAATAAGACTGGTAAAAAAGATCTGAAGTGGGTCCGTAAGTCATATAATTGAGGGACACGTTCTGATTTTTTAACAATTTTTTTGTTGAAATATTTAATCGTATCACCTACTTTCAAATGTGGTGCACACGCACCCACATCTCCTATTGCCACGTCAAGTTACGAAGCAAATAAAAGATAAATAAACAAATACAGCTACTACACATATAGAAAACAACACAACATAAACCATTATTACCAACAATAACTCCAATAGGAAACTAAAATAGTAACATATCATGTACCAACAGGGTACATATCATGTGACAAACGAGGGGAAAGGAGGACGTCAAGTTGGGTTGCTTTGCTGCAAGTCGCTCCGAAGATCTCTTCCATATCAACGGGTTCATTTCCTGCGGTTTTCATCTCAAATTGTTGTATTAAAGTAGCTAACGCTAAACGTGAAGCGTGCTGAGCAAATAAAATACCAGGGCAGACTCTTCTTCCAGTACCAAAAGGAAGCAATTCAAAATGGTTTCCCTTGAGATCAATATCTTTATGAGTTGTCAGGAATCTTTCAGGCTTAAATTCTTCCGGATTTGGCCAAATCTTAGGATCACGAAGAATTTTCCAAAGGTTTAACAGCAAACGTGTTCCACTGGGGATTTTGTAGATTGCATCAATGTAGACTAGGTTCTTTAGGTCTGATTCTTCTACTGGCCTATTCCTTCCAACATGCTCATCAATTTCATCTTGGGCAACTTTTATAGTTCTTTGGTTGTTAAGCAACAAGCACAAAGACCATGTTTAAGTCACAGCTGTTATGTCCAATCCAGCAATTAGCATGGTCTGCATGTTTTGATAACATTAAAACAAATCCAACTTGTCAAATGTTGTATCTTGAAAATAATGAAATGAATCTGAAAAAACTGTAAACGGTAGTGAAGTTAATATCATCTAGTCAAAATATATCCATATGAACTTTGAATGTGCATAAATTAAATGAACAAATGATGAAATGAAGTAAAAGTAACAGATCATTAAGGTGAAGCTTACCAAACATGTAGCTTTGATTATAGTATCACTGTCATGACCAGGGAATTCCTCTTCGGAAGCACCTTCAACAATGGAAATGAGCACATCCATAAGGACTTGGTTGCCTTCATCTTGTTGTTTAGACTTTCTCTTTCTTTTATGCTCTTCTAACCATCCATCAAAGATCTCGTCCATCTCTTTTCCAGGGATCCTCATCTCTCTCTCGTATCCTCCTATGTCGAAACGTTTCAGAGATGGAATAAAATCAGACACCACAAATGCGCCTAATAACTGAAAGAATTTCCTTGCAACTTTCTGAAATCGAATCCCTTCTTCATCATTGAGCGAAAGCCTTTTTCCAGCAACAACCCATAAAAGACCATTCAATATCAAGGTCCCAAACCATTGTTGCATATCCAGCTTCACCACGTCTGATCCTGTAGTCTCTTTATTCTTTAACCAAGCCGCATATATCTCTGCCATGGATGCTCTAAGCTCTAAAACTCGAATAGGTGCAAGCATCTCAACTCGTTTTGGAGAGAGAACATGGAGCATGATGATCTTGCGCACTTGTCGCCAATAGTCCCCATAAGGAGCAAGAGCAAAGATGGCATAGTTATAGCCCATGAGTTCCATTTCCATCAACTTGGGTCGACTACAAAAGGCCTTGTCCTTTATTGTAAAACACTCTTTTGCTATATCGTTGCTACTCACAACCAAAGCATTGTGAACACCGAGCATGATGGTGAAGATAGGGCCATATCTTTCTGACAATTTAGCTAACACCCTATGAGGTAATCCGGATGAACCTAAAAGGTGTAAGTGTCCGATTACAGGCCATTTGCCCTTTGCTTGAGGTGGGGCTCTATTCTCTTCTTTCTTTCCACCTTTTGGTATCAAGATTTTCTGTAGGAATGTTAGTAAAACAACAAAAAAAAAAGGCTTGCTATACTTGTTGAAAACGAGAGAGAGAACTCCATGTTTTCTACCACAAGATAGAATTTTGAATTTGACGATACAAAGATATCAAAACAAAAACCAGATTCAAGTAAGGACGGCACACCCTATTTATTAAGTCCATGAATACTGCGGGCACATTGGTCAATCCTAATGGCGTCACTACGAACTCGTAGTGTCCATAACGAGTTTGGAAGGCTGTCTTGGAAACATCTTCCTCTAACACTCGTAACTGGTGATACCCGGATCTCATGTCAATTTTTGAAAAGTAATTCGCCCCTTGCAGTTGGTCGAACAAGTTGTCTATAAGAGATAGAGGGTAACGATTTTTTGTCGATGCACATACAGAACGATCCGTCTTTCTTCTTCACGAACAAGATCAGTGATCCCCATGGTGAGAAGCTTGGTCTAATAAAGCCCTTGCTGAGCAGTCCGTTTAGTTGACCGGATAGCTCCTGCATCTCAGCTGGTGCTAGACGATAGAGCGATATGGCTATTTGGGTAGCCCCTGGAACTAAGTCAATTCTGAACTCGACTTGACGCTGTGGTGGTAATCCTGGTAGTCTTCTGGAAAGATGTCAGGAAAGTCGTGTACTTCCTGGATGTTCTTTATGTATTTCGTTTCTTGGCTCATATCTACCACATGAGCAAGGAATGCATGACATTCCTTTCGTAAATACTTCTGGGCGTGTATACTGAAGATGATACGAAGGTTCGTCCCGGGTTTGTCTCCATAGATAACCAGAGTTTCGTTAGATGGCAGACTAAGACGAACAGCCTTTTCGTAACACATGATGTTAGCACGATGAAGACTCAACCAATCCATCCTGATAATGACATTGAAACTTTTAATTGAGATAGGTATGAGGTCGATTGGAAATGAATGACTATCCAGAGATAGGGTACATCTTATGTATATGCAACTAGTGCTCTCAGTCTTTCCGTTATTCATTTCTACAGTGAACGGTTCTTTCAGTGCACGTGGTTTTTGTTTAAGTATGTGTGCAAATTTCGGTTCACGAAACTCGTCTCTGCTCCACTATCAAATAGTATGCATGCATAAAGGATATCGAGGAGGAAGTATCAGTGACCACTGTAGGGTCTGCCATTGCTTCCTCATGGCCTATATCCAAAACTCTTCCCACTCCACCCGCGTTCCCTGCCTTCGGGCAGTTTCTCTTGTAGTGACCCACCTTGCCACATTCATAGAAAGCCTGGCCCACTCCAACGCCAGGGACTTGGGTGATTGGCCTAGTCGGGGACTTGCAGAAACGGGCAGTGTGCCCCTTCCTATTGTAGTTAGCGCACTGCATTTCCCGACAGGGCCCGTTGTGGTGGAAGCTTCACTTGTTGCACTTGGGAAAGCTTCCAGTATACTGCTTCATCGACGCAGTGGCAGTAGGTGCTATCGTGGCATGAACAGCCATGGCCTGCTTCTTCTTGGCGGAGTTCTACGCCGTGTTGTTCTTCTTCCTATTATCCCCAAACTTCCGCTTGTTTTCAGCTGCTTTGGATGGTTCTAGGATAACCAGGGTTATTGTTGTCAGCGTGCGGACTCCGTGATCGATGAGTCGTTGTGCCAATCGCTTGACACTGTCGAAGGTAGTGGGGTTTGAAGCTAAGACATTCCCCTGGAATAGTGGCAACAGCCCCCAGATATACCTCTCGACTTTCTTTCCCTTAGTAGGGATCATTCCTGGACATAAGGCCACAAGATCACTTAATTTAGCGGCGTAGGCAACTATGTCGGAGCCCTTCTTTGTTAGGATCAAAAGCTCATGTTCAAGTTTCTAAACCTCACCCCTCAGGCAATATTCCTCAATCATAAGCTCCTTTAGAGCTTCCCAACCCATTGCATTAGCCACTATCAAGGTAAGTGACTTGACATGGCTATTCCACCATGTCAGGGCTCTGTCCGCGAAGGTACATGCAATAAATTTAATTTTGCTCCCTTCCGGACAGGAGTAGATCTCGAAGATCGAATCCGTTTTCTTAAACCATTGCGAAAGGGAAATGATTCCTCTAGTCCCGTTAAAGGTCCTAGGCTTGTAGTTGGTGAAGTCCTTATACAAGCACTATCTAGAGCTCACAGGAGCATCACTTTGAGTGGATGTATAGTTGTTTCACTCCTGCTAGTACCACTAGTAGTGATTTGAGCTAAGGCTGTTGAAACAGCCGCATCCACTGCAGCTTGGATAGCTACTGGATTGTATTGCGGCGGAGGTGGTGGTTGAGTTGAAGTTATCGGAGGATTGCGTCTTGTTACTCTTCGTGGAGGCATCACTCAACTAAAAGTTTACAAAGATGAAGACGATAGTAAAAATTTGATAGCAAGAATAATGAGAGTGGAGCATGGACTAACTCGCCATAATTCAACAAATAGATGAGAGTATGATTGAAATAGAGATATAACGATAGAAGGAAGAAAGCATTTGGATAAAGATTTTCCAAAAAGATTAGGTGTCAGTCAATAATATTGGCCTTAAAGATGTAACGAGTTCTGGTTGGTACTTGATTCAGCCCTAGCTTCAGCCACCTGCTATTCTGTTTCCCAAACACGTCTCTGTAGTGCCACCTAGTTCTGACGAAGATCCCTTGATTCAGATCGAAGGCATTCAACTCCACTTATAGGGTGTCAGTGCAAGACCTTTCAAAGTCCTGGTCATTGGTTAAATGAAGAAGACGGACTATGTTGACTCCAGAGTTAGCACGGATCTCCATGACTTGGTCGAAGTTTGCTATTCCATACTTAGCATTGTGAGAGATATGTCGCACCAAGATAGGAAGGACACTGTCTGCTGACCCTCTCTCATTTAAGCTATAGTAACTCCGGTCTCTATTGTAGGGTTGTGGTTGTCCCTGCTCGTGGCTCCACCCAAGTTCACCGCCCACTGAGGTGTCGGGCCTTCAAAATCCGAATGAGGGTTAGGATTTTCATCAACTTGGGGTGGATTGTAGACCACTGGTTCTGAGTCCAATTCTTCCTGGACTTCCTCCTCGTTCTCATCATCAGAACTCTCTTCGGGGTCTTCTTCTTCGGGGACCACCAGGTTTTCGTTCTCGGGTTCAGCTTCGAGCCATCCTCCGACTCCTTGATCGGGAAAGTACGGGTCTCCAAGGAGATGGAATCAAGCCATGTTATCTAAGCGAGAAGAGGGGTAAAAGAAATAGTTAATAAATGTACTACTTAAGATAATTATAGGATGATCCTTACTAGTCACTTCAATACTTGCGTAGTGAATACCAGTTATATGTAATCAAAATATAACCTTATCGTATCCACTCAGCAACTATTGACATACTAATAAAGACCTTTTTATTCTCAAATAAGTAATTATAGTAACCAAAAAAATACTCCTATAGTATTTTACGTTTATGTTTTGTTCTAATGTTTTCATTTTTGTAGTGTTGGTAAGTTTGTAGACTTGCTGGAACACCACAACCATTCCTACGCACATGCTAATCACTTCTCGGAAAGATAGAGTTGATATGGCTAAATCACTCCCAAATCTGATTATATGTCCCTAAGCCATCTTGTGTTGTCCAACAACCGCAATAGCTTTGTTCTGTTCTAGTATGACACTTATCCTAGTATGAATGCTTGTATGTATACTTTAATTAAATATTTTATTATTTAAAAGTATAAACTCTTGGTCAGAGTGGGTTTAATCCCGATGTGTTTATAGTTCTATATCTTTTATGGGTTGATATACTCAGTTCAGTATAAACAAAGCTCAGATACCAATCTGTCACACCCCCAAACCAGAACGGTGGAAACGTTCGGGGGCCAAGGACGTCATGTTCAGTATGTGTGGTAAACTGACACACTAACCTGGACTTAACAAGGTAGGAAAATGGTGGCTTAATGTTTATCATAGATCGGTGGAGCGTGTGTGGTTAACCGACACATCGGTTAAGTGATAATCATTAAGAGTACCAAGTAATTTGCATGGTTAATTCACTTCTTGTTTTATGATCCTCGATATCCCAGTCACAAAACCTGAAGGGCACAATCGATATTGAAACATGCCATTGAAAATTTCAATGAATCTCAAAAGAATCTAGGAGTTTCAAAACCAATTAAAACCTAAAAATTTATTTCATTTTTCATGGTGGAAATTGGTGAATCTTCATTCACCTACCTTACAATATTTTATAGCTTTGATTACGGCATCCCTCTTCTGAGTTATAAAATATTGTGTTGGGTCCTAGCCTTAATATTACATTTGGGTGTCTTATTAAGGACTATCTTTATATCTAATCTAAACTTGTCCTTCTTTCTTTTTAGATATCTTCCAACTATGTTGCTTCTGGCTCACACCTTACCGGCTCCTTCTTTCTCATGAACCTTCGTGGGAGAGTGATCATTGATGGATCCAAGTTGACGGACTGGATCAGGAACATCAGGATGGTCACTCAATATGAGGACAAGGAATATGTCCTCGACAAGAAGCTTAAGGATCATGATAAGTCTACCACTACTCCCGAGAAGATCGCTGACTATAGGGCATATGAGAGAGATGCCAGCAAAGTGGCATGTTGTGACAACCCGTAATTTATTCCGTCACTATAAACTGTTCCCGTTAAATAAAACCGTTCGTATTCAAATTTTCCCGTTAACCTTAGAGTTAAATGAATTTAATTGTGACTTTTAATACGGTTCCATAAGTGTCATGATGCATTATAAACATTAAAATATTTTCCATATTTATTTGGAAAATTATTAGTTTCATCTAAGTCGTGATTACGGCAATTTATCGGGTACAACCAAAAGCACCGTCTTACGGTAGTATCGGGTAGAATTCCACCGGGCCATAAACTCAACCCCTATATAAGGGATTGAGTGACATCATTTTGAAGCTTTCTCTCTCTCTCTCTCTCTAAACACTTTCTCTCACTACTCTCTCTCTCTCTCTAGAATTCGAAATTGATCCAAAAACCCCATTTCAAGCCTCAATTTGGTAAGTACTCCATCCTAGCTTGTTGTTTAACTTGATTGGCATGCAAATTCATGTTTGAAACTCCCAAAAACACCCATGAACATGTGTTTATCGTTTGGGGACCCTCCCAAAACCGTGAACACCCCTTGAGAGGGTTTTGAAGCCCCAAAACCCCTCCAAACCCCTACTAGTGCTTAGATATGGCTTAGAAACTTGCATGCATGAGCTTAGGACCCCAAAATCGTGCCATTTGAGTATTGGACATGAGTTTATGGTCCAAGAACATGCTTGGGCCGTAAACCCACATGCATGGACCATAAACTCCTTTTAAAGTATCAAAATACCCCTAAACACCTCCAAATGCTTCAATGAGAGTGTAGAACCTTATAATCTTTCATGTGATGCACCAAAACATATGTAAATGGGTCAAACATGAGTTTACGGACCAAGAACATTCTTGGACCGTAAACACATCTTCTTAGACCAGAAACACCCCCAAAGGGTGTTAAAGTGCCCTTAACACCTTGAATGACTTGTATGTTGGACTAGAATCACATGTGATTAACCTATAACCACTAAAATGCATGATTCATGAACAAACATGAGTTTAAGGTAGTAAAATCATGTGTTTAAGGTAGTAAACTCCCCAAGAACATCTTTATAAACTGTAAACTCCTTTTCCAAGGCCATTTCAAGTCCCGATCACTTCCTAAGCCATGGAATCAACCCTAGACCCTTCCCTTGTGCATTATAAGACCATTTAGCATCCAAGAACATACCACCCATGAGTTTACGGCCGTAAACTCATGGGAATATGGTCATAGGACCGTAAACTCCCCTAAGGACTTACTTTTGAAGAGTAAACTCTTTATCTAGGCCCTACACACTTTTAGATGCTACCCGGACCACTCCTAACACTTAATTAAAGTGTTTTCGCGTCTTGGAGTGTATAAACTTATCTAATTAGTGATTTAAAGTCTAATTAGATACATTTGTGTATCATTTCATATTACATAGGAACCTCTCACGTTTTTAAGCCCCGAACCGACATTTAGCATCTAAACCGACACAATCCTCGTTCGGTGAGTTCATACCCCTACCCTTTTTCAATGTTTTTCAATGTTTTCAGGGGGGAATACAAGCAAATGTACAAGAATATCTTGTGCTTAAACTTATTATTTCAATTTAATTGTTTCATATTCCACTTGATTTTAACAATTGAAACCGTATTAACCAACTGTTTGACTTGTAGAATCAGTTTAGAAACCAATTTCATATATTATTATATAATGTTATAATATATATATATATATATATATATATATATATATATATATATTTCACAAATGAATTGTTCCATAACATTATTGTTAAAAGCATTAGATTAGTACAATTGTTTTGTCCTCAGTAACACTCCACAGAGATACGAAAGTGGAGGATTGTCTTTGTAAATAGAATTTAAACAAGATTTTCCGCATTATTACATGTAGATTTGTTATTCCTATAAATTGGAGACACGTCCTCAGAGAACACTCCACAGAGATACGCGAGTGGAGGACCGCCTCTGTAACCAGAATCTCTTTGTGAGGGAGCGTGACTTAAGTGTATAGATCTATATGGGGCTGACTACCCCGCACCGGCTGCTAGCTATAGCCGAACCGAAAGGTTCAAGGGTGACAAAAGTCATAAATGATACTGGCCTTCCTTTGCCATATCTAGTTTATCGTATGGTTATAGAACTCGCAATTTGGATAACAAAGATTTACTTGTTAGTAATAATGAATATAGTAAGTTATTAACCTTAGAAATTAGTTTACTATGTTGATAGTTTTATATACGTGTTAAAACTAACATACATTTCAAGAATAACCAGACTTTTAGGAAACTTCACACAAACATTTTAAGTATGGTAGATACTTGTACATTACATTCAGACTCGGTAACTAATCATAAACTTTTTAGGAAAATATAGGATTTTCCTGGGATAACAACTGTTCATAACCAGAATTGTGTAACAAAACAGATAACTAAACATTACTTTTAAGAAAATATGGGATTTTCTTGGATAACAACTTTTTCAGAAAACTAAAGGAATCTTGTTCATTTTCGGAAAACAAACCGCTTATGAACTCACCAGGTTTATGCTGATTTTTAAACTGCTTGTATTCTCAGGTTCTCCTTAGACAGGTATTCAGTGTTCTTTTGTAGAAGACGGAGCGTATGGAAGTCACGTCTTTCTTTTGTTTAAACTTATGTACCTACAAAACTTGTATTACTTTATTTTCAAATAAATGTAATGAATATGTGCAATGTAATGTTTTGTGTTTACTTCGCTTACTATGTACATTGGGTGTAATACTTAATATGAAGTCACCTCCGCCCTAGAACGTTTCCGCCCTGGGTTTCGGGGTGTGACAGATTGGTATCAGAGCCCTTGTTTATAGTGAACTAAGTATACCAAACCTTACATGGTATAAGACTATAAACATAAAGGGGCCTAAGTGCTCTGAACTAAAAGTATACTTCAAAATATAAGTATTTTCAAAAACATACAAGTATAACTAACCGTCGAGATTTGTAACTATAAGTAGAACTAAACATAAGTAAATGGGTGTTGTACGATGCGGTTAAACCTGGGCAGTTATGTAGTCATGTCTAAGGTCAATATAGCCTGATTAACTATATTCATTCAAGACACGGCCAACATGTGCTTGGGAGTGACTGTGGTATGCAGCATGCCTAAAACTTACCCAATACCCAAACAACGAGTCGTCGTCGTAGCGAATCATGAAATACTATGGGAATATTTCTAGATCCAACTTCGTTATATAAATCCTCAATCCAGCGTTGCTCTTCGATCATTCATTTAGCGATAATTTATCTGCCTTGATAATTCATTCATGCTTTATCACTTAATAGAATTATATGTCTATGATAAAGAGATATCCCTTGTTTCATATCTCTTGATTTAATTCAAAGGATTTACTATCCACTTTTTCCTAATCAATTTAGATCGAAATGTTTCCAAAGAAAGGACCCAGCTCGAGGAACAACAACCCTCCGCCACCACCTCCTTCTCAGTTTGACCCTGTGATGTTTCAGATAGCTGTCACTGCCGCAGTGATGACTACAATGATGTTATTGTACCCTAGCAGGTTCGGTGGACCAGGAAGTAGCACCTACCCCCAAAACCATGAAAATGTTCAGGAACATCAAAATGAGCGTAATGAGAGTAATAAGGTTATCTGGTAAAAGCAAAAGGGTCAGAGTTCACAAGGACCCTCCAAGAGACATGAAACTGTGGTAGTTCAAGCTGCCACTACTCCTATTGTTGTGTCTACAACTCAAGCGCCTACCACTAGGTATGCGGTTAACCTCCCTTAGTGCAACAAATGCAAATATCACCATTATACCCATGGACCGTGTCTCGAGAGGATCTGCATCAACTGTGGCAAGAAGGCCACCTTACTCGAAGCTGCAGAGCACCAGCTCAACTAATCAGTCAAGCTTCCGGATCAAGTACCGATCAGGCCTGTTATGGTTGTGGAGAAACCGGTCATTTCAAACGAAACTGCCCAAAAGCAGCAACCACCAACAATGCCAACAACGCTGGAATAGCTCTGGCTATAAAGCCGGAAGAGGCAACCGCTGATCCCACCACCGTCGCGGGTACGCTTCTTCTCGAAAATTCTTATGCTCGTATCCTTTTCGAATCTAGTGTCAAGAAAGTTTTATTAGTCATTCATTCAAATATCTTCGTAAACATAGTCCTTGTCTAATAACCGAAACATTTACCGTCGATATGGCTAGCGGCGAGAATGAGTGCGCTAATGATTTATTCCTAAGCTGTATTCTTACATTGAGGAACCATTCTTTCTCCATTGGCCTAACATCAGTTTCAATAAGGAACTTTGATGTTATCTTTGACATGTATCGATTGAGTCTTGATCGTGCTGATATACTTCGTTATTAAAAAGCTATTCGTCTTAATCTCCCCTCTGACCAGACTCTTATGATCTATGGCAATAAGCTTAGCTCTAACCTTCAAATCATTTCATGCATCAATGCTCAAAAAGTTTCCCCGAAAGGAGTGTCATAAATTCCTAGCCCAGGTAATCAGAGAGAAACAAGAAGTTAAAGACCTCGAGAGCATCTCCGAAGTCTGTAATTTTCCTGAAGTCTTTTTCGAAAAGCTCCCGAGAATTCCTCCCGAACGTCAAGTCGAGTCTCGTATCAACTTAATTCCTAGAACTACCCCCATAGCCAAAATCTCTATATCGCTTTGCTCCAGCAGAAATGCAGGAGTTATCCTGTCGGCTTAATGCATTTACCGTCAAAACCGATATCCTCTTTCCCAAATAGATGACTTCTTCGATCAAATTCAGGGAACCAGCTACTCCTCGAAGATAGAACTTAGGTCAAGTCATCACCAGCTACGAGTTCATGAGGATAATGTTTCCAAGATAGTATTCAGGACTCAATATGATCACTAAGAGTTCGTATTGATACCCTTTGGTCAAACCATTTTCCCTTGGTCATGTAGTGAGCGTTGAAGACATACGCATGGATACTCCTAAGGTCAAAGCCATAAAGAAATGGTCGGCACCGAGAACACCGACAGAAAACCTGTCATCTCTTGGGTCTCGCCGACTATTATTGCCGACCCATTCAACAAATCCTTCTAGAATCGCCAAACCCCTGATCCCTCCGACACAGAAAGGTGTACCCTTTTTGTTGGAGTGAAGAGCGAGATACACCATTTCACACATTGAAGCAAGACTTATGCATCACACCTATCTTGTCCCTGCCAGAGGGAACATAGGATTTCGTTGTCCATTGTGGTGCGTTCAATCATAGTTTAGACTATGTACTTAGGCAGGAAGGAAAAGTTATTGTTCACGCTTCGAGACAAACAAAAGGCACACGAAGTTAACTACACAAATCACGACTTGGAATTAGGAGAAGCAGTTCCTGCACTGAAGAATTAGAGACATGATCTCTACGGAACCAAGTACACGATTTTCACTGACCATAAGAGCCTACAGTGCATCTTCGATCAGAAAGACTTAAACATGAGGTAACGGTTATGAGTAGATTTGCTCAGTATTTATGAGTATGAAATCCGCTACCATCCCGGCAAGGCCAATGTGGTAGCAGGTGCCCTTAGCTGAAAGGAAAGCTCAGACAGCAAGGCGAAGACATTGACAATGACCATCCATCCCCACTTATCTGCATAGATCCGTGAAGCTCATTCTGAAATCCTCGGGTTTGCTCTAGCAGCCTGCGATACCCGATTGGTAATGGAATTTGGTTACCACGGATTTCATCATCAAGTTACTCAGTTTTCCCGAGTGGGTATGATACGATTTGGGGTAATTGCCGATCATTCAATAAAAATCCGCTCATTTCCTTCCGATCAGAGAATCATTCAAGATGGAAAGACTTACACGAACCCACATCCAAGAGACAGTCTGACTGCACGATGTACCTGTGTCCACTATACTTGATTGGGATAGCAGGTTTACCTCAAGGTTTTAGCATGTCCGTTCAGAAAACTCACGGAACCAAGCTAGACATGAGTATGACTTATCATCCTCAGACAAATGGACAAAATGAGAAAGTTATTCAAATCATGGAGGACATACTGGGAGCATGTGTCATTGAATGCAGAACGACTTGGGACACCCATTTACCTTTGATCGAGCCCTCGTATAACAACAAATATCGCACCAGTATCAAGACTGCACCGTTCGAGCCCTATACGGCCAAAAGTACTGATTTCCCCTGTGTTGGGCCGAGGTAGGAGACACACAACTAACCAAGAGTCAAGTTCCCGACAGTGCTCTCGCTGGTCCTGAAATCATCCGTGAAACCACCGAGAAGATCATCTGAATACGAGAACGACCGAAAGCTTCATGAGATCGACAGAAGAGTTACGCCGATATACGATAGAAACCTCTAGAATTCCATGTTGGAAATTGTGTCCTATTAATGGTCTCGCCCTGGAAAGACATGATACACTTTGGAAAGCAAGGAAAACTTAACTCGAGGTACATTGGACCCTTCGAGATCCTCGTTAGGATTGACCCCGTAGCCTTCAAACTCCAAGTACCTTCTAAACTTAGCAACATCTATCCTGTCTTCCAAGTCCCAAATCTTTAGAAGTGCCTGTCCGATGAAACCCTAGTAATCCCTCTTGAACAAATCTAGATCATAGACCGAGAGATCAAACTTACGAAACAAAGCCTAGTCCCGATAGTGTAGGTTCGCTGGAATTCCAAATGAGAACCTGTATTCACTTGGGAACGCAAAGACCCAATGAAACAAAATTATCTGCATCTCTTTCCATAACTTGTATATAAATTCTTGAATTTCGGGACGAAATTCCCTCTAACGGGGGGATAATGTGACAACCCGTAATTAATTCCGTCACAATAAACCGTTCCTGTTAATTTAAACCGTTCGTATTCAAATTTTCCGGTTAACCTTAGAGTTAATTAATTTAATCGCGACTTTTAATTCGGTTTCATAAGTGTCGGGATGCGTTATAAACATTAAAATATTTTCTATATTTATTTGGAAAATTATTAGTTTCATTTAAGTCGTGATTATGGCAATTTATCGGGTACGACCAAACGCACCGTCTAACGGCAGTATCGGGTAGAATTCCACGGCGCCATAAACTCAACCCCTATATAAGGGATTGAGTGACATCATTTTGAAGCTTTTTATCTCTCTCTAAAAACTTTCTCTCACTACTCTCTCTCTAGAATTCGAAATTTATCCAAAAACCCCATTTCAAACCTCAATTTGGTAAGTACTCCATCCTAGCTTGTTGTTTAACTTGATTGGGATGCAAATTCATGTTTGAAACTCCCAAAAACACCCATGAACATGTGTTTATGGTTTGGGGACCCTCCCAAAACCGTGAACACCCCTTGAGAGGATTTTGAAGCGCAAAACCCCTCCAAACCCTACTAGTGCTTAGATATGGTTTAGAAACTTGCATGCATGAGCTTAGGACCCCAAAATCGTGCCATTTGAGTATTGGACATGATTTTATGGTCCAAGAACATGCTTGGGCCATAAACCCACATGCATGGACCATAACCTCCTTTTAAAGTGTCAAAATTCCCCTAAACACCTCCAAATGCTTCCATGAGAGTGTAGAACCTTATAATCTTTCATGTGATGCACCAAAACATATGTAAATGGGTCAAACTTGAGTTTATCACCCAAGAACATTCTTGGACCATAAACACATCTTCTTAGACCATAAACACCCCCAAAGGTTGTTAAAGTGCCCTTAACACCTTGAATGGCTTGTATGTTGGACTAGAATCACATGTGATTAACCTACAACCACTAAAACGCATGATTCATGGACAAACATGAGTTTAAGGTAGTAAAATCATGTGTTTAAGGTAGTAAAATACCCAAGAACATCTTCATAAACCGTAAACTCCTTTTCCAAGGCCATTTCAAGTCCCGGTCACTTCCTAAGCCGTGGAATCAATCCTAGAATCTTCCCTTGTGCATTATAAGACCATTTTGTTGGGTTTTGAGCATTCTAACACTCCTAAGTGTACATGCAACCCTAAATACCTTGGATCTATGTTTTCTCTATTATACATGCAAATAAGAACATCCAAGGTATTATCCTAATCTAGCATACAAAAACAATGAATATAACAAGATAGAATACATACCTCTTTGATGTAGAAAGTCTTCATGAAGCTTGAGTGCCTAGTGCCCCAAGTGTGACACCTCAAATGGAATCACAATCATCAAAACACTTGAAATAGCTTGAGAGAATTCTACACTTCATGAAATCGGCTAGCCCTTTCTTTTCACACACTAGTGGCCGATTTTGGTCAAGAATAAGATGCTTATATAGTTAGGGTTACACCATGTAAACCCTAATTGACATGGCCTTTCATTTCCATGATCCATGGGTACAAATACACCATGGAGCATCCATGGACCATCCTATGGGTTTTAGCCCAACTTGATTATCCATGAAGCATTAGCCCACTATACAAGTATGGATGATTTACACAATCAACCCATATATTTAATTAGTCTTCTTTTGATCACTGAATTAATCCTAGATTAATTCTTGATCAATACTAATTGAATAATCTTATTATTCTTATTATTAATATACTAGAACTTATAATATATTAATAACCATAAGTGTCTTATTTCTCTCATTATAGTCTATCCAAGTGCATGATGGTATGCAACCCAAATGGACCATGCCGGGTCGGGTCAAGTCTTACCAATTATAGTTATGGACTTAGACATTAATCCAACAGTCTCCCATTTGGATAAGTCTAAAACTATTATTGCGTATGACTTCAGGAACCAACTGGCAATCGTAGCTCTCAAAAGCTTCTGTCGAACTCTGACCTTGTAGATGAACTCTGACCTTTGTCAATGACTTGTCCATTAGATAAGGGATCATATATTCCTCTATTCTAGATATCATATAGACTGAGACATGGATTATAAACATTCTCTCTGTCCATTTGTTGTTTCCCGATTTCCGATTTATGACGACTGACTAATTGAACAAATCAAATCAGTCCTGGCCCGGCCGAGCACTTACATTTGTCATCATCAAATCATCGAGGGGCCCACAGATATCGCTTTTATCCCGAAGGTAAAAGGAATGGATAAACTTCGACTCATATGGCTTGTTCTACTACTTGTTGAATCATACACAAAGGCACGTTTTATAGCACCGAGTTACCAAATGCGTTTTCGTGCAATCAATGTACTATCAACTCATAGTAACAACTCATATCTCTAGGTTTGAAGAACATAAGATATTATCGTCTCATGATCACTCGTGATAAAATCCATGAAGTGATTCCAATGAGCACGGGTTGAATCCAATACTCAGAACTTATGAGCACTCATGAGTGTTGTAGCCCTTTGTCCAACACCTTAGACCTCTACAAGCAAACCCATGACAGTCTTAATTCATATCTACTTCCAACATATGACTGATTGTGGATGGTTTGAATAACTTAGTTATCCCGGAAGAATAACCCAGTTTATTCGGGAAGTCAAAACATGCAAAATGAAACACAATAATGATTGAATCCAATATGGTATCAACCCTTTGAACATAAATAAAACACCTTTTATTTATCACCATATGATTACACATTATTCATTGTATACTGTTTCAGCTATCAACTTTATTCTTGAATGTAAAACAATAGTTATCCCATGCTCCAAGCATGTACACTATGTTTTCTTAAACACTAGTTATGCCACACACCAAGTATGCATACTATGTTTGTCTATGATCTTTACTTTGTGAACTAGATCAATTGAACATAACTTCAATGATTCTCTTTTCACACTCCCAAATCCTTACTGCAAATGCAAGAATTCCAAATTCATGCCATTTACTGAAATCTGTTAGATTCTAAACTTATATGCATTGATCCTCTTGTAATGATTATGCACAAAGTCATAAAGACTTGACAACCAACATTACAGAGCATTCCAAAGGAGATCAACTCCTTGGAAACATCCTTCTTGCATTAAGTTTCCTTAATCTTACACAGATTGAACATTCTAACTTTGAAACATTTCCAGATTCCATTTTGACTATCACTTCTGAACAAGAGTTGCCTCCTTACAAATTATGTCATTATGTCTCACATAAAGACTAAACCAGTCTTTTGCTATAACATTTCCATTTCTATTTGCCAAGTTCTCATAATTCAGATTATGAAAAGGGATGCCGTAATCATAACCGAATTTTAGAACGCAAATAATGGACCCATACCATATACAGAATTTCCTTATGTTGAGCCATTCCAACATGAAATTCATATATATCCTTGACTAAATGATTAAAACCTCACGATCTAAGCTTATAGATTTGAGATGAAGTATAATTTCCTCTCCCTTAATTATAGCAAAACAACTTTTTCCCAATTGAAACTTTTGTTTTCTATAATTAACATTGCTAACTTGCAATACTTATCATAATTATCATGCTCCCACTAACATGATGATTATTAGCATAACACTTATGCTCCCACTAGCTTTGACATGTACCCAGAAATCAGCTGGACTTCTAGAAATCAATACTTCATTGACTTTCTTACCAAAGTTCATATTTCTGATACTAGATTGTTTTGATAAAACTTTATCAAAATCATACACCTTCCCTTAGATAGCACACTTGTGAGTCTAAACAATTAGGAAGAGGTATGCCGTAATCATAATGGTTAGACCTTTTTGCCACTTCTCACAAGTCCAGGTTAGTGTGCCGGTAAACCACACACGCTCCACTAACGACTTTGAGAATGCAAATATCACAATTGCTATCTAGCTAAAATCTACTTAGTGAAAGTGTTTCCTCACCATCATTTTCATGAATCGGAGAGAAACCTTATGACACTTAGATTTAATGGTGTATGTGTTCTTATCCATGTGAATTGTCAAAATCATAGTCACAAGACAAGGATAATGACAAATCCAAACTCATATGGACTGAACTCAATCTTAATTTCTTGCCACCTGGCAGTTCAAGGGCCTGCCATTGCTTCCAAGTAGTTGTGTAACCAATTGAGAACTCTAAGAACTCATATGCAAAGCCAACTTTAACTGGAATGGGCACAGAATATGTCAACACGATAGGTTATGAACCTCAAGTTGTGTGCTAGTGAAGAACTTTAGGTTTTATTCTTGATTAGTTCTTGAGACTTTCAATACCTTTAAGACTCCCACTGTCCTCTTGACATATAAGACTCCCTTGTCAAATATCCAAGAGATAGTGTGGATTCTAATCAAGACAAACACTTCACACAATTGGCCTTAGTTGGTCTTTGTTTTATCCAAAACATCACAACTTACCTATTTCAAATGTACAAGAGTAGAAAACTTTTACTCTTACATTTGACAAGTGTTTTAAACCTTCTTTAAGACATGTCACTCAAGTTACAATCTTGGAGTATGACTCTAAGACTTGTATTGGAAAAAAGTATGACTCATCTTCTTGATTTAACCACTTCAACAATTCAAGATCCCTCTTCTTAGTCATAAGAATGCACTAAGACTTCCTTAGAGAACTAATTGTGCTATGGTTTCTTAATCATTAAGATGATCACAAAAATGATACTAAAGTACTCTCCCATCTTTTCAGATTTGAGACACTTTTATCCTTCTGCCTAATTTGATTCTTCTTATTCGCTCTGCCATACATTGGAACCTTTTCCAATGTCTCAGAGTTACACTTAAGCTTGTAAGTATAATCATGTTTACTGAGCTTTAGTAAACTATGACGAATAGTCTTATCAAACTTTTGTGGTGGACTTAATCAGTGCACAAGAATGTGTACTCGTTCCCTTAGTCCATTACCTGACTCACACATCCATGTGAACAAGTAACTAGTCTTAATTTTCCAAAACTTGAAGGTTCTCATTCATCATGCTATACAACTTGCATGATTCCAAGTTCCGGTCCAATTGAAACTTGGGTGATGAGAATCTTTCCTTATTTGGTAAATCTAGACTTTACCACAAATGAAAGAATCAATTTCATATTTCCACTCTTGCTCTTAATGGAATCATATAAGCAACAATTTTTCCTCAAATGCCATTGTAAGGATATTTTAAAATAAATAAAATAAAAATTTTCTTTGAACTTTGCGGAAAACTTATCCTTACAATCCATATGAAAACTTGTTGTTACCTATTCCTAAGCAATATCTCATAACTCCTAAGAGGTAGCTCAAGAATCCGATCTTCAAACTATGCGATAGAAATCCATCTACGCCATCAGATTCAACATATTCTTTCTTTAAGTTTCTTCACTTTTCTTTGATTCTTAAAACATCACCATGTGACCCAGTCACATCATGTATCAAGAATCTCAGAATAGAAACTTAACAGAGTTAGATAGTGGACTTTACCTGAAGTAGAGTCAAACTTATTGACTTTAACATCCTTAGGTAAATCTGGCAGCTTTGCAACCAATGCCCCTTCCTTTGGCAATATAAACATATGGACCCTTTGATAAAGGTACACGAGACTATCACAGACTTAGCTTTTCTCTTTACCATTTGGTCAACCGAGTTGACTATGGCCGATCCCTTTACCATTGGGAAGAGAATGCTTTTCTGGATTTCCTGTGTCACTATTGTCAATGTCCATCAAGTTTTAAGGAAGTTGATCTTAACAAATAGATAAGATCATTAAGGGTCTTGTCATAGTCTGTTTCATAGGTTTCCCAAAGGAACTCACTATGTGACTTAGAAAGTGATTGAACCACCAACTTTCTCAAGACTTTGACACCCAACTCTCCCGGCTTGTCAATATGTGACTACATCTCCAAGATGTGTTCACACCTAGACCTTGCCTTGCCAATAGGGCTTGAGTGACCTTAAACTTTTCAAGAACTTGTGGATTAGGGAGAATAATTGGAGGAGGAGAAAGAAGTATGATATCCATGGGACATCATCTTCATTAGGAAACCTTGTTTCAAGAGATTTGGGAAGATCATAGGTGTCTAAACCAGACATCTTTTGGGAGATATTCAAGATAGTTGATTTAAAGTCCTTAATATGACACCCAATATGAAATATTAAGGCTGGGACCCAACAAACTATTTTATAACTTAGAAGAGGTATGCCCTAATCCAAGCTATAAAATATTTGAAGGTAGGTGAATGACGATTCACCAATTTCCACCAAGATAAACGAAATGTATTATTAGGTTTTAATTGGTTTTGAAACTCCTAGATCTTTGAGATTCATTGAACTGTTCAAAGGCATGTTTCAATCTCGAGTGTGCCCTTCAGGTTTTGTGACTAGGATGCCGAGGATCACAAAACAAGGTGTGAAGTAACCATGCAAATCACTTGGTACCCTTAATAAATTACCCCTCAATCGATGTGCCGGTTAACCACACACGCTCCATCGATACTATGATAAATATTAAGTCACCCTTTACCTACCTTGTTAAGTCCAAGTTAGTGTGCCGGTTAACCACACACGCTCCACTAACGACTTAGACAAAGTGTAAAGTGTAATTTCATGGGTTAGCACCTTATTCACATTTTTCCTAAGTAACTAAGATTGGGTATTATTAAGAGTTTAGTTACTTAGTATTATCATTAATACTTTTAATGAAGGAGAATTATAGTCTTGTCAAACCCGTTCGGCTAACGACCCTCCACCGGTCAAGCAAGCGGTGGGTGAGAGTGGACACCCATTAAGTTGCCATTTTATAGGCAACAACCTTATACCCACCTTATAGACCGGCTTCGTGAATGAGGCGTACTAGCGGTAAGACTGACTTTACTCTTATACATATATATATTATTAACTTATAATATTATAAAGTATAAGGGTTGAATTTTAACTTTTAAAATTCTAAGGGCTAACTTGGAATTAAAGTATTCATAAGAGAAAACTTTACAAATTCCAAAACTTGAGGGCAAGTTTTGAAACTATTCAAAACTAATTAATTCCATAACTTATGTGTTTAAAGTAGTTTTAATCCAAAAACTCTTCAAGTTCCATAACTTGAGGACAAGTTATGGAAGACTTTAAACTAATAGAAGAATTAACTTTTTCTTTATTTTATAACTTATGAAATTAATTAAGGTTACACTTTATTTATTTGTTTATTAATGAAGTGACTCTTGAACCTCCATAACTTAAGGACAAGACTCTTCATCTTTTGTAACCTTTGCCAACTTTTATGAGTTTTATGAAACTTAAATGTGACTTTTCATATAACTTGAGGACAAGTTACAAAAACACATTTTAGAATCAACTCTTAGAATAATTTGGATTGAAAACAACTATTTCACTCAACATTTCTATTAATCTAAGCAACTCATAAGAACAAGATAATTCAAATCAAACTTTTTCATGTAATTAGTCTAAACCTTAAACTAATACAAAACATGAATCTATTGACAATTATATTTGGAAATGGATTAGCATGAACATTACCACATCAAAAAACAAGTTTATTAGTTCAAAAACAACTTAGGGTAATGTTCCTAGTCCATTACTAGCCAAAAACCTCGAATATATGTTGTCTGGGGCTCCTACTCGGCGAGTGGCATCAACCAACTCGGTGAGTTGGATGCATTTTGCCTTGGACTCGGCGAGTCCATTCATGGACTCGGCGAGTCTGCTGGGCAGACAACAACAAAACTCGATTTTTTAGCTTCTATTGCAGGTATAACAAGAAAACAAGCCTAGGCTCTGATACCACTGTTGGGTTTTGAGCATTCTAACACTCCTAAGTGTACATGCAACCCTAAATACCTTGGATCTATGTTTTCCTTATTATACATGCAAATAAGAACATCCAAGGTATTATCCTAATCTAGCATACAAAAACAATGAATGTAACAAGATAGAATACATACCTCTTTGATGTAGAAAGTCTTCATGAAGCTTGAGTGCCTAGTGCCCCAAGTGTGACACCTCAAATGGAATCACAATCATCAAAACACTTGAAATAGCTTGAGAGAATTCTACACTTCATGAAATCGGCTAGCACTTTCTTTTCACACACTAGTGGCCGATTTTGGTCAAGAATAAGATGCTTATATAGTTAGGGTTACACCATGTAAACCCTAATTGACATGGCCTTTCATTTCCATGATCCATGGGTACAAATACACCATGGAGCATCCATGGACCATCCTATGGGTTTTAGCCCAACTTGATTATCCATGAAGCATTAGCCCACTATACAAGTATGGATGATTTACTCAATCAACCCATATATTTAATTAGTCTTCTTTTGATCACTAAATTAATCCTAGATTAATTCTTGATCAATACTAATTAAATAATCTTATTATTCTTATTATTAATATACTAGAACTTATAATATATTAATAACCATAAGTGTCTTATTTCTCTCATTATAGTCTATCCAAGTGCATGATGGTATGCAACCCAAATGGACCATGCCGGGTCGGGTCAAGTCTTACCAATTATAGTTATGGACTTAGACATTAATCCAACACATTTAGCATCCAAGAACATACCACCCATGAGTTTACGGCCGTCAAATCATGGGAATATGGTCATAGGACCGTAAACTCCCCTAAGGACTTACTTTTGAAGAGTATACTCTTTATCTAGGCCCTACACACTTTTAGATGCTACCCGGACCACTCCTAACACTTAATTAAAGTGTTTTCGCGTCTTGGAGTGTATAAGCTTATCTAATTAGTGACTTAAAGTCTAATTAGATACATTTGTGTATCATTTCATATTACATAGGAACCTCTCACGTTTTCAAGCCCCGAACCGACATTTAGCATCCAAACCGACACAATCCTCGTTCGGTGAGTTCATACCCCTACTCTTTTTCAATGTTTTTCAATGTTTTCAGGGGGGAATACAAGCAAAAGTACAAGAATATCTTGTGCTTAAACTTATTATTTCAATTTAATTGTTTCATATTCCACTTGATTTTAACAACTGAAACCGTATTAACCAACTGTTTGACTTGTAGAATCAGTTTAGAAACCGATTTCATATATTATTATATAATGTTATAATATATATATATATATAGATATATATATATATATATATATATATATATATATATATTTCACAAATGAATTGTTTCATAACATTATTGTTAAAAGCATTAAATTAGTACAATTGTTTTGTCCTCGATAACACTCCACAGAGATACGGGAGTGGAGGATCGTCTTTGTAAATAGAATTTAAACAGGATTTTCCGCATTATTGCTTGTAGATTTGTTATTCCTATAAATTCGAGACACGTCCTTGGAGAACACTCCACAGAGATACACGAGTGGAGGACCGCCTCCATAACTAGAATCTCTTTGTGAGGGAGCGTGACTTAAGGGTGATGACTACCCAGCACCGGCTGCTAGATATAGCCGAACCGAAAGGTTTAAGGGTGATGAAAGTCACAAATGATACTGGCCTTCCATTGCCATTTCTAGTTTATCGTATGGTTATAGAACTCGCAATTTGGATAACAGAGATTTACTTGTTAGTAGTAATGAATATAGTAAATTATTAACCTCAGAAATTAGTTTACTATGTTGATAGTTTTATATACGTGTTAAAACTAACATACATTTCAAGAATAACCAGACTTTCAGGAAACTTCACACAAACATTTTAAGTATGGTAGATACTTGTACATTACATTCAGACTCGGTAACTAATCACAAACTTTTTAGGAAAATATAGGATTTTCCTGGGATAACAACTGTTCATAACCAGAATTGTGTAACAAAATAGATACCTAAACATTACTTTTAAGAAAGTATGGGATTTTCTTGGATAACAAACTTTTCAGAAAACTAAAGGAATCTTGTTCATTTTCAGAAAACAAACCGCTTATGAACTCACCAGCTTTATGCTGATTTTTAAACTGCTTGTATTCTCAGGTTCTCCTTAAACAGGTATTCAGCGTTCTTTTGCAGAAGATGGAGCGTATGGAATTCACGTCTTTCTTTTGTTTAAACTTATGTACCTACAAAACTTATATTACTTTATTTTCAAATAAATGTAATGAATCTGTGTAATGTAATGTTTTGTGTTTACTTCGCATACTATGTACATTGGTTGTGATACTTAATATGAAGTCACCTCCGCCCTGGAACGTTTCCGCCCTGGGTTTCGGGGTGTGACAGATTGGTATCAGAGCCCTTGTTTATAGTGAACTAAGTATACCAAACCTTACATGGTATAAGACTATAAACATAAAGGGGCCTAAGTGCTCTGAACTAAAAGTATACTTCAAAATATATGTATTTTCAAAAACATAGAAGTATAACTAACCGTCGAGATTCATAACTATAAGTAGAACAAAACATAAGTAAATGGGTGTTGTACGTTGCGGTTAAACCTGGGCAGTTATGTAGTCGTGTCTAAGGTCAATATAGCCTGATCAACTATATTCATCCAAGACACGACCAACATGTGCTTGGGAGTGACTGTGGTATGCAGCACGCCTAAAACTTACCCAATACCCAAACAACGAGTCGTCGTCGTAGCGAATCATGAAATACTATGGGAGTATTTCTAGATCCAACTTAGTTATAGAAATCCTCAATCAAGTGTTGCTCTTCGATCATTCCTTTAGCGATAATTTATCTGCCTTGATAATTCATTCATGCTTTATCACTTAATAGAATTATATGTCTGTGATAAAGAGATATCCCTTGTTGCATATCTCTTGATTTAATTCAAGGGATTTACTATCCTCTTTTTCCTAATCATTTTAGATCGAAATGTCTGCAAAGAAAGGACCCAGCTCGAGGAACAACAACCCTCCGCCACCACCTCCTTCTCAGTTTGACCCTGTGATGTTTCAGATAGCTGTCACTGCCGCAGTGACGGCTACAATGACGTTATTGTAGCCTAGCAGGTTCGGTGGACGAGGATGTAACACTCACCTCCAAAACCATGAAAATGTTCAGGAACATCAGAATGAGCGTAATGAGAGTAATAAGGTTATCTGGAAAAAGTGAAAGGGTCAGAGTTGACAAGGACCCTCCAAGAGACATGAAACTGTGGCAGTTCAAGGTGCCACTACTCCTATTGCTGTTTCTACAGCTCAAGCGCCTACCACTAGGTATGCGGTTAACCTCCCTTGGTGCAACAAATGCAAATATCACCCGTATACCCCTGGCCCGTGTCTCGAGAGGATCTGCACTAACTGTGGCAAGAAGGCCACCTTACTCGAAGCTGCAGAGCACCAGCTCAACTAATCAGTCAAGCTTCCGGATCAAGTACCGATCAGGCCTGTTACGGTTTTGGAGAAACCGGATATTTCAAACGAAACTGCGCAAAAGCAACAACCACCAACAATGCCAACAACACTGGAATAGCTCTGGCTATAAAGCCGGAAGAGGCAACCGCTGATCCCACCACCGTCGCGGGTACGCTTCTTCTCGACAATTCTTATGCTCGTATCCTTTTCGAATCTAGTGTCAAGAAAGTTTTATTAGTCATTCGTTCAAATATCTTCGTAAACATAGTCCTCGTCTAATAACCGAAACATTTACCGTCGATATGGCTAGCGGCAAGAATGAGTGCGCTAATGATTTATTCCTAAGCTGTATTCTTACTTTGAGGAACCATTCTTTCTCCATTGGCCTAACGTCAGTTTCAATAAGGAACTTTGATGTTATCTTTGACCTGTATCGATTGAGTCTCCATCGTGCTAATATACTTCGTTATGAAAAAGCTACTCGTCTCAATCTCCCCTCTGACCAGACTCTTATGATCTATGGCGATAAGCTTAGCTCTAACCTTCATATCATTTCATGCATAAAAGCTCAAAAAGTTTCCCCAAAAGGAGTGTCATAAATTCCTAGCCCAGGTAATCAGCGAGAAACAAGAAGTTAAAGACCTCCAGAGCATCTCCGAAGTCTGTAATTTTCCTGAAGTCTTTTTCGAAAAGCTCCCGAGAATTCCTCCCAAACGTCAAGTCGAGTCTCGTATCAACTTAATTCCTGGAACTGCCCCTGTAGCACCGTGAATTTTCAAAATAATTTTTCACAATTATAAAAACATTTCACATTTAATTTCATAAAACATTAAGTTTAAAATCCCAATTCACATCATACAAAATCCCAAGATCATATATATATATATATATATATATATATATATATATATATATATATATATATATATAAAATCCCATGCGTGTGTAAAGATCAGGCCGACGCCTTCCCACGGTCATCGCTAGTACCTGAAACAACAACACTAAAACTGTAAGCACGAAGCTTAGTGAGTTCCCCAAAATACCACACACATAACACATATTAGCCACTCGGGGCTATAACTTTATGGGTCCGTCACCCAAACTCTGTGAACCCTCAGGTTCTAACTCTGGGAACCTTCCGGTTCCAACTCTATAAACATGCACAACATAAATCACATAGAAATAATGCAGTACAACACATCACATACACATAGCATACAAATACTATGATCACATAACTCTGGTTACCTACTCAAGGTAAAGTATAGTGAGAAGACTCACCTCGCGTATCTCGGTATCTCACGAATCCTGGATATCCCTCGTGCTCGATCCTCCGAGCTCTAATCCTCCTATAACATCATATGTCTCTAATTAACACTTTTATCACTAAGGTTGACTATCCCTAAGAAGTCAACACAGGTCAACTCTGGTCAACGGTCAACGGTCAACGGTCAACTTTGACCGGACTCGGTGAGTGCACTAGGGCGACTCGGCGAGTCTAGACGTTTTCACCAGCTCTCTAGGATTCCCTTTTTGACACATCGAGTACTCCCATGACTCGACGAGTTCCACCTGGTAAGAATTGCGGGGCCACCCCGACTCAACTTGCCGAGTCTCAAGAACAACTCGGCGAGTTCCAGTTCGACTCAATACACCTGTCAACCCTCTCTAACTCTCCCTGACTCACTGAGTCAACCCATAACTCGGCTGGACCACTCACTGAGCGATCTAAGGGAAATCTTCAAGCTACTTGCCGAGTCTGTTCGTCGGACTCGGCGAGTCCATGCCATGCAACAACTCAAACTTGCTTCTGAGGTCAGATCCGCCCCAACAATTCATAGATCTGGCCTTCCTAAGCTGATTCATCACGTAAAGTCCTTATCTTGGTGTTCATAACACACCCAATGGCTCATAAATGATGTTTTGACCTTAGACATAAGGATTCCAATCCAAAACCCCCATGGATTCACAAAAAGCTTGGGCAAAGGGACACTCTGGACCTCCAAGGGTCCAGATCTATAATCTAAATCGCTTAAGGGACCAAGGGAGCACTAGATCTAGCCACAAAAGGGCTCAATAAGCCCTAAATCAATATAAACATCAACATAGCAGAGGATAGTTCGAAGATAGTACCTCAAATGTGATGTTCTGGACCCCAAACTCTCAAGAAGTGGCTCCTCTTGCTTTCCCTTAGCTGATCCTCCCTTTCCCTTGCAAGATGACACCTCCAAGATAAATAATGGCTTCCTACTTTGCTCCAAACGGTCACACTCGCTAGGGTTTCACTCAAGGGACTAGTGAGCAAAAATGACGGCCTAAAGGCCCTTTAAATAGGTCCCAAACCCGAGGAATTAGGGTTTCATTAAACAGCGCGGACTCGCCAAGTCCATACTTTGGACTCGCCGAGTCCAGGCGCGAACCCGCATCCAGAATCGCGATCCTACTCGGCGAGTCTGAGCTCCAACTCGCCGAGTCCCCTCACAAAACATCAAAATTGAAAGCATAAAAGATACCTGGAAATCTGGGCTGTTACAACTCTCCCCCACTAGAACTAGACTTCGCCCTCGATGTCTCGCTCTAAAAATTGCTCCGGGTGCTGCTCACGCATCTCACGCTCCGGCTCCCAGGTCATCTCTGATCCTTTCCGGTGTTGCCACTGAACCAACACCAGGGGTACCTCCTTGTTCCTCAGAACCTTGATCTTCTGATTTCTGATGGCCACGAGCCTCTCGGCATAATTCAGGCTCGCATCCACCTGAATATCCTCTAATGAAACCACTGCCGACTCATCGGCTATACACTTCCTCAGCTGCGACACATGAAAAGTGTCATGAATCTGCCCCAAATCTGCTGGCAAATCCAAACGATAGGCTACCCGACCTACCCTCGCGATCACACGGAATGGACCAATATATCGGGGCCCCAACTTGCCCCTCTTCATGAATCGAATCACTCCTTTCCAAGGAGAGACCTTCAAGAGAACAAGATCGCCGAACTGAAACTCAAGCTCGGACCGGCGTCTGTCCGCATAACTCTTCTGTCGGCTCTGGGCGGTCAACAATCTCTGTCTGACCTGCTGAATCTGCTCTGTCGTCTGAAGCATGATATATGTACTGCCCATCACTCTCTGCCCAACCTCTCCCCAACAAATGGGGGTCAGACACCTCCTCCCATACAACAGCTCAAAGGGTGGCATACCAATGCTCGAATGATGGCTGTTATTATAGGAAAACTCTGCCAAGGGTAAATACGCATCCCAGCTACCCCCGAAATCCAACACACATGCTTGGAGCATGTCCTCAAGCGTCTGAATCGTCCGCTCACTCTGACCGTCTGTCTGCGGATGATATGCGGTACTAAAATGCAGAATCGGGAAGCGAAACGCACATCACGGTCCGAAACAATCGAGATCGGCACCCCATGCCGAGATACCACTTCCCTCACATACACCTCCGCCAGTTTCTCCGCTGAATAACTCTCACTGATGGCAAGGAAGTGAGCGCTCTTCGTCAACCTGTCCACAATCACCCAAATTTCATCAACTCCTCTGGCAGTCCTCGACAATTTGGTGATGAAATCCATAGTGATCTGTTCCCACTTCCACTTGGGAACCTCCAATGGCTGCAACTTGCCATGCGGCCTCTGGTGCTCGGCCTTAACCCTACGGCAGGTCAAGCACTTCTCAACAAACCATGCGACGTCCCTCTTCATACAGGGCCACCAATACTCCTTTCTCAAATCCAGATACATCTTAGTGGCCCCCGGATGGATCGAAAATTTCGACCGATGAGCCTCTTCCATCAAAGTAGTACGCGTACCGCCCACAAATGTTACCCAAATCCGACCCTGAAAAGTCATAAGCCCTCGTCCATCCGTAACGAGCTCCGAAACCAACCCAACGACCCGCTCCTTCTTCTGCATCTCAAGTTGCACAGCCTCAGCCTGTGCCCCACGAATGGCATCCAGTACCGGAGCTATCACAGTCAATCTCAAACCTACATCCCATAGTGGAGTGCTCTCCGCCCTGCGGCTCAACGCATCGGCTACCACATTAGCCTTGCCTGGGTGGTACAGGATCTCACAATCATAATCCTTGACCACATCCAACCATCTCCTCTGCCGCATATTTAGGTTGGGCTGATCCATCAAGTACCTCAAACTCTTATCGTCCGTGTATATCGTACACCGAACCTCATACAAGTAGTGACGCCAAATCTTGAGGGCGAACACTACTGCCCCCAACTCTAGATCATGGGTGGGATATCTCGTCTCATGAGGCTTCAACTGCCTCGATGCATATGCTATCACATGCCCCCTCTGCATCAGCACCGATTCCAGCCCCAAAATCGACGCATCACAATATACTAGAAAATCCTCCATCCCTTCCGGGAGAGCTAATACCGGGGCTTCACATAACCTTTGACGAAGTGTCTCAAAGGAGGCCTGTTGCTCGGGACCCCATGAAAAAGCAACAGCCTTCTGGGTTAATCTGGTGAGTGGCACTGCAATCTTGGAGAAATCCCTGATAAATCTCCGATAATACCCCGCCAACCCTAGGAAACTCCTAATCTCAGAAGGTGACTTCGGCACCTCCCAACTCATCACCACCTCAACCTTGGCCGGATCGACCAATATCCCTTCCTGGTTAACAACATGTCCTAAGAACTGGACCTCCCGCAACCAGAAATCACACTTGGAGAACTTTGAATAAAGCTTCTCCGATCTCAGAACCCCAAGGACCTCCCTCAATTGCTCCACATGCTGCTCTCTAGATCTCGAATATACCAGAATGTCATCGATAAATACAATCACCGACCGATCCAACATCGGCCTATATACTTTGTTCATGAGATCCATGAACACAGCCGGGGCATTGGTGAGCCCAAAAGGCATCACCACAAACTCATAATGCCCATAACGCGTCCTGAACGCTGTCTTCTGGACGTCCTCATCCCGCACTCTCACCTGATGATATCCAGACCTCAAATCGATCTTGGAGAACCAAGATGCTCCCTGCAACTGATCGAACAAATCATTGATCCTCGGTAACGGGTAACGGTTCTTGACCGTCAGCTTGTTCAACTCCCGGTAATCAATGCACATCCGGTGTGAACCACCCTTCTTCTTGACGAACAAGATAGGTGCTCCCCACGGCGAGCTACTCGGCCAAATAAATCCCTTCCCCAGTAGCTCCTGAAGCTGCGAGGATAATGCTTGCATCTCTGGAGGTGCAAGGCGATAAGGCACCTTAGTGATAGGCGTGGCCCCCGGAACCAAATCAATACTGAACTCCACTTGCCTCACAGGAGGCACACCCGACAACTCCTCGGGAAAGACATCTGGAAACTCATGCACCACCGGAACCTCCTCAACTGAACTCGGTCTCTCGGAAGCCACTCGCGTATCCATCACATACGCCACAAAACCCTTACAGCCCTGCTGTAGACACTGCCTCGCCCTAGCGTCCGAACAAAAAGTTGATCCCGAACGTGTACCCTCGCTGTACACCAAAGAACTCCCCCACTAGGGTCTCGTATGGTCACCAACTGACGCTCGCAGTCGATAACTGCGCCGAATTTGCTCAACCAGTCCATGCCCACAATGACACAGACATCACCAATCGCAATAGGAACCAGATCAATCAGGAACTCAACACCGAAAATATCTAACACGCATCCTCGGAGAACCTCCGTGGCATAAATAACTCTCTCGTCAGCTATGGAAACTCTCAGAGGCCGACTCAACGCCTCACGACTAACACTGATATGCTGACTAAAGGCCAAAGATACAAAAGACCGACTCGCACCCGAGTCAAATAACACTAAAGCAGGTACAAAGTTCACAAGGAAAGTACCTACGCATAACATAATATAAGCATAATATCTCAACATAAAAATAAATACATGAAAGAAAACATACCCGCCACAACATCGGGCACAGCGCGGTCCTCCTCCGCAGTCAGCTGAAAGGCTCTCCCTCGAGCTCTCGGCGCCTCGGCCTTTAAAGGCCGACTCTCTGTAGCTCTGATGGCGGCAGGAGCAGATCCCTGAGATGCTCCTCGTAACTGCGGACACTCCGCCTTCCGGTGTCCGGGCAGGTTGCAGTGAAAACACACTGCAAACCCCTTGGGGCAGTCCTTGGCCATATGCCCCTCCTTGCCACATTTGTAGCAAGATCCCCCTCGGCAGACTCCATCATGACCCTTGCCACACATCCCGCAAGTGCAGCGCTTCTGGCTCCCTGGTTTGGGATCAGCGGGCTTGGCCCGCTTGGCTGCCGGCTGAGACTGTGCCGATCGCCGATCCCTCCCCTGAGACTCTGCCTCCTCTCTGGCCTGAGTCTCAACCTTAATCTCCCTCTTCCGGGCATTTTTCCTAAAGCTCAGCAAATGTCCGGTACGAGGAGTTCGCCACGAACTCCCGAATGTCCCGCCTCAAGATACTCAGATAGCGGCTCATACGTGCCTGCTCCGTAGACATGTGCTCATGGCAGAACATCGCCCTCTCGTGGAACATCCTGTTGATCACCGTAACCGACTCAGTACCCTACTTGAGGGTCAGAAACTCCTGGGCCAAACGCTCCCTCTCCACCTGGGAACGTACTCGTCTCGGAACATGGTAGTGAACCTCTCCCAGGTCACTGCCGCAATCTCAGCAGGCGTGACATGCGCCGTCACAAACTTCCACCAGTCCTTCGCTCCCAAGCGAAGCTGGTTCAGCGCGAACCTGACCTTCAAATGCTCAGGAGACAAGCAAGTGAAGAAACACCCCTCAATATCAAATATCCACCTCATAGCTGCCACCAGATCCTGAGTCCCATCATACTCTGGTGGTTTTGTGTTGCTGAACTCACGGAACTACAACGCATCACCACCTTGCGGCCTCGAGGCAGCAATGGCTGAGGTGGCCGCTGCAACAGCAGCCTCAGAAAGAGCGGCATAACGCTCTTCAAAAGTCTCTATCAGCGTGGTCTTAATAGACCCAAACATCTCCGGTATCTTTGCCCTGATGGCCGCAACCACCTCCTGATGGATGATCTGACGGATCTCCTCGTCACTGGTACCACTGCTCTCAGGCATCAAGCGTGTCCTCACCATGATCTACCTCTGAAATACAACATACAATAAATTAGAACCCATACGATCATACTCACACTCGTCAACTCTTCCTCCTCGATCCTTGGTATTCCGAAGATTCTTACTTAGGCTGCACACTGCTCTGGTGCTTTCAGTAGTAGGGGCCCAATACTACTGTCCGCACCGTATCAGAATACACCCCAAGTCCTCCTCTTCGGATCCCAAATCCCAGGTACTCTATCATGCGTAGACCACTCTCTAATAGATCTCTCATAAGCCCCTCGCTGCTACCTACTCACTCTCAAGCATCTCATAGCAGCTCACCTCTTCCTAGGCTAAGGCATCACAAATCAGGCCACTCTAGTCCTAATAGTAACACCTAGCCTACTCTAGCATGCGGATACATCAGATCAATATCAATATCACATAATATAAAGGTATTTTGGGAAATCACCGTTCGGGCGCAGACTGATCGTACACACATCTCTACTCTGCATTTTTCAAAAATCTTTTACTGTTTTTGAAAATAAATCTCAAATCCTCAGTTTGAGTTCAAATACGCCCGAAGGTGTACTCGAATCCCTCAAACCAAGGCTCTGATACCAACATGTAACACCGTGAATTTTCAAAATAATTTTTCACAATTATAAAAACATTTCACATTTAATTTCATAAAACATTAAGTTTAAAATCCCAATTCACATCATACGAAATCCCAAGGTCATATATATATTAAAAATCCCATGCGTGTGTACAGATCAAGCCGGCGCCTTCCCACAGTCATTGCTAGTACCTGAAACAACAACACTAACACTGTAAGCACGAAGCTTAGTGAGTTCCCCAAAATACCACACACATAACTCATATTAGCCACTCGAGGCTATAACTCTATGGGTCCGTGCACCCAAACTCTGTGAACCCTCAGGTTCTAATTCTGGGAACCTTCCGGTTCCAACTCTATAAACATGCACAGCATAAATCACATAGAAATAATGCAGTACAACACATCACATACACATAGCATACAAATACTCTAATCACATAACTCTGGTTACCTACTCAAGGTAAAGTATAGTGAGAAGACTCACCTCGCGTATCTCGGTATCTCACGAATCCTGGAAATCCCTCGTGCTCGATCCTCCGAGCTCTAATCCTCATATAACATCATATGTCTCTAATTAACACTTTTATCACTAAGGTTGACTATCCCTAAGAAGTCAACACAGGTCAACTCTGGTCAACGGTCAACGGTCAATGGTCAACTTTGACCGGACTCGGCGAGTGCACTAGGGCGACTCGGCGAGTCTAGACGTTTTCACCAACTTTCTAGGATTCCCTTTTTGACACGTCGAGTACTCCCCTGACTCGACAAGTTCCTCCTGGTAAGAATCGTGAGGCCACCCCGACTCAACTCGCCGAGTCTCAAGAACAACTCGGCGAGTTCCAGTTCGACTCAATACACCTGTCAACCCTCTCTAACTCTCCCTGACTCACTGAGTCAACCCATAACTCGGCTGGACCACTCACTGAGCGATCTAAGCGAAATCTTCAAGCTACTCGCCGAGTCTGTTCGTCGGACTCGGCGAGTCCATGCCATGCAACAACTCAAACTTGCTTCTGAGGTCAGATCCGCCCCAACAATTCATAGATCTGTCCTTCCTAAGCTGATTCATCACGTAAAGTCCTTATCTTGGTGTTCATAACACACCCAATAGCTCATAAATGGTGTTTTGACCTTAGGTATAAGGATTCCAATCCAAAACCCCCATGGATTCACAAAAAGCTTGGGCATAAGGACAGTCTGGACCTCCAAGGGTCCAGATCTATAATCTAAATCGCTTAAGGGACCAAGGGAGCACTAGATTTAGCCACAAAAGGGCTCAATAAGCCCTAAATCAATATAAACATCAATATAGCAGAGGATAGTTCGAAGATAGTACCTCAAATGTTATGTTCTGGACCCCAAACTCTCAGGAAGTGGCTCCTCTTGCTTTCCCTTAGCTGATCCTCCCTTTCCCTTGCAAGATGACACCTCCAAGATCAATAATGGCTTCCTACTTTGCTCCAAACGGTCACACTCGCTAGGGTTTCACTCAAGGGACTGGTGAGCACAAATGACGGCCCAAAGGCCCTTTAAATAGGTCCCAAACCCGAGGAATTAGGGTTTCATTAAACAGCGCGGACTCGCCGAGTCCATACCTTGGACTCACCCAGTCCAGGCGCGAACCCGCGTCCAGAATCGCGATCCTACTCGGCGAGTCTGAGCTCCAACTCGCCAGTCCCCTCACAAAACATCAAAATTGAAAGCATAAAAGATACTTGGAAATCCGGGCTGTTACAACCCCCGTAGCCAAAATCTCTATATCTCTTTGCTCTAGCAGAAATGCAGGAGTTATCCAGTCGGCTTAATGAATTGACCGTCAAAACCGATATCCTCTTTCCCAAATAGATGACTTCTTTAATCAAATTCAGGGAACCAGCCACTCCTCGAAGATAGACCTTAGGTCAAGACATCACCAGCTACGAGTTCATGAGGATAATGTTTCCAAGACAGTATTTAGGACTCAATATGATCACTAAGAGTTCATATTGATACCCTTTGGTCAAACCATTTTCCCTTGGTCATGTAGTGAGCGATGAAGACATACGCGTGGATCCTCCTAAGGTCAAAGCCATAAATAAATGGTCGGCACCGAGAACACCTGTGACAACCTGAAATTTCCTTTCTCAACAAACCACACCAAGCCAATAGAAGTAGAACAGTTACAGTGAAAACTCAGATTTCAAGTATAAGTTTGGCAGTTTTCAGGATTTTACATCTAAGGAGATATTAGGAGAGTGGTTGCACTAGGGTTTTGTGCAACACTGTAAATCCAATACTCTAGGACATTAGAATCCATTCCGAGAATAGAAATATTTTCTGCCAAAAATCTCAAGACTATAAATAGAATTCTGAACCAAATTGGTTCATTAGTTCAATTCCAATTATAGAAAAGCCAAATTCCCTCTCACGGATCTTCGAGTTTTCATCCCAAATCGTGAGTACACTTCTCTAGTTGTGTTATAATGCTTGTTTTATGCTTATTAACATAGATTGTATGTCAAATACATGAGATCCGGGAGTTTACCGCCCAAGAACGTTCCTGGGGAGTAAACTCCAAAATCAAGCTTAAAGGCCATCTAGTCCCATTTCCTTGTTAGGCAACTAGTTAAGGATAATAGATATGTACATTTGAGACAAGAAATCAACCAAGAAACACCCAAGTTAGGAGTTCACGACCCAAGAATAGCTTAGGACGTAAACTCCCATGTAAGTTGCTCAAATGGTGCTTTTAAGGCACCTAAGGCTTGGAATCTAGTTTAGACAAATACCCTAAAGTGTTTAGAACCTAGAAAACATAAGAAAAGCACAAGTGTTGAAGAGTTTATGGCCAAGAGTGGTTCTTGGGCCGCAAACTCCTATAAAGGGGTCAAAGGACACCCTAACACCTTCCTTGAGCCAAGAAACAATTTGGGCATATACCTAAATAAGTTATGGACTAGTCAAAGCACTTAGAACCCCATGAGAGAGGGAGTTTACGGCCCAAAAGGTTCTAGGGCCGTAAACTCCATAAAAATGGTGCTAAATGTGCCATAAACTCTTCTAAAGACATGTACCAAAGCCTAGTTTAGTTCCTAGAAATGTTTGAGAGTTTAAAGCACCATAATAACCCTTCCAAGGGAGTTTACGGCCGTAAACTCCAAGGGAATATGGTCTATGGGCCGTAAACTCCCCAAAGGAGTCAACATGGTACCCAAAAACTTGTTTAAGCCTTGAAACAATTCCCCACTAGAGTTGTCATAATTCTAAGCTCCATTTCAAGCCTTGGTTGAGAGTTTACAGCCAGGAGTTTACTCCCCTGGTCCGTAAACTCCGATGATTATGGTCGTTAGACCTTAAACTCACATAAGGGGCATTGCACTCCTTTGTTGCAACCCATTAGCCCCCTAACACTTGACCAAAAGTGTTTTCCTCGCGTTTAAATGTTTATACTTGTATAATTAGTGATTTAATCTCTAATGATTTATATACATATGTTTTCATATGTAATTAGGATCATTGTGTGTGTCTAAGTCTTCACTTGACACCAAGCATTTGTCCGATCCTTCCGTACGATAACAGTCCGTTCAATTCCATTCACTTACTGCAGGTGAGTTCATACCCCTTAATCAATGTTTCAAATGATTTTAAATGCTTTAATGGGGGGAGGGAATACAAGTAGAAAACAATATGTTATTAAATCAATCTTATATATTTTGTAACTATGTCTTCACTCGGTAGATTTCACATATTTAAAAAAGGTGACACATGAAGTGGTTTTCTATCTTAAAATACCTTGATAACAAAAGTATTAGTTTTGAAATGTTTAATTACATCAAGTCACTCTAAATTATTGTTCAAAACTCCTAGATATCTTGCAAAACCATTATTTTACCTTCTTGAATCAAACTATACTTATGCGCATATGTTCATATATATGTTAGAGATTATAGTTTTCACCCTTCATTTAGTTTCCAGTACTCTTGGGTAGCAAGAGTGCATAAACCTACGTAAACAACCGATTACCTTCCAGTTAGCTATCATAGGGATAGTCAGAAGATATCAAACATTACTACTATTACAAGGAATCACACAAGAGTCAGTTCATTCATGATTCCATACCAATACCTTACCTGATACATGAGTACACTTAGTTAGGATTACCTGATACATGAATATGTTTACACATACTTACCTGTTACATGAGCACACTTACATGAATAACATACAAGAAGACTGTTACTTACGTGCATGATCCTATATTTACTTACCTGGATACTTGTACTTAGGACTACGAGGATGATTTATTAGTATTGACTATGTAAGTTATCTTTCCTACCCTATTTCAATGGGTTAACTCGGCAGGACCGACCATTCCGAATCCCACTGATTAGCACCAGTGGTCGATGAATATCTATGGATGTTTAAGGTTATCACTTACTTAGTAGTCAGTGACGGGACTAACCATCCCTTTGTCCACTGTTGCAACAGTGGATGAGATGTGAATCTTCGGAGGATCATTAGGTTGACGATCTGTATTAAGAGATCGATGCAAGGACTAACCCTCCCTCCATCCTGCTGCCGCTACAGAGGATGAGTGGACAATCTTCGGATGTTCATTAGGTTATATGTATTATGTTAGCACCAGTACATCCGGCTAACACTTACATGATTATATTTTCCTGTTTACTTAATTTTGTGATATATTCACATAAATGATGAGTTAGACTAAGTACTCTAGTATTTGTCGATAGAAAGGAAAAGTTATCATATTACTTACAAAACATTCGAGTCTTGGTAGAAGACTACTTAGTCATAACAGAACATTAGGGTCTTGGTAGAAGACTATCATATCATTTTCCTATTTTACTTTATTTTGTGATATATTCACATAAACGATGAGTTAGACTAACTACTTTAGTACTAATCAACCAAAGGAAAACTATCATTTTAGTTACAAAACATTCGGGTGTTGGTAAAAGACTAAATTTCATACTTATAGAAAAATAAGGGTTTTTCTAGGGGTTTCATACTTACCACAACATTTTCATTTAAAGGTTTACATGACTTTCATAACAGATTTTCATAAGCAAGACAACGAAACTTAATTTCTTATGAATTCACCAGCTTTAAAGTTGATACTCGCCTTATTTTGATTATTCATATTATTTCTCAGGTCATCAGTTACACAGGTGCGGTGGTCAGGTTTTTGAGAAGATGGAGCACAGACAAGACTCGCCTTATTTTGATTATTCATATTATTGTTGTACATTATGAAATAACACACATGTATTAAAACTCTACTTATAATGCAATGGATGATGTTGTTGCTTGTTTATTATATTACACTATTGTGATACTGTACATGACGTCCTCCACCCCTGAACGTTTCCGCCGTTCGTGGTTTTGGGGTGTGACAGATCGGTATCAGAGCATTGTTTACAGTGAATTAAGTATATCAACCCATCAAAGATATACTAAATATAAACACATTTGGGATTAAAACACTCTGTCTAAGAGTTTATACCTTTAAATAATAAAATATTTAACAAAGTATACGTGCCTGCATTCATACGAAAATCAGTGTCACAACGACAAGAACAAAAGTATTACGATTGTTGAATATCACAAGTAATCCTAGGGATATATGGTCAGTCTTGGGAATGGCATAGTCTGATCAACTATGCTAGTGTGAAGAGTGATTAGAATATGCCCAAGAATGGTTGTGATATGGCAACAAGTCTAAAAACTTACCAACATAACCATAAAGAAATACCATAGGGGTATTTGGTCTTACTGCGATTATCTTAGTTAGTTCGTCTATTTTAGCTATTTCTTACACCCCTTTTCTCGCGTAGATAACATGGCTGGATTCCATCCCCACGACAACCTGTTCCTTCCGAACGAAGTGATTGCTGGATGGTTTGGAGAAGAACCAGATGATGATCATCCAATCCCTTTGAATGATCACCATGCTGACGACCTTTCAGACGATGCCATCTCCGAACTCGAGGTTGAGAACCTACCCCAGGCAGCTCCCTTTCCAATTCCTAACCCTCGTCCGGCTTTTCAAGGCTCGATGCCTGAGTGGGTGGAATGTTTGGAAACTTGGAGCCAAGGACAAGATCAGCCCATGCCATTTAATGGTGACCGAAGCTTCTATGACCTGAGCAATGGGGGCTCAGCAGACAACATCATGCCAATTCTGATCCGAAGAGTTGCCCGAAACAAAATTCAGGGCAGGACAGCTCTACAACGCATCATAAAAGTCGATACAAATGGAGGAATGCATATGCTTCGCACCAGTCGCCTTGAACATGCTCGTGAGAGGTTTGAAAGAGATCATGAAACCCTGCTGCAAGCACTGGTATAAATCACGAGCTGAAGTCATGGAACTCCGGGTACACTAGAGGGTGTACGAAAGACACCTACTTGAGGTGGAACGCCAAATGGCTGAACTGAGAATTCACCAGAGAGATGACTGTCTCCAGTAGTAGATGCTTTACTTTATATTCCTTGTTAGAAAGGAATCGTGTTCCTGTCTATGCCCGATGTGGCATTTACTATGAATCTATCTTGCACTATAAGTACTCTAGTTAGGTCCATATGCTGTCAAAAACTATCTCCTCTGAATATGATGTAAGACCTTTTTATAAGGTCATTTTCCCGAACTTGTACGTCATGAATATCAAAGATATTGACAGTCGGCTAACTTTTGTGTCGTTCGTTATTCGAATACTGTTATCATACTTTCGTTAGAGTCTATTTGGAACATGATCTAGTCAAGTCATTGGACTATAGCAATTTAACTTCGGAGACATCTCCAAGTCTCTGATAATAGTTGGATCATGTTATTCACCAACCAACAATACCTCAGCTCGAACGGCAAACATCTCAAGACCATTTTAAGAAACTTACTCCCGATCTTTACCAGGACTGCATCATAGGGATGTAGGTCGAACATTCCTGAACATACTTCCATTCCATACTGGAACTGCATCATGGGGATGTAGGTCGAACTTTAGAGAACATACTTCTATTCTTTTCATGAGCGATCGAACTACGTTCAGATTCAATCATTTTCGCTCACAAATTCATTTTCTTTCAGTAACAGAATCATGGCTCCCAAGAAGAACGATCAACCCATCAACCAAACACCAACTCTTCAGATTGATGCAGCTACCTTTCAAGCTGCAGTCTTGGTTGCCGTGTCAGCTATTCTGACCCACCTGAACGCTAACGACGCAGGTGTTAGCGGGATTGTTAACAATCATTCCAATCCAAGTATCAAGCGAAAGTCTTGGACGAACTCTAAGGACAAGTCGCTTCGAAGGGCAAACAAGAAACAACCACCAGTAACAACCTTCACAGCTACGACGTCAGTACCTCCTACTACCATCCCTTCGAGCATCCCAATGGTCCCCAAGCCAGCCAAACTTTATGCTGGAAAACTCCCAAAATGCATCAAATGCAATTATCACCACCATGGACCCTGTAGGGAGATGCAGTGCTCACACTGCAACAGGAATGGACATACTGCTAGTCACTGCAGGATCCAGATCCAACACATTTCTTCAACCACCAGTGTCCAAACCTCTCAGATATGCCATCTATGTGGCGTCATGGGACACTTCAAGAAAGACTACCCATCGGAGAAGGATAACGGCAAATCCGGATGAGTTTAACCTCAGAATGCAAAAAGGCCGTTAAGGAACCTAATATAGTATAAATTCCCTCCAAATCGTCAGTATTTTGTATGCACAAAAACATGTTTCAAACTAGTGCAACCAGAGTCTAATCTTTTGTGAGATTTCGTCCGTTAAGGGACTCTCGTACTGCGTATACTTGTCTTTTGTAGTATACCTTGTTTCGCAGCAATAGTCTTGTAATAGATCCTAAGTACAGTAACTCTGTTAATGGTTGCACTATTGTGTTTTGTCTGTAACGCCTTATGTTCAAATCTAATGTCTTTAGTTTCAATATGTTTCCGACTTTATCATACGACTCGAGTAAATTAATCTTCGAAATACCAGCTGCATAAGTACATCTCTTTCTCAGAAATCTCCTTTTAGCAAAGCCGTTATATCAGAACACCGAAGTACCCATACAAGGAGTACCTTATAGTTCTTTTCCTTTTCGAAGGAATCCCCACATTATTGCTCATGCAGTACGTCAAGTTCAATTCCAGGATTCATACGGGTGAACTATCACTGAAGAATGTATACATGAGAGTGATATATAATCAATGTTCTACAGGTTTAGAATTGATGATTCCTTTTTAACTTCTTTTCCCTCGATGGGATGTGAGATTAAAGAAGAATCAGTTATTCGACTACCTTTTCAGTCTTAATTATATACGACCCGTATACACGAAATTGTGATCGTTGAATCACGTATGAATTCTAATATGAACTTCAAGATGGAGACTGTCCAGGAGTACGAGTAGTTGCATTGGCATAGGAACAAACTTAGAACCCAGTTTGACTCTTATAACCAGATCACCTTCAGTCTAAACACCTACGGAAGATACAAGAACAACCCGGACAACACAACGAACTACTCAACCATAGAATTAGAAGACCAGGCTTCTCACCCTTGAGAGCTCCGACCTTAGTCTTACCAGAATTCGACGGAGTGCATTCTATGTACCTCGACAACTGGAGACTTCATTTAGATTTCCTTAGAAATCGTTGTCTCTGCCTCGCATAGACGAATTGATCGGGAAAACACAGGGAAAGAATTTCTTCAGAAATGGACCTTAGATCTGAATATCACCAGTTCAAGTGTAAGGGAAGGATGTCCTAAAGACTACCCTCCGAACTCGATACGGACACTTCGAGTCCGTAGTAATACCCCTCGGGTAGGATCAGTACGTCCATAGTATTCATGAGCTAAATGAGTGGAGTACGCCTTTCTTACTGGGATCAGTTCGTCATTTCTCCATGTAATGGCTTACTTATCTACCCTTATAGTAAGAAAGAACCCATAGAAACATTACCCTCGGAGATACCTTTCGCAAAGTTCTCTAATCAAGAGTTTGGAATTTAGAGTCAAATTTCCTGAGACACACTATTAGTGTTGTGGAAATTCTTAAGTACTCTGTCAAATTATCCAAAACCGTTGGGAATTTGTCGACACCATAGTCACTGACGAAAAAATCGCCAAATTCTAGGACTTACAGACCTACTATCATAGTCCATTCGAAACTCCCCACAAACTTCAGGAACCCTCTTGACTCTGACCCAGCATGGGATGGCTCTTGACTGGGAAGTAAGCGAGAGAAAGAACATTTGGAATTCCAAGTGAGAGACCAAATTCTTTAGGAAACCTCACTCTGGGAACGGCTTAATACGCTTCGTAAAGCGTGGGAAGCTAAAATCCAATATAGTTAGGACCTCCGAGATTCTCACCAGAATCGGTCCTGCGTTTCACAAACTTGACCTACTCCGCGAACTCAGTAACATACATCCTACTCTTCGCGTCTCAATCGTGAAACCATACCTTTCCGTTAAGACTCTTACAAGTCCACTTGTCGAGATCCTCGCCTTCGTATTAGAACCGTAGTGACCCTCGACCGAGAGGTCAAGCGGACAAAGCAGCGCCATCGCCCGATAGTGAAGGTTCGTTGGGATTCCAACCGAGAACCCGATTTCACTTAGGTACGCTAGAACCAATCAGTTAGGAAGTTCCTCCTCACGACTCGATTATTCGTGCATACTTCCTTGCCTAAATTCTAATTTCAGGACGAAATTCCCTTCAACAGGGGGATGATGTGACAACCGGAAATTTCCTTTCTGAACAAACCACACCAAGCCAATAGAAGTGGAACAGTTACAATGAAAACTCAGATTTCCAGTATAAGTTTGGCAGTTTTCAGGATTTTACATCTAAGGAGATATTAGGAGAGTGGTTGCACTAGGGTTTTGTGCAGCACAGTAAATCCAATACTCTAGGACATTAGAATCCATTTCGAGAATAGAAATATTTTCTGCCAAAAATCTCAGGACTATAAATAGAATTTTGAACCAAATTGGTTCATTAGTTGAATTCCAATTAGAGAAAAGCCAAATTCCCTCTCACAGATCTTCGGGTTTTCATCCCAAATCGTGAGTACACTTCTCTAGTAGTGTTATAATGCTTGTTTTATGCTTATTAACATAGATTGTATGTCAAATACATGAGATCCGGGAGTTTACCGCCCAAGAACGTTCTTGGGGAGTAAACTCCAAAATCAAGCTTAAAGGCCATCTAGTCCCATTTCCTTGTTAGGCAACTAGTTAAGGATAATAGATATGTACATTTGAGACAAGAAATCAACCAAGAAACACCCAAGTTAGGAGTTCACGGCTCAAGAATAGCTTAGGCCGTAAACTCCCATGTAAGTTGCTCAAATGGTTCTTTTAAGGCACCTAAGGCTTGGACTCTATTTTAGACAAATACCCTAAAGTTTTTAGAACCTAGAAAACATAATAAAAGCACAAGTGTTGAAGAGTTTACGGCCAAGAGTGGTTCTTGGGTCGTAAACTCCTATAAAGGGGTCAAAGGACACCCTAACACCTTCCTTGAGCCAAGAAACAATTTGGGCATATACCTAAATAAGTTATGGACTAGTGAAAGTACTTAGAACCCCATGAGTGAGGGAGTTTACGGCCCAAGAGGTTCTAGGGCCATAAACTCCATAAAAATGGTGCCAAATGTGCCATAAACTCTTCTAAAGACAAGTACCAAAGCCTAGTTTAGTTCCTAGAAATGTTTGAGACTTGAAAGCACCATAATAACCCTCCCAAGGGAGTTTACCGCCACAAACTCCAAGGGAATATGGTCTATGGGCCGTAAACTCCCCAAAGGAGTCAATATGGTACCCAAAAACTTGTTTAAGCCTTGAAACAATTCCCCACTAGAGTTGTGATAACTCTAAGCTCCATTTCAAGCCTTGGTTGAGAGTTTACGGCCAGGAGTTTACTCCCCTAGGCCGTAAACTCCAATGATTATGGTCATTAGACCTTAAACTCATATAAGGGGCATTGCACTCCTTTGTTGCAATCCATTATCCCCCTAACACTTGACCAAAAGTGTTTTCCTCGCGTTTAAATGTTTATACTTGTATAATTAGTGATTTAATCTCTAATTATTTATATACATATGTCTTCATATGTAATTAGGATCATTGTGTGTGTCTAAGTCTTCACTTGACACGAAGCACTTGTCCGATCCTTCCGTACGATAACAGTCCGTTCAATTCCATTCACTTACTGCAGGTGAGTTCATACCCCTTAATCAATGTTTTAAATGATTTTAAATGCTTTAATGGGGGGGGGGAATACAAGTAGAAAACAATATGTTATTAAATCAATCTTATATATTTTGTAACTGTGTTTTCACTCGGTAGATTTCACATATTTCAAAAGGTGACACATGAAGTGGTTTTCTATCTTAAAATACCTTGATAACAAAAGTATTAGTTTTGAAATGTTTAATGACATCAAGTCACTCTAAATTATTGTTCAAAACTCCTAGATATCTTGCAAAACCATTATTTTACCTTCTTGAATCAAACTATACTTATGCGCATATGTTCATATATATGTTAGAGATTATAGTTTTCACCCTTCATTTAGTTTCCAGTACTCTTAGGTAGCAAGAGTGCATAAACCTACGTAAACAACCAATTACTTTCCAGTTAGCTATCATAGGGATAATTAGAAGATATCAAACATTACTACTATTACAAGGAATCACACAACAGTCAGTTCATTCATGAGTCCATACCAATACCTTACCTGATACATGAGTACACTTACTTAGAATTACCTGATACATGAATATGTTTACATATACTTACCTGTTACATGAGCACACTTACATGAATACCATACAGGAAGACTGTTACTTAGGTGCATGATCCTGTATTTACTTACCTGGATACTTGTACTTAGAACTACGAGGATGATTTATTAGTATTTAATGTGTAAGTTATCTTTCGTACCCCAGTTTAATGGGATAACTCGGTGGGACCGACCATTCCGAATCCCACTGATTAGCACCAGTGGTCGATGAATATCTACGGATGTTTATGTTTGTCACTTACTTAGTAGTCAGTGATGGGACTAACCATCTCTCTGTCCACTGTTGCAACAATGGATGAGATGTGAATCTTCGGAGGATCATTAGGTTGACGATCTGTATTAAAAGATCGATGCAAGGACTAACCCTCCCTCCATCCTGCTGCCGCTACAGAGGATGAGTGGACAATCTTCGGATGTTCATTAGGTTATATGTATTATGTTAGCACCAGTACCTCCGGCTAACACTTACATGATTATATTTTCCTGTTTACTTAATTTTGTGATATATTCACATAAACGATGAGTTAGACTAAGTACTCTAGTATTAGTCGATAGAAAGGAAAAGTTATCATATTACTTACAAAACATTCGAGTCTTGGTAGAAGACTACTTAGTCATAACAGAACATTAGGGTCTTGGTAGAAGACTATCATATCATTTTCCTATTTTACTTTATTTTGTGATATATTCACATAAACGATGAGTTAGACTAAGTACTTTAGTACTAATCAACCAAAGGAAAACTATCATTTTACTTACAAAACATAAGGGTCTTGGTAAAAGACTAAATTTCATATTTATAGAAAAATAAGGGTTTTTCTAGGGATTTTATGCTTACCTCAACATTTTCATTTAAAGGTTTACATGACTTTCATAACAGATTTTCATAAGCAAAATAACGACACTTAATTACTTATGAATTCACCAGCTTTAAAGTTGATACTCGCTTTCAAAATAACTTGTATTCTCAGGTCATCAGTTAGACAGGTGCGGTGGTCAGGTTTTTGAGAAGATGGAGCACAGACAAGACTCGCCTTATTTTGATTATTCATATTATTGTTGTACATTATGAAATAACACACATGTATTAAAACTCTACTTATAATGCAATGGATGATGTTGTTGCTTGTTGATTATATTACACTGTTGTGATACTGTACATGACGTCTTCCACCCCTGAACGTTTCTGCCGTTCGTGGTTTTGGGGTGTGACAACACCGACAGAAAACCTGTCAATTCATGGGTCTCGCCGACTATTATTGAAGACCCATTCAGGAAATCTTTCTAGAATCGCCAAACCCCTGATCCCTCCGACACAGAAAGGTGTACCCTTTTTGTTGGAGTGAAGATCGAGATACAACATTTCACACATTGAAGCAAGACTTATGCATCACACCTATCATGTCCCTGCCAGAGGGAACATAGGATTTCGTTGTCCATTGCGGTGCGTTCAATCATAGTTTAGACTATGTACTTAGGCAGGAAGGAAAAGTTATCGTTCACGCTTCGAGACAAACAAAAGGCACACGAAGTTAACTACACAACTCACGACTTGGAATTAGGAGAAGCAGTTCCTGCACTGAAGAATTAGAGACATGATCTCTACGGAACCAAGTACACGATTTTCACTGACCATAAGAGCCTACAGTGTATCTTCGATCAGAAAGACTTAAACATGAGGTAACGGATATGGGTAGAGTTGCTCAGTATTTATGAGTATGAAATCCACTACCATCCCGGCAAGGCCAATGTGGTAGCAGGTGCCCTTAGCTGAAAGGAAAGCTCAGACAGCAAGGCGAAGACATTGACAATGACCATCCATCCCCACTTATCCGCATAGATCCGAGAAGCTCATTCTGAAATCCTCGGGTTTGCTCTAGCAGCCTGCGATACCCGAGTGGTAATGGAATTTGGTTACCACGGATTTCATCATCAAGTTACTCAGTTTTCCCGAGTGGGTATGATACGATTTGGGGTAATTGCCGATCATTCAATAAAATCCTCTCATTTCCTTCCGATCAGAGTATCATTCAAGATGGAAAGACTTACACGAACCCACATCCAAGAGACAGTCCAAATGCACGGTGTACCTGTGTCCACTATACCTGATTGGGATAGCAGGTTTACCACAAGGTTTTAGCATGTCCCTTCAGAAAACTCACGGAACCAAGCTAGACATGAGTACGAATTATCATCCTCAGACAAATGGACAAAATGAGAAAGTTATCTAAATCATGGAGGACATACTGGGAGCATGTGTCATTGAATGCAAAACGACTTGGGACACCCATTTACCTATGATCGTGCCCTCGTATAACAACAAATATCGCACCAGTATCAAGACTGCACCGTTCGAGCCCTATACGGCCAAAAGTACTGATTTCCCCTGTGTTGGGCCAAGGTAGGAGACACGCAGCTGACCAAGAGTCAAGTTCCTGACAGTGCTCTCGCTGGTCCTGAAATCATCCGTGAAACCAACGAGAAGATCATCTGAATCCGAGAACGACCGAAAGCTTCATGAGATCGACAGAAGAGTTACGCCAATAGACGACAGAAGCCTCTAGAATTCTAGGTTGGAAATTGTGTCCTATTAATGGTCTCGCCCTGGAAAGACATGATACACTTTGGAAAGCAAGGAAAACTTAACTCGAGGTACATTGGACCCTTCGAGATCCTCGTTAGGATTGACCCCGTAGCCTTCAAACTCCAAGTACCTTCTGAACTTAGCAACATCTATCCTGTCTTCCACGTTCCAAATCTTTAGAAGTGCCTGTCCGATGAAACCCTAGTAATCCCTCTTGAACGAATCTAGATCATAGACCGAGAGATCAAACTTACGAAACAAAGCCTAGTCCCGATAGTGTAGGTTCGCTGGAATTCCAAGCGAGAACCTGTATTCACTTGCGAACGCGAAGACCCAATGCAACAAAATTATCTGCATCTCTTTACATAACTTGTATATAAATTCTTGAATTTCGGGACGAAGTTCCCTCTAACGGGGGGATAATGTGACAACCCGTAATTAGTTCCGTCACTATAAACCGTTCCCGTTAAATAAAACCGTTCGTATTCAAATTTTCCGGTTAACCTTAGAGTTAAATTAATTTAATCGCGACTTTTAATTCGGTTTCATAAGTGTCGGGATACGTTATAAACGTTAAAATATTTTCTATATTTATTTGGAAAATTATTAGTTTCATTTAAGTCATGATTACGACAATTTATCGGGTACGACCGAAAGCACCGTCTAACGGCAGTATCGGGTAGAATTCCACGGCGCCATAAACTCAACCCCTATATAAGGGGTTGAGTGAGATCATTTTGAAGCTTTTTCTCTCTCGCTAAAAACTTTCTCTCACTACTCTCTCTCTAGAATTCGAAATTGATCCAAAAACCCCATTTCAAACCTCAATTTGGTAAGTACTCCATCCTAGCTTGTTGTTTAACTTGATTGGCATGCAAATTCATGTTTGAAACTCCCAAAAACACCCATGAACATGTGTTTATGGTTTGGGGACCCTCCCAAAACCGTGAACACCCCTTGAGAGGGTTTTGAAGCCCCAAAACCCCTCCAAACCCCTAGTACTGCTTAGATATGGTTTAGAAACTAGCATGCATGAGCATAGGACCCCAAAATCGTGCAATTTGAGTATTGGACATGAGTTTATGGTCCAAGAACATGCTTGGGCTATAAACCCACATGCATGGACCATAACCTCCTTTTAAAGTGTCAAAATTCCCTAAACACTTCCAAATGCTTCCATGAGAGTGTAGAACCTTATAATCTTTCATGTGATGCACCAAAACATATGTAAATGGGTCAAACATGAGTTAATCTCCCAAGAACATACTTGGACTGTAAACACATCTTCTTAGACCATAAACACCCCCCAAAGGGTGTTAAAGTGCCCTTAACACCTTGAATGGCTTGTATGTTGGACTAGAATCACATGTGATTAACCTACAACCACTAAAACGCATGATTCATGGACAAACATGAGTTTAAGGTAGTAAAATCATGTATTTAAGGTAGTAAAATACCCAAGAACATCTTCATAAACCGTAAACTCCTTTTCCAAGGCCATTTCAAGTCCCGGTCACTTCCTAAGCCATGGAATCTACCCAAGAACCTTCCCTTGTGCATTATAAGACCATTTAGCATCCAACACTTAATTAAAGTGTTTTCGCGTCTTAGAGTGTATAAGCTTATCTAATTAGTGATTTAAAGTGTAATTAGATACATTTGTGCATTAGTTCATATTACATAGGAACCTCGCACGTTTTCAAGCCCCGAACCGACATTTAGCATCCAAACCGACACAATCCTCGTCCGGTGAGTTCATACCCTTACCCTTTTTCAATGTTTTTCAATGTTTTCAGGGGGGAATACAGACAAAAGTACAAGAATATCTTGTGCTTAAACTTATTATTTCAATTTAATTGTTTCATATTCCACTTGCTTTTAACAATTGAAACCGTATTAACCAACTGTTTAACTTGTAGAATCAGTTTACAAACCGATTTCATATATTATTATATAATGTCATAGTATAATATATTTCACAAATGAATTGTTCCATAAAATTATTGTTAAAAGCATTAGATTAGTACAATTGTTTTGTCCTCGGTAACACTCCACAGAGATACGGGAGTGGAGGATCGTCTTTGTAAATAGAATTTAAACAGGATTTTCCGCATTATTACTTGTAGATTTGTTATTCCTATAAATTGGAGACACGTCCTCGGAGAACACTCCACAGAGATACGCGAGTGGAGGACCACCTCTGTAACCAGAATCTCTTTGTGAGGGAGCGTGACTTAAGTGTATAGATCTATACGGGGCTGACTACCCCGCACCTGGCTGCTAGCTACAGCCGAACCGAAAGGTTCAAGGGTGACGAAAGTCATAAATGATACTGACCTTCCTTTGCCATATCTAGTTTATCGTATGGTTATAGAAGTCGCAATTTGGATAACAGAGATTTACTTGTTAGTAATAATGAATATAGTAAATTATTAACCTTAGAAATTAGTTTACTATGTTTATAGTTTTATATACGTGTTAAAACTACATTACATTTCAAGAATAACCAAACTTTCAGGAAACTTCACACAAACATTTCAAGTATGGTAGATACTTGTACATTACATTCAGACTCGATAACTAATCACAAACTTTTTAGGAAAATATAGGATTTTCCTAGGATAACAACTGTTCATAACCAGAATTGTGTAACAAAATAGATAACTAAACATTACTTTTAAGAAAATATGGGATTTTCTTGGAGAACAACTTTTTCAGAAAACTAAAGGAATCTTGTTCATTTTCAGAAACAAACCGCTTATGAACTCACCAGCTTTATGCTGATTTTTAAACTGCTTGTATTCTCAGGTTCTCCATAGACAGGTATTCAATGTTCATTTGCAGATGACGGAGCGTATTAAAGTCGCGTGTTTCTTTTGTTTAAACTTATGTACCTACAAAACTTGTATTACTTTATTTTCAAACAAATGTAATGAATCTATGTAATGTAATGTTTTGTGTTTACTTCGCTTACTATGTACATTGGTTGTGATACTTAACATGAAGTCACCTCCGCCCTGGAACGTTTCTGCCCTGGGTTTCGGGGTGTGACACATGTATCATGTTGGCCACGATGACAGCCGAGCTCCAAAAGTCTTATGAGGACTATTACCCTTTTGAGATGCACCAGGACTTGATGGACAGATACCATCAAAGTGCTCGTCAAGAGAGGTATGAAATCATCTCCACCATGATAACAACCCAAATGAAGGATAATGAACCCATTACAGGCCACATGCAGAAAATGCAAAGATTCGTGGACTGTTTGCTGAAGTTGAATGTGAACTTCGCCAAGGAGTAGCAATTGACATAATTTTGCGCTCATTATCTCTGGATGACATATCACATAATCAAAGAGGAAGTTACACTCAACAAAGTTCAAGGACTTTTGAAGACCACAGAAACTGGTCTTAAAGGTAAGTCGGTAGTTACTACTCCTACTCCTACCGCCGCTCCTATTCTGGTTATTGGGGAAGGTAAAGGGAAGAAGAGGAAGAGCCCTTCGAAGGGTACCAAGGGAAAGTCCCTTGATGGCTCCTCATCAAATAGAACCAAAAGAGGTTTTGTCACTCCTTCTGCCAACCCTAAAGAGGATGAATGCTTCTATTGCCATGAAAAGGTGCACTAGAAACCAAACTGCCCAAAGTACCTGTAAGATGTTAAGGATGGGAAAGTAAAACCAAACCATGCAAGTATATACACTATATTGTCTAATAACATGCCCCACTCTAATTCTTGGGTCCTTGATACTGGTTGTGGTATTCACATATGTTTTGATTTGCAGGGACTCAGAAGAAGTGACAATGTGGAGCATGGGAAGATAAAATTAATCATGGGGAATAGGAAAGCTTCACCTGTCACCAAGATTGGAGTTTATTCTTTGTTTCTAAGTAGTGGGTTAACATTAGATTTGAATAAATGTTGTTAATCGTCTGAAATGGCGAGAAGTATTATTTCCTTTCATGGTTTGTACAAACAAGGGTTTATCTTTTTGTTTGATAATGAAGGTGGTGGTATTAATGTTTTCTTTAATAATGTTCTCTATTTTAAATCATTACCTTGTGATGGTGTGTATGAAACTGTGTCGGTTGTTGATACCTAGGAAATTATGTGTTGTGTATTGATTCTTCCAGTAACTTGGATAAAGCATCATTATGGCATTGTCGTCTTAGACATTTAAGCAAGAAACGCATAGGCCAACTCCAAAAGGAGGGAGTCTTGAAGTCATTTGACCTAAAGTCGGATGATATTTGTGAATCTTGTTCGCTTCGGAAAATGACAAAGTCACCCTTCACTGGTTCTTTTGCTAGGGGTGAGGGTTTGGTTGATCTCATACATATTGATGTATGTGGACCCTTCCGAACCGCCACAAGCGATTCTAACCGCTTCTATGTGACTTTTACTGATGATCTTAGTAGATATGGATATGTCTACTTAATCAAGCATAAGTCAGAAACCTTTGAAAAGTTCAAGGACTTTAAATAGGAACTGGAGAATAAGTAGGGCATGAACTTTAAGATGCTTCGATCTGATCGAGGTGGTGAGTATCTTAGTAGAAAGTTCCTTGATTATCTTAATGAATGTGGGATTGTCTCACAATTCATACCTCCCAGGACACCACAACATAATGGTGTAGCTGAGAGGCGTAATCGAACCTTGTTGGATATGGTTCATTCCATGATGAGTCGCCCATTTTCTTAATCTAGTCCCTACCAAAAAGGTTGCCAAAACACCTCACGATATGTGGAATGGAAAAGTTCCCAATCTGGACCACATCAAGATTTTGTGTTGCGAGGCTTTCGTGAGGTGCGAGACTCACGATAAGCTCGAACCTCGAAGCGAAAGGTGTATTTTCATTGGCTACCCACAAAAATCCTTTGGTTACCTCTTCTACAAACCTAGTGATAATGTGGTCTTTATTGCAAGGACAGGAGTATTTTGAGAGCGAGAGAGTTCATAAACCAAGGAAACAGTGGGAGGCAAATTGACCTTCATGAAATTCAAGAGTCAAGTATTGAAGGAACCTCAAACCATAACAATCAACCAGAGGAGGAAACTCATGTTGATCCGACTGACGAGTTCGTACCTCTGAGGCATTCCTTGAGAGTTATGAATGCACCTGAGCATTACTATGGTTTCCATATTACTGCAAAAAGTGATACACTTATCAATGATAATACACTGGTAAGTCTGGATGAACCTAACAGCTACATGGAAGCCATGGCAGGCCCTGAGGCTGCCAAATGGAAAGAGGGTAAGGACAACGAGATATTGTTCATGTATGACAATCAAGTTTGGAACTTGGTTGACAATGTACCAGGTTGTAACACAGTCGGGTACAAATGGATCTTTCAGAAGAAGAGTGACATCGATGGCCATGTACAAACTTATAAGGCGCGACTGGTTGCAAAGGGCTTTTCTCTATGACAACCCGAAATTTTCATTCGGTCAAACCCTAGAACTCAATCACTTCTTATTATAAGTTAATGTCATTACTGCTTATTTTAACAAAATTTGGAGTTCTTTTGATTATTTTAATATTATTCTTTAAACGAACGGTTGTAAGAAAGTGTCGTCTCGGGTTTTGAAATTTAAAAACCGCAAACACCTCGCGTCTTAGAAGTTCCCGGTCAAAATATTTCGTTGGGGTCGAAAAATCATCCCAAAATCTGTAAACTCATGCTTATCCATGAGTTTACTCCCTAAGTCTAGTCAATATGAGTTTACTCTCCATTTATCCAACAGAGTAAACTCCTAAAAGAGTAAACTCAAGAAAACCTCTCAAGTAGCAAACTACAAACAATTCAAGATCTTCCAAGTTGTAAGTGTTCTATCCATTTCAATTTGATTAAACACTTAATCTAGTGTTTGTGCATCTATTCATCCATTCACTTTTGTGTTTTTGATTAGATTTCCAAAAACACCAAGAACGCCAAGAACACACACTAAGTGTTTTTGGACTTTTAGCATATTTCAAGCTTCCTTATAGTAAGTACTTCACTCCTTTAGTCTTATTGAGTTAGTGTTACAAGTTAACATCAAGAAAATATGCCAACAACAAATGGAACAAGGTGTTCACGGTCCAAGAATGTTTGTGGGCCGTAAACACCATATAAGGCACCAAAGTGTGCCAAAGTCACAAATCTAAGCCCTAGTTGGATGTTTAAGCCTTCCTTAACATGTTTGAACCTTCCTTTGATGGGTTTAAACCATGAAAAACACTAAATAATGCCATGATCATGTGTTTACGGTTTGGGGAGCTCCCAAAACCGTAAACACCCTTTAGTGTGTTTATTTGGGCCATATTCCTTCCTTAGGCCTAAAATCTAACATAGACAATTACCTTGATGAGTTAGGGACTTGAAAACATAACAATACCAAATTCCATATGGGTTTAAGGTAGTAAACCCAAAGGGAAATGACCATAAGGCCGTAAACACCTCAAAAGGGGTGTTTTGTTGCCTTAGTCCCTTCCAAAGTCCAAACCACCAAGTAGAAATGCTTCAAAGGACTTACGAATCCTCAAAACACTTATGGTAAAAAGAAGAGGAGTTTACGACCGTAAACTCATTAGGTCAAGGTCTTTAAAACCGTAAACTCAAAGGCAGTTTACCCTTGAACCCCAAACACAATGGCAAGGTCCTTTAGCACTTAGATGCAACCCTTATGGCTTGTAGCACTTATATAAGGTGTTTTACATGCCTTAGGATGTCTTAACTTTGTCAATTAGTGGTTTAAAGTCTAATTGGATACATATATGTGTGATTATATGGTAATTAGGATCATTGAGTGTGAACAAGTCTTCACTTGTCACCTGGCTATCCTACATCATTTAGTACATCCAAACCACCATCTACATGTGAGTTCATACCCCTTCACCAATGTTTAAATGATTTTAAAAGCTTTAATAAGGGGGGAATACAAGTAGAAAACAACATGTTATCAAATCTTTCATATGTATTTATAACTGTGTTTTCATCCAACAGATTTCACATACTTCAAAATGTTATGCATGAAATGGTTTTCTATCTTAAAAATACTTTGTTAATCAAATATATTACTTTTGAAATGTTTATTAAAATGACATCAAGTCATTATTAATTATTGTTCAAACCTCTTAGATGTTTTACAAACCCATTTTTAACCTACTTGAACAACCAATTACCTTCCACTTAACTATTATAGGGATAGTTAGAAGATACAAAACATTATTCCTATTACAAGGAATTACATCAGAGTCAATTCATTCATGAGTCTATACTATACATTACATGTTACATGGATACACTTACATGAGTACCTTACATGAATACATTACATGAGTACCTTACATGAAGACATTACATGAGTACTTTGCATGAATACATTACATGAGTACCATACATGAATACATTACATGAGTACCTTTACGTAGATACAGTTTCCTGTATACATTTACATGGATACTTGTACCTCGATTCATTAGGATGATTTATTAGTACCTTCTGTGTAAATTGTCCTGCCTATCCCAGTTCAACAGGATATCTAGACGGGACTAACCGTTCCGAAGCTCAGCTGTTAGCACCAGTGGTTGATTAACATCTACGGATGCCTACGGTTATTTCTTATATTAGAATACTTTTACGGGACTAACCATTCCTCAGGCATTCTGTTCGCTACAGAGGTTGATGACCATCTACGGATGCCTACAGTTAATACTTTTATTAGGAATATGTTTACGGGACTAACCCTTCCTCCCACCTGTTGTAGATACAGAGGACCATTGAACAATCTACGGATGTTCAAAGGTTATACATTTCGCTAATCACGATGTCGTGTTAATCCTAGTACAAAAGGATAACAATTACATTAGTACATTTTCCTATTACTTTATCTTGTGATACATTCACATAAACAAGGAGTTAGACTAAGTACTTTTAGTACTAGCCAAAAGAAAGGAAAAACTATCATTTTACTTACAAAACATACGGGTCTTGGTAGAAGACTACATTTCATACCAGTAGGAAATAAGGGATTTTCTAGATTTTTCATTACTTACATCAACTGTTTCATTTAAAGATTTACAGGGCATTCATAACGGTTTTCCAAAACAAGACAATGACACTTAAATACTTATGAATTCACCAGCTTTAGGCTTATACTCGCTTTCAAAATAACTTGTATTCTCAGGTCACCAGTAGACAGGTACGATGGGTAGGTTTTGAGAAGACAGAGCACAGACAAGACTCGTCTTTTATTTTGATTGTATTTTTGGTGTCTTATTACATTGAAAGAACACACATGTATTAAAACTTTACTTTTAATGGAATGGATGATGTTGTTGCTTGTTTACTACTTTACACTGTTGTGATACTGTACATGACGTCCTCCACCCCGGAACGTTTCCGCCGTTCTTGGTTTTGGGGTGTGACATTCTCAAACTCTGAGAGTTGATTATGATGAGACCTTTTCACCAGTAGCGAATATTAAGTCTATTAGGGTTATGCTAGCCATTGTTACATTTCATGATTATGAAATATGGAAAATGGATGTCAAAACCACTTTCCTTAATGGAAATTTGGTTGAGGATGTTTACATGAGTCAGCCAAATGGTTTTGTCAGCACAGAGTACCGTAATAGAGTGTGTAAGATTGAGAAATTTATCTATGGATTGAAACAAGCACCTCGCAGATGGAATCTTTGTTTCGATCAGAAAGTCAAAGAGTTTTGCTTTTTGTGGAGAGAAGATGAATCTTGTGTACATGTCACGGCTAGTGGGAGTATAGTTAGCTTTTTGGTATTGTATGTGGATGACATACTACTTATAGGAAATGACATCCCAACTCTACAGGAAGTGAAGTCCTGACTTGGGAAGTGTTTCGTTATGAAGGACCTTGGAGAAGCTGCCTATATCCTAGGGATAATGATTTTGAGAGACTATAATAAGAGACTAATTGGACTTAGTCATAGTACCTACTTGGATAAGGTGCTGAACAGGTTCAACATGCAGAATTCCAAGAAAAGAGAATTACCGATCCAGAGTAACGCTAGATTAAGTAAGACTCAGAGCCCGGGTATAGAGGCTGAGATAGCTGAGTTAAGTCGAGTACCATATGCTTTCGCTGTAGGCTCAATCATGTATGCTATGACTTGTACTCGTCCTAATGTGGCCTTTGCATTGAGCATCATCAGCAGATATCAGGGGAACCCTGGCAAGGCTCACTAGACTGCGGTAAAGAACATTCTCAAGTACCTGCAGAGGACTAAGGACTGGGTCCTTACTCTCTGTGGGATAGTGATGACTAAAGAGTAGTATGGTATAGTGATGCTAGCTTCCAAACTGATAGGATAATTTCCGCTCTCAGTCAGGCTAGGTCTTTACCTTAAACGGAAGAGCAATTACTTGGAAAAGTTCCAAGCAAGAGATAGTGGCTCATACAACTTGCGAATACAAGTATATAGTGGAAAGCAAGGCAGAAAAGGAGGCTATATGGCTAAAGAACTTCATTGGAGACCTTGGAGTTGTACCATCTATAAAAGAGCCTATGGAGATTTTCTGTGATAGTGAAAGTGCAGTTGCCTTATCCAAGGAACCAAGGGATCACGGAAGATCCAGACACATCGACAGAAAATACCATTTCATTAGACATCGAGTAGAAGAAGGACTCATCTTGGCAAAGAGGGTATCATTGGATAAGAACCCAGCATGTCCCGTCATGAAGGGACTGGGTAGGGTTACGCATCTCCAGCATGCGAGGCGCATAACGGTGAAGGATGATATTAGTTTTAGTAATTAGATAGCTTTGAAATTTGTAAAGTGTAATTCACATTTGATGATAAATAAAAGTTGTTGTTTGTTTATAAGTAAAGTGGTGCTATCTTCTGTCAGTCGTTTACTATCATTTCATTTTGCATGTTTTGACTTTCAAAATAATTATGTTATGATATATAATATTATTCAAATTCTCCACGGTCGGTCATATATTGGAAGTAGATATGAATCAAGACTGTCATGAAGTTGGATAATAGATGTCTAAGATGTTGGACATATCAATAGTTGCTACAACACTCATGAGTTCTCATAAGTTTTGAGTATTAGATTCAACCCACGCTCACTTGTATCACTTCATGGAATTTATCTCGACTGATCGTGAGACGATAATATCATATAAGTCTTCAAACCTAGAGATATGAGTTGTTGACTATGAGTTGGTTATACATTGATTGTACGAAAATGCATTGGTAATTCGATGTTATAAAACTTGTCTTTGTGTATGATTCAACAAGTAGTAGAACAAGCATATGAGTCAAAGTTTATCTATTCCTTCTTGGATTAGAAAAGATATCTGGGCCCCTCGATGATTTGTGTTAACCTATGTACCGGGCCTAGTCAGAACTAAATTGATTTGTTTGATTAAGTTCTATGTCAAACAAATCAGAAATCGAGAAACGAACTGCTGGACATTAAGTAAGACAATGTTCCATGTATTTGTCCGGCTGATATCTAGAATAGAGGATTATATGATCACTTATCTTAAATGGCGTATCATCATCATCATCATCTCAGTTCTGCAAGACCATGAAAGAGCTACGATTGCTGATCAGTTCCTAAAGTGATTGTTGCAGTTATAGTTATTAGACGTATCCAAGTGGGAGAGTGCTGGATTAGATTTCTAAGTTCACAACTATTTCTATAATGTACTTGACCCGGTTGGCATGGTCCATTTGGGTTGCATGGTATTGCAACACTTGGATAGACTAAATGAGAGAAAGGACACTTTTGGTTTTTTAATATATTATAAGTTCTAATATATTATTAATATTATTTAATTATTATTGATCAAGAATTAATTTAGAATTAATTTGGTTATCAAAAGGAGACTAATTAAATATATGGGGTTGATTGTGTAAATCATCGATTCTTTTATAGTGGGCTAATGATCCATGGTTTATTAAATTGGGCTAAAACCCATAAGGTGCTCCATGGATAGTCCATGGAGGTTATAAACCCATGGATCATGGAATATGAAGAGCCATGTCAATTAGGGTTTACCTGATGTAACCCTACTTGTGACACAACTATAAAAGGACCCCATGGCTAGCAAAATTGGCACCCAAAAAAAAAAGAACAAGAGGGCTAGCCGATTTTGAGTGTTAAGTGAACTTCTCTCAAGGTTATTCCAAGAGTTGTGGTGTTGTGTGAGACTGTGACAACCCGATATTTCGAGACAATGTAATGTAAAACCAATCAAATTTAGGTCAAAATATAACTTTCCTAAAATCTTATATGGGTTAAATAAAGTAGTAGGAATCGTATCAAGGTTTTCATACATATAAAGAACCCTAAAATCCGAGTTATAACGAAGAAGTTATGACCAACCGAAGATTCTCGGCAAAACCGGCAACACCGATTAAAAGAAAAACGCGAAGTTTCAATACAATAGTTTTTAGCCTTAAGTATCAAAATGAAAGTTATAGACAATCTCAAACCGTGAGCGTACATAAAAAGAACGTCCAAATCTGACTTCGTATGAGAAAGTTATGATTTTTCCAAGATTCGGGTATAGCAGTGGACAGCTAAAAACTCGAAATAGAGCTCGAGATACTTTTGACCAAAACAACCTAAATGAGAATCTAAGGTCTCAACATTAGTAGCGCAACGGCGAAAAGTCTGACGAAAACGGACACCGGATGAAGAAGTTATGGATTTTTAACGGAATTATCGCGTCCCGGCCCGTTAAAAATAAATAATTAAAAATAAATTCAGAATTTGCCGATGAAGTCTAAACGAGAGTTGTAGATCATGTTTTTAGTTACGCGTGCCTATAAAGAACGTCGAAAACGGAGCTCGTACACGAAAGTTATGGATTTTACAAGTTCGGGGTCCAAAATCCGAGGCTGTCAGGCCCCCACGACGTGGCACAAGCTTGCCGCGACCCGGCAAGTGACTGAGGGCGTCCAATCAATGGAGGAGGATAGGTTTGACTCCCCACGACGTGGCCATCACTTTCCACGACGTGGCACACCCCAAAAATTCCCCTATAATTAGATTTCAAGGGCTCCGAGTTCCATTGCTCAGTTCCTTTCTTTCTCGCGCCGAAACTCTGCGTTTAAGCCCCTGAGACCCTCCCAAAGCCCCGGTTCTCACCTTCAAGTCCCGAAGGAAGGTTTTGTGTTCTCGAGATTCCCGAGATTCCCGAGAATCCCGAGATTTTCCCGCGTTTTCAACTCTTCCTGTCGAAGTTCTGCTCGATTCTTCTCTAGACTATTTCAAATCAACCACTTCAATCATGTGAGTTCATACCCCTTAACTAATGTTTTAAACTACTTTTAAATGTTTTATGGGGGGAATACAAGTAGCATCATGCTAGTATTATATCAATCACATGCGATTAATAAGTAGAATTATGCTAGTTATTACATCAATCACATGTGATTAATATACAACATTCAAAAGATTTGGCTACTCATTAGCCATTTTACCAAATAGTTTCCTTCAAATGATTTTTATGAACATTTGATATGTTTTAAACTACTTATTACACTGTACATCTTACTCGGTACATTACCTTTCAAACTTATTTACAACTGTGTTTCAATCAAATGTTTCCATATACTCAAAACTGTTTTATCATACTTATGCCTTCATATTATAAGTTGCATGCCTCTATATCTATAGTTATATAAGAAATGTTTAAAAGACTTAGGAAGGCTATCCACCCTCTTTTCTTTTCGCGCCTTGAGATGTGGTCTGGTGGGATATTGGGTATTCGTCCGAAACTCATTTAAATATTAGTTATATATCATGTGTACATATATAGTCATAAAAGGTCTTTCCAGTTCATCCCATGCCCTTAGTTAGTAAGGGTATACCTCCATGACCATACATACCAGTTAGACTGCTAGTAAACTACCATATGGGTAGTTTAGGAAGATACTAGAACCGTTACTAGAACGCGATATCATACAATCAGTCAGTTCATTCATGAGTCAATACTTTCTAGAACATTACATATACAACTATACTAGGAAGAGAACATATACAACTATACTAGAACGAGAAACATTACCCTTACATTAATACGTTAATAATTGTGATCCACTGTATTGGAGCATGCCTTAAATGTCATGGCCCGAGTTGTAGCCAAAATTCTCTTGGAGGGAGAGCGTTGAGTTTGCGTATAGATCTATACTGGATTGACAATCCTACACCTTGCTGCTAGCTACAGCCGGACCTGCAGGTCTGCGGTGCCAAACGTCATTCCGTTATTACGACCGTTCTTTATGTCGTTGTTATCAGTCGATAGTATGGTGCAATTATCACATTATACCTTAATATAAATCCGGTTTAAGGTAGTTAGTATAGCAGTAGTTCCTATAATACAAAATTACAGTACTACAATGATTTATCCATTACATTTTTAGTGATAACCTCACTTAAACTTTAATGTACAAACTATATTTTGTTAAAAGATAGTTACACTTGGGAAATTACACACTTTTACATCAAACGAGCATACAAAACAGTTAAGCCTTGGTAGAAGGCTACTTTAATAGAAAATATAGGTTTTTCTAAGAGATTCAAACTTTTTCAAATACTTACAATTCATATACACTTTCAAATTCTTACAATACATAGACTTACAAATTCTTACAAACAAATTAAGACACTAAATTCTTATGATCTCACCAGCTTCAAAGCTGATACTCGCTTTCAAAATTACTTGTATCCTCAGGTCATCATAGACAGGTACCGATGCAAGGAGAAAGGAAGATGGAGCTTGTTCAAGACTTATCTTTCATTTTGATTTATGCTTTAGTGTTTATCAAAATTTGACAGAATACAATTGTATAATAATTATTTTATTAATGCAATGGATGATGTTGTTGCTTGTTTACTACTTTACATTGTTATTGATATTATACATGACGTCCTCCGCCCCAGAACGTTTCCGCCATTCGTGGTTTTGTGGTGTGACAGAGACATTTGAGGCGTGAAACTTGAGGTGCTAGGAACATAAGGTCCTCAAGGAATGCAAGCAAGAAAAAGGTATGTTCTTCTACTTGCTATTATGTTTGAAAGTTCCCCATGCCATGCTAGTTAGGTTAAGAACCTTGGAAAATCAATTTTGCATGTATCTTAGTAAAACATAGATCCAAGGTTTGTAGGCTTGCATGTACACCTTAGGAGTGTTAGAATGCTCAAACCCTTTCATGAAGATAATACCGAACACTTCAAACCCGCTATATGGGAAACAATCCTTCACTAAACCACTAATGATTATGGCATGCAAATTTCATATAACAATTCTCGAAATTGCACCCTAACAATAGCAAGGTAGAATCCGAAGATATCGCTTACCCAAATCAGTATCAAATCCTAAGCAACATGAAAAGTGATAATTACCGAAAAGAACGCTAAATATAATATGCCTGCAAAATCACCTGACAATGCATGGACCTCCCCTGTCTGACACTGCGATGATCAGCTCTCCTCTACTGAGGCTCCTACTCTATCCTCACGACTATCAGGAACCCGCAAATTAATCAGAGTCAACCCACCCACTACTTCTCCCCTTTTTTCCCTTTCTTCTCGGATAGAAGACCGTCTTGTGGCCCAAATGATTAGATAGAAAACTTAACATCCTTGTTCCCTGAGGGTAGCCCTACAAACATTACCAATCCTGGCACACTTGTGGCATCCCAAACCCCTGAAACTAAAAACTCCATCGTGCGGTTTCCCGCATGTGTTGTACAAACCCTGACCCTACTAGCCTCTCAAACGATGTTCCAAAGTCTTGGCTCTCTTCCCGGTACCCTCCAATGCATGCACCTGATTTGATCCTGCTCTTCTCGAGGTGCTCTAGATCAATCTCCCACTCTCGGGCTCTAGAAATCATATCATTTAGGGTCTCGCACCCTAAAATACTCATAAACTCCCAGATGACATCCCGTAGCACAACATCAACAACATCATCGCCCAACTTACTACCGACCTCTTCCCAACAGTCTTATGCCTTGTCCTTTAACAAGCAGGAAACATATATGACCTTCGCCTCCTCGGGGCAGAAACTCATCCAAAACGCGTAAGCCATATCCACTAACCAACTCCTAGTGACAATGGTGTACCTCTCCCCATGGAACGCAGGAGTTCCACAACCACTAAATTCACAGAAAGAAAGAATGAGCTTCTAAATGCTCATCCAAGATCTCTAAAACCCTTCCTTCACAGATCTAAAAATCACAGGAGTCTTTTCCAAAACACCAAGGGTAGTCTGTCACACCCCAAAACCAAGAACGGCGAAAACGTTCTAGGGCAGAGGACGTCATGTAGAGTATCACAATAGTGTAAAGTAGTAAACAAGCAACAACATCATCCATTGCATTAATAGTAAAATTTTAATACAAGTGTGATCATTCATAGAATAAGACATGAAAATAAGTAATCAAAATAAAAGTCGAGTCTTGACCGCTCCGTCTTCTCAAAACCTGGTAGTCGTACCTATCTACTGGTGACCTGAGAATACAAGTTATTTTGATAGCGTAGATCAGCATTTAAGTTGGTGAATTCATAAGTATTTTAGTGTCATTGCTTGTTAAAACTGTAAAGAAAAGACTAGTAAATGTTTAGTGAAAAAGTTTGTATAAGTATGAAACCCTAGAAAATCCTATATTTCCTATTAGTATGAAAAGTAGTCTTCTACCAAGACCCGAATATTTTGAAATTTTTCCTCTCCGTAAGAATGAAGGTTTTTCGCAAGTATGACTACCATTGCCTAAATATAGCCTTATATTACCCTTTATGTGAGAAGATCACAGTTTGAAAATAATGGGAAAATGTATATATGTACTAGAATATTATTTGTATTAATCACTTATGTAATAATTACCTTAAAACCACTTGTTTAAGGCAAAATGTGATATGATTGTTACCTTGCTAATTCGACTAAAACACGACGATGAAAGACGTCGGAAGAAATGACATTTGGCACCCGACGACTTGCAAGTCCCACTGTAGCGAACAAAAAAGGTGTAGGATAGTCAATCCAGTATACATCTATACGCAAAACTCATGCTCCCCCTCCAGGAGATTCTGGTTACAAAACGTTTCATAGCGAAATGGTCGATGTGTCATGAAGTAGTATCTCACATTATGTTATCTCTGAACCTTGTTATAATATACTTGTTATATTAATAGTATTCTATGTATAGTATTCTCTATCTAGTATTGTCTGTTATAATATGCTCTATGTAGTATTCTCTGTTATAGTATGCTCTATTTAGTATTTTCTGTTATAGTATGCTCTATCTAGTATTCTTTGTTATAGTATGCTCTGTCTAGTATTCTCTGTTATAGTATGCTCTGTCTAGTATTCTCTGTTATAGTATGCTCTGTCTAGTATTCTTTTTTATAGTATGCTATGTCTAGTATTCTCTGTTATAATATTCTCTGCCTAGTATTCTCTGTTATTGTATTCTTTGTTTAGTATTCTCTATTATAGTATTCTCTTTCTAGTATGTAATAGTATATTTGCAAAGATTCATGAATGAACTGACTCTTGTGTGATTCCTTGTACTAGGAATAGTAAGTAGTATCCCTAACTATACCTATTATAGTTACTACTAATGTATGTATATGACTGAATGAAGGTATGCCTTTGCTACCAAAGGGTACTGAACTAACGGATAGAACTTTTATGTCTACATATGTATACGTAATACGTAACTAATACTTAGACGACCTTCGGACAAATAATCGATACCCTAAGGCCACATCCACACAAGGAAACAAAATTAAAGCGAGATAGCAGTCCTAAGTTCTTTAAATATTACTTACATAACTATACATATATAGGCATGCATTTGACAATATAAAATTATAAATGAAATTTTGTAAAACCTTTGAAAAGTTTAATAAATAAGAATTGATGACTTGATGCCAGTTTATAAAATGATTTGAAAACAGTTTGTTTCATAAGAATAGTTTAAACTATAAGAAATACTTTGTTTGAAATACAATTGTAACAGAGTTTGAAAGGAAATATACAGTATGTAATACAGTTTGATAAAGAGTTTAACATGTAAAAATGTTTGGAGTAATCATTTCGAAGTAGTATACTGAGTAAAACAGCTAAAAGTGTAGTAAATCCATTTGCTTGCTAGTTATTAATCACATGTGATTGATATAATAACTAGCATGATTTAAATTGTATTCCCCACATAAAAGCATTTATAAACATTTAAAAGATAAGTTTAACGGGTATGAACTCACATGTTGTGAGTGGATCGTATGGAAGTGTCGGACAAGGTGCTAGGTGTCAAGTGGAGACTTGAACACAAACAATGGTCCTACTTAACATATAATGAGACATATAGTTATCCAATTAGTCATTTAACAACTAATTAACCAAGTTAAGACATCCTAGGACACGTAAACACTTTGATTCAAGTGCTATAGGTACCGAAGGGTTGCATCTAAAGGTTGCATGATATGGCATTGGAGTTTATGGCCCACGGACCACTCCTTATGGAGTTTACGGCCTAAGTTCACTTCCCCCATGAGTTTACGGATGTAAACTCGTGGTACTAAGTGCCATTGGGTGTTTTGAGGTCTTATAAGTCAATATTGAGCATCCAATGATCAAGTCCAATCCTTAGGAAGCATTATGGGCACAATATCACCCCTTTATAGAGTTTACAGACTAAGGGCCATTTCCTTATGTGTTTACGGCCGTAAAATCTTGTGGGAATATGGTTTCTTTGTTATTTAAGGTCCTAAGCACCTCAAGAAAGGATCAAGACTAGCATCCAAGGCTTAGGAAGGGACTAGGGTTCATTTAACCCCACTTGTAAGGGTTTACAGCCCAAGAACATCCCTTGGCCATAATCACCTTTGATCTAATGATTTCTTGTTGTTTTCTAAGGGTAAAAAAGATCATTCAAGCACACGAAAAGCTAGGGCAAGTGTACTTAAAATATAGAAGCTTGATTGGGCGTTTAAGGTCCAAGAAGACTAGTGTGTGTTCTTCGTGAAACTAAGAACACTTGAAGATCTACACAAATGGAATGATTTCAAGGATGAAATCATGTAAGATCACTAGATTAAGTAAGATATCTACGAATTAGGGCAAGAAGCACTTACAAAACTAAAAATCCAGAAGGAAAATCAGATGATACTTGAGAGGATTTGATGTTCTAGCTTTGAAATTATGAAGAAAATGAGTGAAATGACTACGTGTCATATTTATACTCTTTGGACTTTACGGCTGTAAACTCCATGTTTAGGCTATAAACTCCAAACTCTTGGAGTTTTCAGACTTTAGTTTTGCACAATAAACACTAGGGCATCCTCTCTCCAGTTATCAGTTACAGTACTAGGCTTTCGAACACATTTCAAAAGTTAGCAGAAACTGTTCTGGCTTCTATTAAAGTGAATGGTTGCACAGAATAGAAATTTCGGGTTGTCACATCATCCCCCCGTTATAAGGAATTTCGTCTCGAAATTAGCGTTTAAGCTAGGAAGTAGTTACGAATAACCAAGTAAAGGGATGAGTTTAATTCAGTTTCGATTGATCCTCGCACTCCCAAGTGGATTCAGGTCCACGTTTGGCATTCAACGAACCTTCACTAATAGGATGCAGAATTGCTTCGTCTGCTTGACCTCTCAGTCCATGGTCACTACGGTTCTTCCACGAAGGTGAGGTTCTCGTTGGACTCGATCTCGTCGAGTGGATTTACAAGAGTCTCGTTGGACAGATACTTTTTCAAGTTCGAGACATGGGGGCTAGAATGTACGTTACTGAGTTCGCGGGGTAGGCTGAGTCGTGGATGCTTCTATGCTCTTTCATAATACGTGAGAAGCTAAGTAGGTCATTTATAAGGAAGATGACGAACTGATCCAAGTAAGGGTGGCATACCCTATTCATTAAGTTCATGAATACTACGGGCGCATTGGTCTTATCCGAGAGGTATCACTACGGACTCGTAGCGTCCGTATTAAGTTCAGAAGGTCATCCTTGGGACATCCTTCTCTAACACTCGTAACTGGTGATATTCAGATCTCAACTCCATGTCCAAAAGGTAAATAGTTCCTTGCGGTTGGTCAACCAGTTCATCTATGCGAGGCAGAGGGTAACGATTTGTAATGGTAATCTTGTCGAGGTCTCCATTATTCGATGCACATACGAAACAATCTATCTGTCTTCTTGAAGAATAAGGCCGAACTCTCCAGGGTGAGGAGTTTGGTCTTTCAATTCCATTGCTGAGTAGTTCATTAAGTTTGACCGGACAGTTCTTGCATCTCTGTAGGTGCTAGACTATAGGTCAATTTAGTTATAGGGGTATCCTTTGATTGGATTCTAAGTTTATTTTCATGACAGCCCGATCACTCATAGTCTTGAGCAGTCTCTGTCTTGAAGTTCATTTTAGGAGTCATATTTGGTTCATCAATCGCAGTTTCGTGTATACGAGTCGTATATAATTAAGATTGAAAAGGAAATTGAATAAATGATTCTTCTTTAAGCTCACATCCAAACAAGGAAAAGAATTTAAAGTCGAATCATCAATTCTAAGTCTGTAGAACCTTGATTATAGACCATCCTTTATGTATACTTTCTTCAGCGATAGATCAACCATATGGGTCTTCGGGTTGAACTTCACATACTGTACGAGTGGTACTCCGGGGAGGTTTGCTAAGGTATCTTCGGGAAAGACACGAATCATAAGGTACCCTATGCGTGAGTACCTTGGAGTTCTAGAATGACGGCTTCGCTAGGACGGCGATTACGGAGAAAGAGATGTATGCACGAAACTAGTATTGTGAGGATCGAATTGACTCAATTTTAAATGACAATGTCGGACTTCTCGGAATAACTGGCATTATACTATTTTAAGAAGGTGTTACAAAACAAAGCGGTGCAACCTATGAAGGAGTTTTAGTACTATAGTTTCATCTACGATACTACAGTTGCGAACAAGATATACCACTAAAAGCAAGTACAAGCAGCACGAGAGTCCCTAACACAAATGGGGTCTCGCAAAAGATAAAACTCTAGTTGCACTAGTATTCAAAAGTTTAAAAGTATAGCATTAACGCAATAGAACACACCATAATTTCAACGTGGATCCGGAGTAGTCTCTCTTGTGGCAGTGATCGTTAGTATCTTCCCGTCTGTGCTAGAGTTCTTTGATATTGGACAATCCTTCAGAAGGTGTCCTATCTCACCCCATAGGTGACATATCTGGCTTGCACCAGCATCGGTGGTGGAGGTGATGTCTTGGGTCGGAGTTATGTGGACTCGTTTTCTTTCGTTGTTCTTCCTTTTCGAACCATTCCTTTTAAAGTGTCCGATTTCACCGCAAACATAGCCATCTTGGTTGACTTCGATGTTAGGGACTAGAGTGATGGGTCGTGCTGGTGCTCCACAGCTACGAGCATGGTGCCCTATTTTGTGGCAATTGTAGCATTGCATTTTGTGCCAAGCCCCATTACGATGAAAGCTATACTTGATACACTTCTGGAGTTTTCCCTCGTATGGTCTGATCGGTGCTGAAATGGCAGGGGTTGTCACTTGTTGTTGTTGCATGGCAAGTCTTTGGGATCGCTTGCGCTCCTTTTGGGCTTGACACTTTTGGTTCCTTTTCTCGGTTTTACGGCTTTGCAAGCCAATGGCTGTTATCATTTGTTGATTTCCTAGATCGATACCACGATCGGAATTGTTAACCCCCTTTCCAGCCTTATTTGCATTGCCAGAGCTGAGGTTTGCAAGGACAGCTGCCACGACAGCTGTTACTGAGGCTTGGAATGTAGCAGCGTCAATATGAAGGATAGGGGTTTCGTTGCTCGGTTGACTATTTTTGGATGACGTCATGATTCTGTTATACGAAAGAAAAGGAGTTTGTGAGTGATTATGGTTGAACCTAGATGTATTCTGATCATTCCTGTAGAGAGTATAAGTAAGTTCCCGAGGGTTTGACCTACATCCCTATGATGCAGTCCTAGTAAAGAGTAGGAATAAGTTCATAGAATGGTCACAAGACGTTTGTCGTCCAAACCGGGGTACCATTCATTGGTGGATAACATGATCCAACCTTTGAAAGAGATTTGGAAATAATCCCGGAGCTAAATTACCATAGTCCAATAACTCGACAGGAGTGAGTTTCAGATAGCCTCCAACGATAGCATGATGAAAGTATTTGAACAAAGAGTGACACATAAATTAGCCGACGGTCAATATCATTGTTATTTATGATGTAATAAGTTTGGTAAATTGACCTTGTAGAAGGTCTTACATCATATCTGGAGTAGAAAGCTTTTAGCAGCATAAAGGCCTAACTAAAAGTACCTACAGTACAAGATAGTTTCATAGAAAAATGCCACATAGGAGATAGACAGGAAAACGATACCTTCAAACAAGGAAGGAAAATAAAGCTTCTCCTACTGGTGACGGTCATCCCTCTGGTGAACCCTTAGTTCAGCCAGTTGATGCTCCATATCAAGCATGTGTCTTTCTTACACCCTCTGGCATACTCGGAGCTCTATGACTTCAGCTCGTGTTTCAGCTAGTGCTTGTAGCAAGTTCTCATGGTGTCTCTCAGATCTCTCATGAATGTGTTCAAGGTGATTGGTGCGAATGGTATGCATTCCTGCATTGGCATCAACCTCTACGATACGTTGGAGAGCCGTCCTGCCCTGGATTTCGTTTCGGGCAACCCTGTGGACCAGGATTGGCAGAACCCTATCCGTTGAGCTTCCCTCGCTCAGGTTATAGAAGCTTCAGTCTCCCTTGAATGGCATGGGCTGATCTTGCTCTTGGCTCCATGTCTCCAAACATTCTATCCAAGGGGGCGTCGGGCCTTGAAATGCCGGAGGAGGGTTAAGATATGGGTTGGGAGCCACCGGGGGTAGGTTCTCAACCTCGGGATCGGAGTTAGCACCATCTGAAAAGCCTTCCCATGGTGATCATCAAAAGGGATTTGATTATCATCCTCTGGCTCTTCTTCAAACCATCCAACATTGCCTTCGTTCGGGAAGTACGGGTCGCCGTGGGGATGGGGTTCAGACATGTTATCTACGTGAGAATTGAGGTAAAGAAATAATTATTAGACGTACTAACTATATAGTTATAAGATAATCTTCATTAGTTACTTCACTATTTGTAAAGTGCATACCAGTTATATTTAATCAAAACAGGATAGGCCTTCGAATAAGTGACCTTAACTCCAAATTCACAAGGATCAGGGGAAAAGCAAAATTTCGTAGATTCTAAGTCTATGACATCCTAGTTACATATAACCTTAGCGTATCCACTTAGCAACTATCGACCTAGTAATGATGATCTTTTTATTTCTCAAATAAGTAATTATACTAACACAAAATACTCTTATAGTATTTTAGAATTATGTTCTGTTCTAGCGTTCTCATTGTAGTAGTGTTGGTAAGTTTCAGACTTGTCTCCATATCACAACCATTCTTGGGCATATGCTAATCACTCCTCGGACCAACATAGTTGATCAGGCTATGCCACTCCCAGGACTGACCATACATCCCCGAGCATACTTGTGATATTCAACAATCGTAATACTTTTATTTTTGTCATTGTGACACTAATTTTAGTATGAATGCAGACATGTATACTTAGTTAAATATTTTATTATTTAAAAGTACAAAATCTTTGTCAGACTATTTTAATCCCATTGTATTTATAGTTAGTATATCTTTTATGAGTTAATATACTCGATTCACTATAAACAATGCTATGATAACAATCTGTCACATCCCAAAACCAAGAACGGTGGAAACGTTCTGGGGTGGAGGACGTCATGTACAGTATCACAACAATGTAAAGTAGTAAACAAGCAACAACATCATCCATGGCATTAATAGTAAAATTTTAATACAAGTGTGACCTTTCATAGAATAAGACATGAAAATAAGTAATCAAAATAAAATATGAGTCTTGACCACTCCGTTTTCTCAAAACCTAGTCGTCGTATCTATCTATTGGTGACCTGAGAATACAAGTTATTTTGAAAGCGTAGATCAGCATTTAAGCTAGTGAATTCAAAAGTGTTTTAGTGTCATTGCTTTGTAAAACAGTAAAGAAAAGACTAGTAAATGTTTAGTGAAAAAGTTTGTATAAGAATGAAACCCTAGAAAATCCTATATTTCCTATTAGTATGAAAAGTAGTCTTCTACCAAGACCCGACTATTTTGAAATTTTGCCTCTCCATAAGAATGAAGGTTTTTCGCAAGTATAACTACCATTGCCTAAATATAGCTTTATATTACCCTTTGTGTGAGAAGATCACAGTTTGAAAATAATTGGAAAATGTATATATGTACTAGAATATTATTTGTATTAATCACTTAAGTAATAACTACCTTAAAACCACTAGTTTAACGCAAAATATGATATGATTGTTACCTTGCTAATCCGACTAAAACACGACGATGAAAGACATCAGAAGAAATGACATTTGGCACCCGAAGACTTGCAAGTCCCACTATAGCGAACAACGAAGGTGTAGGATAGTTGATCAAGTATAGATCTATACGCAAACTCACGCTCCCCCTCTAGGAGATTCTGGTTACAAAACGTGACATAATGAAATGGTCGATGTGTCATGAAGTAGTATCTCACATTATGTTATCTCTGAACCTTGTTATAGTATACTTGTTATAGTAATAGTATTCTATGTATAGTATTCTCTGTCAAGTATTCTTTGTTATAGTATGCTCTGTCTAGTATTCTCTATTATAGTATTCTCTGTCTAATATTCTTCGTTATAGTATTCTCTGTCTAGTATTCTCTATTATAGTATTCTTTGTCTAGTATCTAATAATTTATTTGCATAGATTCATGAATGAACTGACTCTTGTGTGATTCCTTCTACTAGGAATAGTAAGTAGTGTCCCTAACTATACTTATTATAGTTACAAGTAATGTATGTATATGACTGAATGAACGTATGCCTTTACTACCCAAGGGTACTGAACTGACTGACATAACTTTTATGTCTAAATATGTATACATAATATGTAACTAATATTTAGACGACCTTTGGACAAATAACCGATACCCTAAGGCCACATCCACACAAGGAAAACGAATTAAAGCGAGTTAGCAGTCCTAAGTCCTATAAATATTACTTACATAACTATATATATATATATATATATATATATATATATATATATATATAGGCATGCATTTGACAATATAAAAGTATAAAAGAAATTTTGTAAAACCTTTGAAAAGTTTAATAAATAATAATTGATGACTTGATGTCAGTTTATAAAATGATTTGAAAACAGTTTGTTTCATAAGAACAGTTTAAAGTATAACAAATCCTTTGTTTGAAATACAATTTTAATAGAGCTTGAAAGGAAAGATACAGTATGTAAGACAGTTTGATAAAGAGTTTAACATGTAAAACTGTTTGGAGTAATCATTTCGAAGTAGTATATTGAGTAAAATAGCTAAAAGTGCATTGGAGTTTATTGCCCAAGGACCACTCCTTATGGAGTAGACGGCCGTAAACTCATGGTAATAAGTGCCATTGGGTGTTTTGAGTTCTTATATGTCAAGATTGAGCATCTAATGATCAATTCTATGCCTTAGGAAGCCTTTGGGGCACAATATCACCCCTTTATAGAGTTTACGGCCTAAGTACCATTTCCTTATGTGTTTACGGCTGTAAACTCTTATGAGGATATGGTTTCTTTGTTGTTTAAGGTGATAAGCATCTCAAGGAAGGATTAAGACTAGCATCCAAGGCTTAGGAAGGGACTAGGGTTCATTTAACCCCACTTATATGGGTTTATGGCCCAAGAACATCCATTGGCCGTAAACACCCTTAATCTTATGATTTCTTGGTGTTTTCTAAGGGTAAACAAGATCATTCAAGCACACAACAAGCTACGGCAAGTTTTCTTACAAGATAGAAGCTTGATTGGGTGTTTAAGGTCCAAGAACACTAGTGTGTGTTCTTGGTGAAACTAAGAACACTTGAAGATCTACACAAATGGAATGATTTCATGGATGAAATCGTGTAAGATCACTAGATTAAGTAAGATACCAACCAATTAGGGCAAGAAGCATTTAAAAAGTTGAAGATCAAGAAGGAAAATCGGATGATACTTGAGAGGATTTGATGTTCTAGCTTTAAAATTGTGAAGAACATGAATAAAATGACTTAGTGTCATATTTATACTGTTGGGTTGAAGATTTGTTCAAGGGTTGCGTCTTTGGGCTCAACTATTTGTTTATTTAATTTGTATTCCGGTTTGGGCCTGTCCAACCGAGAGCCCATTATGTTTATTATATAAGTATATGCTTGCATGCATATTAGGTTAAGGATTGATCTAGAGCATAACGATAGTATTTACAAATTTCTTTGATCCTTCTTGTAAACCAACCAATCCTCTACAGTTGATGTTCTTAATCGAGCTCTTCTGAGGATTTTGTTTTAATCATTCGACACGTTTGATTCACTCTTGCCTTGTTCTTATTTTCGTGTTCTTACTGTTTTATATTTACTTACCTGTTTAAGATCTAATCGATCTTCAAAGATTAAAGTTTTAATCTCATCAATTGGTATCAGAGCAGGAGGCTGTGTAATCGATACACATCTTTTCTGTGAAAAGATTTCAATTAGGGTTTTTCCGCAACTACCGATATTTATTGAGCCGTCATCTCATTATTGACGTATCTTGATATTTATTGTTTTGCCCTAATCTGCTTTATTACAAGTCTGATCTTTGAACAGGTTTTTCGATCATAATGGATGAGTCGTAATCAAATCCTATCAATATTTCCAACAGCATCGGTTCAACCACGAAGATTCCAATCCTATATACCCATGACTATGAAGTCTGGGCGCATCACTTTGAAGACTACGTGATAGGATCTGAGGATAATGGATACCTCATATGGGAAGCTATCATTAATGGACCTTTTTCTCATTCTGCAACGTCCAGGATTATCAAAACTCAAATGGAGTACAATGATTTGTTGAAGGATGTTAAAGATATTGCACAAGATGAAAAGGATAAATTCCAGTGCAATATCAAGGCGTTAAGATTGATAAGATTCGCCCTTCAGTCCGACACCTTCAGGTTGGTCAGCTCATGCACGACGGCAAAGGAAGTTTGGGATAGACTTCGCGAACTGTACTCTACAGACGAGGGTCTTGAACATTCTATCCAAACCTTGCTCTTATCTGAGTTTGGAGAATTCAGGCAAGGAGCAGAAGAAACAGTGACCCAGACGTTCGATTGCTTTAATCATCTTCTCAGCAGGATGATCAAACATGACATCAAAAGGAAGCTTATCGAGCAGAAGGTTACATTCTTAAATGGTCTGAGGTCTGAATGGAGAGCAGTGGTGTCTACAGTCAAAGCCCATGAGCAGTTTAAATCATATTCTTTGGCGAAACTGGTGGGTATTCTCAAGTCCCAGGAGAAGATTGTACTGCAGGAGAAGAACGTTGTTTCAAGCCTTGGTTCGCTGGCCCTCCTGTCAAAAAGTAAAGCTGTGATGGAGGATGATGACCTTAACTTGGAGGAGTATGACCTCACGTCTGAGGATTATGCTATGATGGTGTCTAACCCCAAGAGGTTCATAAAGAAGAGATTCCCCAGCAATAAAAACCGAAACTGGCAGGGGAGTTATAGTTCAGAAAAAGTTAACAATGAACCGAAGGTTGAAGAGCCCAAGAAGGAACCGAAGGTGGATGGTGATTCTGGAGTAAGCTGTTACTACTGTGGTGGGAAAAACCACTATGCTAAAGATTGTGTCCTTAAAAAGATGGCTGAAAAGGATGATGAAAAGGATGAGGAAGTTGTGCTGTAGAAAAGGCTCGATGAGATGAGAAAGAAGAAGTCTACCGCTAACCCTTCCATGAATGCTCTTATTGTGCAGGGTTCGGTTGCTGATGACGAGTTCGGTAGCGTGGAAGTTTGGTCTACCGACTCAGAAGACGATGAAGTGAGGAAGCCTACTCATGGAAAGGCTTATGTGGCAAAGGAGGAGAGCAATGGAGGAAGATGCTTCATGGTGTCTGATGTATCTCAGATGAGGGGATACAACACTGATGGTGGAAGCAATGAACCGAAGGGCAGGAGGACATGTGCTTTACGGCCAAACCACTCAGCCAGCAGTTCGATGAGCTTGATGAACTGATAAAGAAGGTACAATCAGTTTTATTTTCATTTAAAGTACCACAATCCTCATATGAGAAAGAACTAAAAAATGTTAATACAAGAATTTCTCATCTAGATAGTAGCTTAACTCAAACTCGAGTCACCAATTCTAACCTAACTGATCAATTAAGCAGGGTGTCTTCGAAGAGTGAGGAGCGGCGCATGTGGATCGAGTTGAAGGAGTCTGAATTAGTTAAAATTAAAGACGAAAACATTTATTTACAAAGAGACAATTTAAAGTTGTTAAAACAGCGGAATGTTTTTTGTTTAATTGCAATACGTCTTTATTCTAATATTACTCAGCTTCACTTGGACTGTGAAATAGGCCAAAAGATCCATCGCATGATTTTGCCCTTCCTTGAGTTTAAGGAGGATGAAATTGATGCCGAAGCTTATAACTGTGAGAGTGTGATATCATCTGACGATGTCAATCCGACCTACATGTATGGACTAGACAAAATTGAGTCCTTCATTAAATCCAAGGACCACAAGGACATGCTTAAAAACCTTTTGGATGAAAATGATAGACTTAAACTGAGAACCGAAACCATACAAAAATTTGACTCTTTAAACGCCAACGTAAGCTCAGAAAACAAAATTGATGTTGAAAATGCATCTGAGCTTAACGAGGACGACAACATGAGTAAAATTTCTGTAGAGGACACGGTTGACTGCTCAGAATTTGTAAAAAGCGAACCTGAAAACCACAAGAATCTAATTTCTGAAAATTCAGTGGAGTTCGCTCGATTGTCCCAACAAAAGTCCCCGATCTTAGCAGAGAAAGCAGTTGTGTATCAAAAGGTCAGGACCACTCCAAATCAAGTATACAAGGTCACTGGAGTAACCGAACATCAGACGGCTGAACTCACAGCTATTGTAAACGAAGACAATGTTGATGGCTGTGATGAGTACTTCTGGTCAGCTCCAATAGATAATGCAAACGAAACGGTAGGCTTATCAGAAAGAACCTCTTGGATGAGTAAAGGTAGATACATACCTGAACCCTTGAACAAGCCAGATAATTTCGATGAGCCAAGCATCAGTGGTACGAAAGACATTCCTCAGGAGAATGAAAGTTCGGCAAAAGAAGACATTCCCTCTACTTCCTCGGTTCAAAGTGAAACTCCTACAGTTCAAAATGAACCAGCCAAGGAGAAACCGAAAATGAAAGCTAATATCCATCATCAACCGAAGCAGATGAGGAATAAGAAACGTGAAAGGAACCAAAGATACAGGAAGAATCTCTCTGAAAGGAGGCAATTCTGGCAATCCCAGAATGCATACTTCTCACATCAAGACAAGAATCTGAAGTATGAAAACAATCCTGTCGGAAAGCCTGAGAGACACAACAACCGAAAGCAAAGGTTCGGTTCTGAGTATGACTTCAACCGAAAGAAAAGGTTCGGTTCAAAGAACGATTCCAACCGAAAGCAAAGGTTCGGTTCTGAAGTCAAAAGAGATCAAAACTCTAAGGTCAGTCCCTCCAATGATCAAAAGCAAAAGGGTCACCTAGAGTCTCCAGCCAAGAAGTCCTCTCAATCGAAAACCACTCCTTCTAGTTCATCTAATTCTTCTACTTCCACCAATTCATCTCCATTTTTCTCTAAAGCTCATTCTGTTCATTCTCAAAAATCTCATTCATCGGCTGAACAAAAGGGCAAACAGAAGGTTTCTACATCCACACCAGAGTCTAAACCGACCGCACCCAATCCTAATAAAATAAAAGTTTTTACCATTAAAAAGAAAGATGAAACAACACTTATAAAACGAACATATCTTGTTGACATCTCTCTTACTGTTCCTGTTCCCATGAAAAGCTCACGTGGACCCAAGAAACTTTGGGTTCCTAAATCTGCTTAATTTTTGCAAGTTATAAGTGACGAGCAGTTTGACGAAGAATGGTACATCGATAGTGGCTGCTCACGTCACATGACAGGGAGGAAAGAGGAGCTCAGGGAATACAGATCTCTTACAAATGGTGGCAATGTCAAGTTTGGAAACAATTCTTTCGGCACCATAAAGGGATACGGAATGATAACTAATGGTGATTTCACTATAAGGAAGGTGGCTTATGTGGAAGGACTCCAACACAACCTCATCAGTGTATCTCAGCTTGTTGGAGGTACAGGTCTCAAAGTCTCATTCGATGATGAAGGTTCTGAAATTATTGAGAAAAAGACAAAGAAAGTAATTCTCAAGTCGGAGCGAAAGGGTGAAATGTTTCCTCTAAACCTTAAACCCATCAAAGGAAACCCAGCTATATGCTTGTTATCAAAAGCTCAATCTGACGAAAGCTGGTTGTGGCACCGAAGACTCTCTCATCTCAACTTTAAAGATATCAACCGACTTGTCACTGGAGGTCATGTTAGGGGTCTTCCATTGCTCAAGTTCGATAGATATCATTTGTGTGCTGCATGCGAAATGGGGAAGTAGAGTCGTCAAAGTCATCCATCTGTAATTAACACAAAAGTTGTTGAACCACTCGAATTACTTCATATTGATTTGTGTGGTCCTTCATCTATCGAAAGCATCGGTGGTAGCAAGTATATTCTTGTTATTGTTGATGACTTTTCACGATTTACATGGGTGTTCTTTCTAAAGCTCAAATCTGAAGCGACTCATAAGCTGAAAATGTTTATCAAGCAAATTGAAGTACAGCTCAAGAAGGTCGTTCGCAACATCAGGAGCGACAATGGCCTGGAATTCAAAAATAGGGAATTTGAAGAATTTCTAGCAGAAAAGGGAATAAGTCACAACTTCTCAGCTCCTTACACACCTCAACAGAACGGAATAGTCGAAAGACGAAACCGATCTTTGTGTAAAGCTGCCCGAACTATGCTAAGTTTCGCTTCCTTACCTCTTTATTTTTGGGTTGATGCTATTTTTGCGGCTTGTTTTACACAGAACAGGTCCTATCTCAACAAGCGATTCACGCTCACACCTTATGAAATACTAAACAACAGAAAGCCCAATGTGAAATTTTTCCATGTATTCGGCTCACGGTGTTTCATCTTTAACTCTAAAGAACACCGCAACAAGTTCGATGTCAAAGCCGACGAGGTAATCTTTCTGGGCTACTCTCTCACATCCAAAGCATACAGAGTCCTAAACAAGCGTTCGAGAAAAATTGAAGAGACATATTACGTGACCTTTGACGATAGCTATGTCAAAAAGCTACAAGCCAAAGAAGACACCGCTGGGGAAATCTTTCCTCAAACTGGCCAAGTCACAGTCTCGATCGCTAATCTATACGAGAAATTTCTAGAGCTCGTTGACGAACCAGAGAAAGCTTCTCTCTCAGAAGCAGGTGCAGCAGACAACAAGGTAGACCGCATGAAGCAAATTGTCGAAGAAGCTGCCAGGAGAATTAATGAAGGAGGATCGACTTCTGATGAACCTCCATCCAACGATGCTTCAGTCAAGGGGGAGCCAAGCTCACAAGTCGAGGGGGAGCCAAGCTCACATGTCGAGGGGGAGCCAAGCTCTACAACTGCAACCGAAAGTGCTTCTCCAACTGAAAGTGCTTCTCCAACCGAGAGTGCTTCTCCAACTGAAGGTGCATCAACGCCTGCAAGTCCAGCATCACAAGAAACCTCTGAACCTCAAGTTTCTCAAAGCTCATCAATCGAGGGGGAGCATGATGATATGACGCTTGACTACGATAGCCAGTCCGAGCCAGAAGAAATGATCAATGCTGAACTAGACCCAACCTTTGATCCAAATTATCCTCCTCTTACCAAATGGACCAGAGATCATCCTATCTCTCAAGTGGTTGGTGATATCTCTGAAAAGGATCTGACCCAATCACAACTGAAGGCAAAACAAACATCCTTATTTTCAAAGGTTGAGTTTTGTATGTTTAACTCATTCGTATCAAAAGTTGAACCGAAGACAGTAAACACTGCCCTTGATCACTCTGATTGGGTTCAAGCAATGCAAGACGAACTGAACGAATTTGAAAGGAACAAAGTCTGGCGCCTCATTCCAACTCCTCCAGATGCTTTGGTTGTTGGTCTCAAATGGGTCTTTAGGAACAAATTGGACAAGGAAGGGAATGTTATAAGGAACAAAGCTCGTCTGGTAGTAAAGGGATACTGTCAGGAGGAAGGGATTGATTATGAAGAGACTTTCGCTCCTGTAGCTAGGCTGGAATCTGTAAGAATATTTCTTGCTTATGCTGCCCACAAAAACTTTGAAGTTTTCCAAATGGACGTCAAGTGTGCATTTCTTAATGGAGAACTCGAAGAAACCGTGTATGTGGAGCAACCTCCTGGGTTCGTGAACGAAAAGTATCCAAACCATTGCTATATTCTGGATAAAGCTGTGTATGGCCTTAAACAAGCTCCGAGAGCCTGGTATGAAGCGCTAACTAAATTCTTAAAGATGTCTAAATTCAAACAAGGTTCGGTTGACCCAACCTTCTTTCGCAAAAAGGAAGGTAACCACCTTATGATAGTTCAAATTTATGTCGATGACATTATCTTTGGCTCTACGAATCCCAGCTTAACAGCTGAATTCAGAAAGTTGATGGAGACTAAATTTGAAATGAGCTCAATGGGTCCTATTAACTTTTTCCTTGGTTTAAATATTAGACAGGGACCCGAAGGCATCTTTATCAATCAGGAAGCTTACACGAAGACTCTCCTAGAAAAATTTGGTATGATGGGAGACTCCAAAGTCAAAGTCCCAATGGCATTCGGCACCAAGCTAACTCCATCCCTAGACAAACCGGCTGTCGATATCACGCTCTATCGTCAAATGATAGGCTCACTAATGTATCTTACTGCTAGCAGGCCTGACATCATGTTTTCTGTGTGTTATTGTGCTCGATTTCAGGCAAACCCACGCGAACCTCACATGCTTGCAGTGAAGAACATTTTACGCTATCTCAAGCGAACCACCTCCTTAGGTCTATGGTATCCTTCCAACTCAGGCTTCTTCGTTCAAGCCTATTCTGATGCTGACCTTGGAGGATGTGGACTCGACAGAAAAAGCACTACTGGTGGCTGTCAATTCCTTGACGGGAAGTTGGTCAGCTGGCAATCCAAGAAACAAACGTGTGTGTCGTTGTCTACTGCCGAAGCGGAATACATAGCTGCTGCTTCCTGCACCTCACAAGTGATTTGGATCCAGAGTCAACTTCGAGACTATGGACTCAATATGAAGAAGATCCCACTATATTGTGACTCTGAAAGTGCAATTAGGATCTGTCATAACCCAGTGCAACACTCTAAAACCAAACACATAGCACTGAGGTATCACTTCATCAAAGATCACGTGGAAGATGGAAACGTCGAAGTTCACTTCGTAAGAACCACTGATCAACTGGCTGACGTCTTTACCAAAGCTCTTCCTGAAGCATCATTCAACAGAATATTGCAAGGGCTAGGTATGATGGAATCAGAGTCAGTACCTCACACTACCTCTCAACCTCCAACGTAAGAAGCGAAACCAACCGAACGTTCGGGTTTGGTTAAACCATCTGACTCGCTCATCACTTCAAAGGTAGTTTTTCTTGGTTGTATATTTCTTGTACAAATTTTTTTTTTAGTGTTGAAAGTATTTTCCAATTGCATGTCTAAATTCCTCGGTTTCTTAAAATTTTCCAAAACCGAAACCTACCGAAGGTTCGGGTTCGGTTTCTCAAAATTTTCCAAAACCAAAACCTACCGAAGGTTCGGGTTCGGTTTTTCAAAATCTTGTTGAACCGAAACCAACCGAACGCTCGGGTTCGGTTTTTCAAAATTTTCTAGAACCGAAACCAACCGAACGCTCGGGTTCGGTTTTTCAATCTTTTCCAAACCGAAACCAACCGAACGTTCGGGTTCGGTTTTTCATATTTTTTCAAAGTTTTTTTTTTAAGTCTTATTTTTTTTCTTACTTATTTTTTTATTTTTTCTTATTTTCTTTTATTTTTATTTATTTTTTTCTTCTTTAATAAATCTCAAAAACTCCAAAAATATTTTTCTTTTTTATTTTTCTTGTTGTATGTTCGTTCGTTTATGGGGGTATAAATGTTGGATTAATTAAGTGTCCCTAGAAGCATGCTGTTGTATGTGTCCCAAGACTCATAAGATTTTGAATAATAGCCTTCATGACCTGGTATAAACAAACCTTGTCTTCCCAATAAGGCTACCACATTTATTCTCATCATGAGCTATCTCACTCTTTTCTCACATGAGTTAAGAGTTTTTCTGCTTGGTCCTTATTTTCGCAGCAGAGGTACTTTATCTTCTTACACCCTCTCCATTACACTTCTTCATTACATTCGTTTCATCAACGTAACCCTTGAGACTCTCAGCAATTACCACTGAGGTTTATGGTTACACAACATCTGTGTTAATGATCTTAGTCTCGTATCACTACGAGCTGAGTGAAACCCAAAATTCGACACCAAATCTGAATTGACGGTGATCAATCAATTTGCTCAAGTTTTCACCAAAGAATTGACGGATGTACCTTCATGAAATCTCATATTTTATTTTGTGTGATTCCTATAAAATTGTTAAACACCATAACATTTCTTCCCTTGGGATCCAGTTTTTAATTTTAAAATTTTTATTGAGATTTTATATTTTCCAAGCCAATTTAATATTAATTCCCTCCTACTTGTTCAACAGACTACACCGGTCTCACAAGTACTTTGATCACTTTCTTTCTTATTTCAAGATTAGAATTGATGCATCAAAGCGAAAGCCACCCTAAAGTAGCCTAATTAAAAGAAGCCTTTCAACATTTCTTAAAAAGTGATTGATCGTAATTCAACGGGAATCCACATTAACACTTTAAGGTCTCTCTTGACCTTGAAGGAAGAGATTCGTGCCCGGGATCATCAGTTTCGTGTCATTATTGACATCACAGTAAATCCTAAAAAGAGTTGATTTATTTCTTTTCTTTTTACACTCTTTGCACGAAAATCTTTGATTTTCCAAACTTCCGTTACTAATTAATATCAGGCTGATTTGTTGCATTGGTGGTTAATAATTAAGACGTGGTCAACAATCCTCCACATGGGCAGTTTATTCAAAAGATGCCATTCAAAACGATAAGACGAAGGGTTGCTGACTCAGGTGGGAAATTAAAAGGATTGAATTTCAACCGGTGGTAAAAAGGGGCGCGTGTGAATTTGAAACGTCCACTCTTTTACTGACAAAGTGGACGCGTGTGCGAAATCCAAGCGACATCCCTCTGGCACTTAAAGGCGCGTGAGGATTCGAAACGGTTTTCTTCTGAAACGGTGCTTGTTGGGCGGCGTGATCCTAGGAATCTGACACTCTCTTTCCTACGTGATCATCGCACGCCTCAACTGTCACGCATCTGTCATTCAGGAAACCTTTTCGTATTTCCATAGAAGATTTGAAACGATTTTTCTCTCTCCTTTTACCCACTATAAAAGGCAGTCTTCACCACGATTTACCTCTTTACTGCTTCAAAATTTACAAGAGAGCCAAAACTCGAAAAAGCTTCACTGTTCATCTTCTTCTTCCTACCTTCAACAATGGCAGAATCATCTTCCGTCCATGGTACCTCACAAATCCTTCATATTCGTCCACAACAATGCCTGGTGATCGACCTAAACCCTCTGGCGTACGACTCTTACATGTCGCCGATCATCGAGGGCCTGAAGTACTCCCAAATCGCTCCAGCTCTCTCCAGGATTGAGTCTGTGCCAATGGTGGTTCTCTCGCAGGTGTATGCGACTGCCTATTACGACAAAGCAGTCGAGCGGGTGTTCTTCAAGGTTGCTGATCACAAAACCTCTATTTCTTGACAGCGATTTGGCACTTTGATTGGTTTGGCTGCTGACCCATCGCGAATTAATCCGAAGACGATTCCGACTGGGCATCTTTACAACATGTTCTATAACATGGGGTACACGGAGGCGCTCGTCTCCGTCGCAAAGTTCAAGAAGTCCTGCTTGCCGCCGCAGTGGAATGGCATGTTCACAGTTCTCTTCAAGGGCTTGTCTGAACGGAGCTCAGGATCTGATGGTGCTAGTCGACTGTTCTTGTCGATTATGTACGCAGTTTACAACGGCGTCAACCTCGACTTTGGGTTGGTCCTCTGGCAACAGCTCATCCAGAGCCTTTCTTCTTCATCACGACATTCTGAGGTGTCGCTTGTCCGGTTCTGGATTCTTATCACCAAATGGGCGATGGATAAGCTGGATATACCTACTGCTGCTGGTGCGGTGATGTCTTCGGTCGGTACTTTTCATACCACCAAGATAATCGTTTCTGATGCATCCAGGTTCTCTTTCATTGGCTCTATTCCGGAGACAATGTATGGCGACGTCCCATCCGACAGCAGGATCATCCGGACGATCAAAGAGTTCAAGGCATCTGGTCCTAGGGAACTTACACCGGAAATGCTAAAGTCCATCCATGATGCTGACAAACCGGTGCCCAGGGGCAAAAAGGCAGACAAAGGGAAGCAAGCGACCAAAGCTCCTAAGGGTCCTTCTCCCAAGAAAAGGAAACAGACAAAATCTGCACAGTCCCCACAGCCGAAGAGGAGGAAGACTCAACCGAAGCGCAAGCTTGTTATTCCCTCTTCTTCGAGTGACTCTGAAGGCGAGAGTTCGGACTCGGACGGCTCTCAAAGAGGCGAAACCCCTCCAGGAGGCAACACCCCACCCCGATCTCCTACCCCAGATATGGAAATCCACAACTCACCCATTCCTTCACCCACTCAAACCATTCCTACTTCCATTCCCACCATAAACCCCACTACCACTATTCCTCCAACCTCTTTCCCTATACCACCACCCATTTTCACAACTGCAACCGAAACACCACCTGTAACCGAAACCCCACCCGTAACCAAACCACCTCAAACCGAAACCCATACAACCGAACGTACCCACACTCAACCACCACCCGAAAATACCCCACCCCACACTCAACCTGAATCCACAAAACCCACAACACCCCCAGCTTCACCACCCCAACCATCTCCAGATCACGCCTCTGATGGAGATAACCCGTTCCTTGGCGGTGATAACATGACCTTCAATTCGGTCTATTTTAGTCTGTTTCAGGTTCAGAGTGATGAAGAGGATGATGCTCCAGTGACAAAGAAGCATCTTAAGGAGCTCAACGAGAAGGTTGACTTACTTCTCGCCTCATCTTCCAACCAACAGTCCTCTCTATCTGAAGTTGCACTTCAAAAGATTGTTGATGCCTTCTCCAGGGCTCAGCATGATTCGGTAGCCTCAACCATTGCCGCCATCGACGCCTCTACCAAAGCCTGTGAGGCTGCGACCGCAAAAGTCGATAAACTATTCAACGAAGCCTCATCCATGTTTAAGTCCTTACAGGAGAGTACGGATTCTACCAAGACAACTTTGGAACCGATTGTTCAGCAATTGGCAAAGTTCGTCTCAACGGAGTTGACCTCGTTCGCCAAGCTTCGCCAATCAATATGCGACTACAACTCGGCCCTTCGTGCCTCCATTGATGAGCGCCTAGCTAAGCTTCAGGAGGATCTCGTAGCTGAGAACTCATTGATGGACGTTCTGGCAAGCAAAACCACCACCCTAAAGGTCAAGAGCACTCAGCTATCAAACTCTCAGCAACAGCTTGAAGCTCTTCGATCCGAAAGGGAGGTCATCAAGACATGTGTTTCGGATGTACACGCTGCCTTATCAAACATCCTAGAAGCACACGATCCAATTCTAAACCATTCGGTGAGGCGAACCCTTGCTGAAAAGCTTTCTCCTGCCATGGACCTTCTCAGCAAAATCGAAGGCTTACCTAGTTTCGTGTCCAATCCAAAACAAGGGGGAGAAGAGAAGAAGACTGGATCGAAACCACCTCCTTCCTCCAAAGCTACTCACACAACCGAACTACCTCCGACTGGTCAAGCTTCGGGTTCGGGTGTGAAAGACAAAGGGAAAAACATAGCTGAGGAAGAAGATGAAGATGAAGATAAAGAAACCATTGTTGACATGTTGAAACGAAGGAACAGTCGCAATGCTGATGAAGATGTTAATGGTGTGGCGCGAGAGGCTGAAGAAGCCGAACGCAAGCAGAAGGAAGCCAACGATCTACTCGAGAGCAGGAAGACTCTCTTCCCTGCCTGGACTCGGGAGCGAATGATCAAAGAGGCCATAGACACTCCCAGCATCTTACGGCTCGAGCTAGTGATTTCGTTAGACTGCAATAATTCTGTCGATTCGCAGTTCGACATGCCGTTGACTCGAAAGGCGTTTATCTTCCACGCCTTCTCAAATATTTATGAAGTCCCTCATCCGAACCCTGAGGTTGATAGGGAGCTCATCGACTTCTATCTGAAGGCTGCTCGTCCTCAGTATCTAACTTGGGGCGCCCAGAAGATAGTGAACGTCCGGGTACTGAAGCCTTACACCGAAGGTAGATTCATTAATGTTCGGTTCAAGGTGATTCGAGGATCTACAAGAACTGCACATCATATCTCCCTGACAGATCTACCGAACTTAAATCCTCATGATTGGATTGTTTTGCATAACATCCTCTTGACAAATGAAGCTGAATATGGTCCGATCATAGACCATCTCAAGAGGATGATTGTCTGTTATATCATGGAGGTAGCCCTTATGGATCAGGAGGTAGCCACTGTCTTCAAGAAGAAACCGAAGATAGCTCCTGTGGGATCGGCAAGTGATCTCAATCAGATGAAAATGGGCAAGATCGACCCGAGACGCAATTCGGTTATGCTCACTAGAGCAGAAGGACAGAAATGTCTCTTTGCTTTAGCTGACAAACATCTTTACACCACTGCTTGTCTAGAGCACGTGTTGTCGATCATCCAAAGGTGTAAAGAGAATACAGCGAATGATGTTAAGTACTTCAATGACATGATCCAGTGGTACATCAGGTTTAGGCAGACGATTCTGGCTCTTATCTCTCGTCTGTTTAACACCGTGAAGAAGAAGGTACCTGCCTCCGCTGCTGGCCCAAGTAACAAGTGAAGATCTCGCTCCAATTGACGCAAAGGGGGAGATTGTTGGGTTGAAGATTTGTTCAAGGGTTGCGTCTTTGGGCTCAGCTATTTGTTTATTTAATTTGTATTCCGGTTTGGGCCTGTCCAACCGAGAGCCCATTATGTTTACTATATAAGTATATGCTTGCATGCATATTAGGTTAAGGATTGATCTAGAGCATAACGATAGTATTTACAGATTTCTTTGATCCTTCTTGTAAACCAACCGATCCTCTACAGTTGATGTTCTTAATCGAGCTCTTCTGAGGATTTTGTTTTAATCATTCGACACGTTTGATTCACTCTTGCCTTGTTCTTATTTTCGTGTTCTTGCTGTTTTATATTTACTTACCTGTTTAAGATCTAATCGATCTTCAAAGATTAAAGTTTTAATCTCATCATATACTCTTTGGAGTTTACGGCCGTAAACTCCATGTTTAGGTCGTAAACTCCAAGCTCTTGGAGTTTTGAGACTTTAGTTTTGCACAATAAACCCTAGGGCATCCTCTCCCCAGTTATCTGTTATAGTACTAGGCTTTGGAACACTCAAACTGACTCTACACGGTTCAAAAGTTAGCAGAAACTGTTCTGACTTCTATTGAAGTGAATGGTTGCACATAATAGAAATTTCAGGTTGTCACATAGTCTCCGATGTGATGAATTTCCCCCCACATCTACTTGCTAATCGGCTCAGTACCCTTACTTGAGCCGGAACCAAAACCTAAACCTCATTCCTGAAAGCTCATCACCAATGTGAAACACAATCATGAAGAAGATCAAAACATACTCAATAATCCTCTTCCCAAGCTTCTTAGATCCTCCAAGACTTTCCTCGAATCAATTATGGATCATGTGCTTTCAGTAGTACGGGCCCGATACTACCTTCCCCACCTATCCATAGTTTCCTCAAGGATCATCTAAAATCCTCTAAGTCGCCTATTCCGCTGATGCACTAAATACGCAACAGCATAAAACCCACTGAAGCACCTCCTAGGCTCCAGCTAGGTTCCTGACCTCACTCTGCCCTCAACTGCTAAAGGATTCCTCATAATGCCAATCATCCACCTCATGAATACCGTCATATTCAGTTAGTAGATCACTACCATCATCCAAGAGTTCCAAAAAGAAAAACCAAGCATCATTCATGCAGTAACGCTCCATTCCATAGAACTATCATAGAACATTCCTCCCACACAATATCACTGATGCAATAAATTCTACCCTTATTGATGGTTGTCTTATGCTTGCAAATTATACACATAACATAATCAAATAGACTGTCGAATAAGAGACTATACCCTAGGACCACAACCAGACAATGAATAGGAAATAAGGCCAAATCCATTATTCTAAATATACAGATCCTAACCGTATACAATTTTTAAACCATACACTTAGGAATTACGAATTCCAATAGCTATTCCCATCTCAGCATAATATCCAATGCGCCCAATACAACAAGGTATCACATATCAGATCAAACTACCACTAACTATTAAACACTAGCATGCAAGTCTACCAGCTCACACAATATACATACAAAGGCATCACTCCTAGCATTCTATCATGCTAGAAATGAGTAGATCCTTAGCCCTAATTAGCATGCGATTCACGAACTCGTTATTCAAATCATAACAGATAACGTCTATCGGTATTTTGGGAAAACTTACTTAAGCTCGGCTGAATGCATGCACCACACCCTTTTCTTATCTTATAAAACTGTTTTCATAAAATACTTTTCTTTTGAAAACATTACCAATTCCTTAGTTTGAGTTCAGACAGATCCGAGAGTATATCAAAAACCCTCAAACCAAGGATCTGATACCAACTTGGATCGACCCAAAATCACGACACAAATTTTTTTAAAAATAAATAAATTACTAATAAAGATTGTTTTCATAAAACCATAGTAAACAATATTTACCAAAATATCAATTAACTAGAGTAATTCACATTCATAATATGCGGAAGAATGTGGTGTGTGCTCTGCAATCATCCCGAGCTCTTCCATTTAAAAACCGAAGTACCTGAAACATAAACTGAAAACCGTAAGCACAAATGTTAGAGAGTTCCACAAAATACCAAACTACAAACAATTACAGACTATCACACACATACATATAGGTGTCATGGGCTCCCCCATGGTCTTTATCTTTTATGCCATGGCCTCCCCCCATGGTCTATACCTGGAATGCCATGGGCTTTCCCCTCATGGTATGACATCTGATTGCCATGGGCTCCCCCCGAGGTCTTCCATCCAAGTATTATAGAGACAACTGTCATACCACATAACACATAATGGGCGGAATTGGTACCTTCGACCCATGGATATAGTGAGGAGACTCACCTCGCACAACTGAAACTTACAGAGAACTCCTGGCTGCAGGCTGACTAATCCCAAACTATTAGTAACAAAACGACACCCAATTAATAATTGAATTCCAATCTAAACCACAACGCCATTCCTGGGGTAAAAGGACCATTTTACCCCAACCTAACCTTGCCCAAATTTATCACCCAACTATATTATGGAAGGCCCAAAGGCCCATAAATCAACTAGTAGCCAAAATTTTCAAATTTGGCCCAAACTCCTTACATAGCTTTGCCTTGAGACCCAACCATTCTATCTAGTCCAACACTTTGTCTTCTGATGACCTATTAATAACTCAAACTGTCAAGCCCAAAACCAAAGTATCCATAAAGGCCCACTAATGGCCCAATTTTCTAAATTAGGCACAATCCCATATGGGGCTTATCTTAAGCCCATATTTTCCATTGATACAATTCAGATTACCTCAAGCACCCCTTGGGACAAACTTGGTCAAAGACACAAGCTAGAAAGGGACAAGAGCCATTATTCATATAGACCCAACTCATCGAGTTGTTTAGTCAACTCGCCAAGTTCTACATCATCCCAGAAACGGGGAAAATCAAAACAACTCGCCGAGTTCCCCTAAGACGCAACAACTTAATACATTAAGCTACCTTTATCTAATCCACGAGCTCTAAAGCTCAGATCTCGACCAAAATGAGGTCTAGAACTTTACCCTTCGGAACCACCGAAATGGATTCAAACCTAAACCATAGACTTAAAAGAGTGAGGGCTTAACCATTAAGTACTTAATCTCCAAAGAGAAGGTCCCAAATTGAAGATCTGACACCCTAGAGATGGAAAACCATGTAAAGTTGCCAACTTTACATTTATGCATGCCTACGAGAAACTCAAACGCTCTAGAAGGGCTTAATATGGGACTTAATGCACACAAGAAGTCCTTAAATCCATAAAGTTAGCACCTTTATGCCATAAGAGCCCATGATAAGCCCATATCTGAAAGAATAATGCTTTGGGACGTCCAAATCCAAAAATTCATCCAACCCATGGCTTAAGCAAAACAAATTAACCCAAAAGAGAGATCTAAGCATGTAGCCAACATGAGAAGAACTTGATACCTCAAACTCCTTGCAAAATAGGTACATATTCTGGATCCAAGACTTCCTTTCTACAACCTTACAACTTCTAGATCTTCTAACTCCTTCATAATCCCCAAAATGACCACCAAACTTCATCCAAGGCACAAATGTTTTACACTGGAGGCTACAACTCGATTTAGGATTTTGACAACAATGGAAGATGATAAGGAGGCTAGCCAAAAGAGCTTAAGGCATTTAAGTAGGGTGCAACACCCTAAAATTAAGGTTTCCTTCCCAGCCACCAACTCACCGAGTTGAGGCACCTCAACTCGTCCAGTTAGCTCATTTAATCCCACGAATCTTCCATCATAAACTCACCGAGTGGGCCCCTCCAACACGTTAAGTTCAACTCAAACAAAGCTTATTCATAACGATTTCTCTTCAGGCTTTCGGGTGTTACAATCTTCCGCCTGATTATTGGTGGCCCTGCATGAAACATGATGAAGCATGGTACGTGGAGAGGTACCTAACTTGCAGGAAAGTCAAGGTCGAGCATCAGCGACCCCATGGCAAGGTGCGGCCGTTGGATATTCCTGTTTGAAAATGGGAAGAGATTACAGTGGATTTCATTACGACGTTGCGCACACTATGCATGGTGTGGATTTGATTTGGTTCATCATGGATCTATTGACCAAGATCACATATTTTATCCCAATCCAAGAAAGTATCTCTGCAGAGAATTTGGCTGAGGTATACATCAGGGAGGTGTTATCACGGTTACTATTTTTATGAAAGGGATGTTCGGTTGACTTCAAGATTTTGGAAGAGATATCACAACGAGTTGGGTACTTGCTGCATTACAGCATGGCCTTTCACCCGCGTACGGAGGGTCAGAGTGAGCGGACCATCCAAATAATGGAGGATATGTTGCAGGCGTGCATTTTTGATTTTGGTGGTGGATGGGATACATATCTTCCATTAGCAGAATTCTCATATAACAATAGCTACCATGCCAGTATCGATCAACCTCTTTTTGAGATGTTGTATGGGAGGAAATGTAGGACCCCGATATGTTGGGGCGAGGTCGGTTAGTGAGTTATGGGGATTACCGAATTGGTACTCAAGACGACCAAGATGATTTAGCAGGCTCGTAATAGGTTTCAAACAGCTCAGATTCTGCAGAAAAATTACTCTGAAAAAGCGCCGATTAGCCTTGGAGTTTTAGGTTGGGGATATGGTTCCCCTGAATGTGTCACCTTGGAAGGGTGTCATGCGATTCAACAAGGGGCATGTTGGGCCCCATGTATATCGGCCCTTCTAGGGTTATTGTTTGGGTGGGTAGAGTGGTGTATCGACTGGACCTTGCAGAAGATCTTAATCAGATTCACAATACTTTTCATGTCTAGCAGCAGCAAAAATGTTTGACTGGTGATTATGTAGTAGTTCCCTTGGAGGACAATTAGGTGTATGACCACCTAGACTACATTGAGAGACCTGTAGTGATCCTTAACAGGAAGTTGAAAACATTACATAATAAGGTTTTCAATCTGGTTAAGGTGTAATGGCAGCACCGTAAGGGTTCGGAGTGGACGTAGGAGCTGGAGGATGAGATGTGGGAGCACTACCTGGAGTTATTTGGAGCGACAGACTTCGAGGACAAAGTCTGATTCAATTGAGGGAGAATTCTAACATCCAAGTATTTGGTAATTTCCCTTTAAGTTTCTAATATAAAGTACCTTTCATATTAGTCCTCTAGTTAGTACACAGGGTGTACTCATTGAGTACACTTAGCGTAGTAGCCGCTTGGTCGCAGATCATTAACCACATACGTTGGGCATACGTGGTGTATGCATGGCATACTCATGTATAAAGAAACCCTAGTTTTTAGGGTTTGTACCTTATTTAAGGACATTAAATCCCCACATTCCCTTACATTTTCAGCCTCCATTTCCCTTGAAGTGCATATCTCGAACCCTAAGCCATCTTAGTGCATTTGTGAGCTTCTTGAGTGTTTTTGGTATTCTTTAGAGCCTTTGAAGATGAACGAAGATTTCGAAGAAGCAAGGACGTGTGAGGAGCTTGTAGATCAAGAAGTTCGGCACTATTTCTGACCCATTGAAGGTATAAATCTCAAACCATGACCAATGCATGCCTAGATCTAGTTTTAAAGTGGAAAATGTCATCTTTTGGTCCTATAGTTAGGATTCTTGCAGTTAAGGAACTTAATACCATATAAGTTGTCCTTTTGAGCTCATCGAAGGGTTCTGAGTCATAAAAAATAGATCTTGATGGTTAAGCCTCAACCTTGAAAGTGTTAGGGAGCAACCAAGTATGCTTATGGACTTGATTCATGTATTGAACCCTATCCATTAATGCAAAAGCATAAAGTTTGCAACTTTATGGCTTAGGTAATTTTTAGGGGTTTGGATCTATGTTCTGGACTTAAGGTCTTAAGGGATTAAGGCCTAGGCCTAAGTATGGCTTGGCAAACCAGTATGTCGTGCATATTTAAGTGTACGTTGTGCGTATTGGGTAAGCGCCTCGAACTTGGCCAGCACCAACATATGTTGGGCGTATATGCCAAGTACGTCGTGCGAACGCGATCTATGTGCTTGAAGATTTGGGGCTCATTTGGTGTTGGGCTTTAAACTTGAGAAAGTTGGGCGTCGGGACCATCTGATTGTAACAAGTGCTTTTTAGGCCTAAGGCTAAGTTTAGGTTCCTTGGTCCATAGTCAACCTTAAAGGCCCTATGGTGGGCTTGAATGCCTTTTCGGGTTTTGAGGTTTTGGGCCTTCGAGAGAAGGAGGCCTAATAAGGCAAAGGTAAGGGAGCCTTCTTGCTTTAAGTCAAGGACTAGGATTTTGGACCATCGGGTTAGATTGTGACTTAACTTCTAATTAGGGTTTTATGCTTGTGTGATAGGGAGAGGACTTCACGAGTCATCCGCTGAGTGCGATTTGATACCCACAGTCTAAGGTGAGTCGTCCTTCGTAGTAGGTATGGGTCGAAGGCACCAAGGCCGGTCCACTTGTAATGTTATAGCATGATGATTGTCATTGTGATAATTGTCAGTCATGTCTGTATTTTTTTGATGACTCGGTGCTTACTGTTATGATAGTATGTGGTAGTATTAGTGGTGAAATAAACCAGGTATCCAGTTGTAATAAACCAAAGGGTTAGGCCAGCACCCAGACATGCTTGGTAGTATCTGATTGAGATAGACCGACGGGGATAGGCCATCATCCAAATATGCTTGGCAGTATCCGATTTAAATAGATTGAAGGGGTACGCCACCACCCATATATGCTTTCCACTATGTTCGTTTAATATGTGTGTTTAGTATGTGGTTTGTTGGGGAACTCACTAAGCTTTGTGCTTACAGTTTTTAGTTTCTATTTCTGGTACTTCCAGTTCGAAGCGAAATTGTCCGACTTGATCACACCGCATCACTCCATGTTTTTCCACAGTTAGAGATTTTGGGATTTAGACTATGATATTATGTTACACTGTGACTCTTTTGAATACTTTGGTATCAATTTCTTATGAATGGAATGAATTTAAAAACAAAATTTTTATTTGTATTTTTGGGATGTTACATTAATCTTTAGATTTATGTTTTAAACACTTAGTAATGTATTTGACACTTAGAATGTATTAGACCATGTTTATTGTAACGTTTGAGACAGTTAGTTATTTTTATTTTTGGAAAACGATGTTTATTGTAATTTTTTAAACACTCAGTAATTGTCACACCCTCGAACCGGATAGCGGAAACGTCCGAGGGCTCTTGTGACTTAAATTGAATACCATCACAATGATTATGCATGTATCATAACATCATTCATCACCATGCATTGAAATATTACAACTGATATTGTTCACATTCAGTACATTGTTTTAAACATTACAATTTCATAACATAAACCGTTCGATAAATAATCTAAGCAAAACACCATGAGATAACTTGATACATATTCTTCGGCTTACCTGGTACCTGAGAATACAAGTTATTTTGGAAAACATCAACATATGAAATGTTGGTGAGTTCATAAGTAATGTTATGGAAAAATGATTTTTGTTATGTTTGAAAAACCCAGAAAAACTGATATTTTCTGAAAAGAGCACTTGTTTATAAAAAGTGTGAAGATCCGTAAATATGCTTGTCGATTTTGAAAACATGTATAATTGTTGAACTTTGTATACATCACATAGGTGAAAATGTTGAACTTCCTGGGAAAACCCGATGTTTTTCCAATACGTAAATTACATGACTTGTTTATTGTTATTACCGATACGACGATTGTTTTTGATTACCCAGGTGACATTGGATTATTTAAAATTTGTGAGTTGTTACAATCACGCATTAATGAAAATCACTAGTTTATAACTACAAATTACGAACGATCCTTGAGGCGTCGTCCATACTACTCACGTAATCCAACCACCCTGACTTCTCTTGTTTAATGTCACGAATCTGCTTACTCGAACTCTCGTAAGCCCAACAACCGAGGAGAAAGGAGGGTACGAAGCCCCCTTTTATTTCCATAAGATATTCAAGGCTATCGGCTATGCGTTAGTCACTTGGCCCGAATCGCATTTGACTACTCAACCTCACTAGCAGTACTAATGGGCCATTAGGGCCCAATAGCACAATAGAGCTATTGAAAGTCCTTTTACATGAAACTAGGTCATAGAAGGCCCATTAACATGTAACCGTGTTCCCTTCGGGCCCAGAGATCATGTTATTGGGCTAGCAAGGTGTCACGCCCCCAAACCAGACGGTGGAAACGTCCGGGGGCTGTTGTGACTCAATTGAATACCATCACAATGAATATACATGAAACATAACATCATACAACACCAAGCATTGGAATATTACAACTGGTTGCGTTTACATTCAGTACATTGTTTCAAAATATTACATTCCCAAAAGTAGATTGTTCAATACTAGTTAAACAAACAATAAGACATCACTGAGTACATCTTTCCCTTCGGTTTACCTGTTACCTGAGAATACAAGTATTTTGAAAAACGTCAACATATGAAATGTTGGTGACTTCATAAGTAATGTTTGAAATATAGTGGTTTGTATTGTTTTGAAAATCACCAGAAAATCCGATATTTTCTGAAAAGAACTTATTATAAAAAGGTGTGAAGATCCGTAAGTATGCTTGTTTGTTTCTATAAATGTAAGAGTACGATTTGTAAAACTCGGTATGTAATTCGTAGGTGTATTAATTGAAAACCCTAGGAAAACCCGATGTTTTCCTAATACTTTGCATTAAATAATTTATGTTTTGTTTTTTTTTTCGTTACGACAGGTGTATTCGTTGAGCTCCGGTGTCGTTGGATTAATTGTGGATTGTGAATTGTTGTAAACCGACATTAATGAAAATGACTAGTTGACAACCGTACAAACGATCCCTTAGGCGTCACTCGCACTATTCAGTTAACCCAACCACCCGGACTCATGTAGCCGCACAATCGAGGGGAAAAAGAGGGTGCGAAACCCTGGTATTTCCCTACGTCGTTCAAGGCTATCGTGAATGTGAAGGACCCTTAGCCCGACTCGCATTTGGTGAATTCTCGACTTTACTAGCAGCACCAGAAGGCCCTTGGGGTCCAACAACACAAAGCCTGTAAAAGTCCTTTTACACGAAATTAGGTCATATAAGACCCAACTACATGTAAGCGAGTTTCCTTCGGGCCTAAAGATCATGCCATCGGGCTAGCTAGGCCCAACAAGCATGATTTGAAACTTTTGGGCCCAAGGACGGTGTATCGACATCTGGTGTATTCCCGCGTGTGTATTGAGTTCCCGAGATTTCCATGTGTGTATTGAAATATCGTCGTGTTAGTAGTTTCGGATTGTTATTGATTCGAGACCGAATCAATTCATTTGATAACGATTTTGGTGTTGAAGGTGTATTGAATTTCGCCGATAGTCGAGGTGCTAGTATTTCATCGTGTCGGGTTCATTATTTAAGACATTAGTATTTTACATTTTCCAGCCCCTTTCTTTTGGATGAATTTACACTTTTGGACCCCTTATATAAAAGAATTTATATTTTAGTCCTCTAACGTTTTTCTTGACACTTTAGTATCAAAACTTGTGGAAAAGGTATTTTTCAGCTCCAAGCTTTTTGAAAAACTGTTTTAGTCCCTCCAAATGAAACTTTTTCAGCTGAAACCCATGTTTTCGCAATTTTTACACTTTTGGCCCAAAATAGAAAATTTTTGCATCTTTGGTCCCTTTTGAATATGAAAAGCATTTTTAACCTTTGAAATGGACTTGGGGCACTAGTAGTCCCCTGTTTTACAGAAAAATACATTTTCAGCCCCTCAACTTTGCAAATCTCGCATATTGGGCCTTATTGGGCCGAAAAGTTCATTTTTAGCCCATTAAGCTTAAAAATTTACATTTTAATCATTCGAAAGTGTACTTTTTCTGGAAAATCCCTTGATGAAACTGTTTTGACACATATTAACCCTCAGAATTTGTATTTTTACATTTTGGGCCCTTAAATTTCATATTTTTAGCATTTTGAGTCCAAAAATGAGATTTTTAGCCCAAGGAGTTCATCTTAACCAACTTGGTTATTTTTCTAGTAGTGACTTATGTGTAATGATATGTTTAGCATTTGTTTCATACATCATAATGCAAATCTCGATTTTAAGGTCTTTTTGACTAGTTTCAACACCATGAACACATAAGAATATGTAAATAAACATACAAATCATACAAAGCATACACATAATCATAGATCTACACATCTGCTTGTATTCTCCCCCCACAAAACTTATAAAAACCGAAAATAAGGGGATATGAAGCTCACCTTGGGTGTGGTTTCGGTTTTGGAGAAAGGATGGAAGAAAAATGAGGTGATTTTCGGCCCTAGCACACTTTAATGAAGATCTCGGCCTTGAGGTGGTTCTAGGATGCAAGATCGTGATTTCTTATGAGTTAAGAGGAGATGTTTGATAGATAAAAGAACCTAGGTCATAGTTTTAATTATAACCTTACCTTGGATGGTGATTCTTGTGGAAAATCTCCTTGATTGCCCTTGAATCTTCGAAATTTTGTGAAGAGAGGTGAAGGTGTTTTTTTTTTAGAGTGTTTGATATGTGAAAAGTGATGAAAATGTGTGTGTGTGTGTGTGTGTGTTAGAATCGGCCGAGGCAAGAAGGGAGAGAAGAGAAGGGTTGAGTTGACATTCCTAGATGCATGTTGGTCCATACATGGAAATATGTGGGACATTAGTGAGGTGGCATGGAAGAAGTCAACCCCTTTCTTCTTGGATTTGGGCTTTGGGCCGAGAATTTGGAAAGGAAGAAAGGTTTTTGAGCTTTATTGCCCCTAAGCCCATATAGAAGTTAAGTTGGATGATTTTTGGCCCCAAAAAAAATATAATACGATTTTTACACTTTGTTGGGCTAGTTTGGGTTAATCATGGTTCGTAGTTTTTAATTTATTTCATTCTAGGCCCAATATGGCCCAAAATGTTTAAATAAATGGATGTGGGTCCAATTAGAGCCCATTTAAAGGTTCTAATCCCATGATAGTCAAATTGGAGGCTTAGTGGCCCAATGAGTCCAATAAGGAAGTCTTAGTTCAAAATGGACCTAACAAGAACTTCTAGGGTTTCCAATTGCTTGTTGACTATTTGTAGTACTTGTACGGTGTATTTGTTTGAAAATTAGATGTCATAGAGTAAGCATCTTACATGCCCTTTAAGTTTTTGATTCTACATTTTACTTGAGTGTAGAGATTACATGACACAAAATTTCTAGTTGTGACATCATCCCCCCATTAGAGGGAATTTCATCCAAAAATTCTGTTTGAAAGCTAGATTTGAGAATGCTAGAATAGGTGAGGGTACTTCTGCTTCATTTGGTCTTCGCGCTCCCATGTGAATTCTGGCCCACGCTTCGCGTTCCACCGTACTTTCACGATCGGGATGGGGCTTTGCTTAATACGCTTCACCTGCCTGTCCATGATTTCAACCGATTCTTCCACGAACAGGAGATTCTCGTTGATTTCGATTTCGTCAAGGGGAATGACGAGTGTTTCATCCGATAGACACTTCTTTAGATTAGAGACATGGAACACAGGGTGAACACTGTTTAGCTCTGCGGGTAGCTACAGCTTATACACCACTGGACCTATTCGGGCGACGATCTCGAAAGGTCCAATATATCGTGGGTTCAATTTTCCCCGTTTTCCGAAACGAATAAATCCTTTCCAAGGTGAGACTTTCAACAGTACTCGATCCCCGACCTGAAATTATAAGGCTTTTCGCCGTTTATCGGCGTAGCTCTTTTTTCGGTCGCGCGATGCTTGTAATCGAGCTCTGATTTGGACGATCTTTTCCGTGGTTTCACGAATGATCTCCGGTCCCGTTAGCGCCTTGTCCGACGTATGTGTTTTTGCTAGTTGGGTATCGCCCACCTCAGCCCAACATAACGGTGATCTACACTTACGCCCGTACAGTGCTTCGAAAGGAGCGACCTTGATGCTCGAATGATAACTATTGTTATACGAGAATTCGACTAAAGGTAAGTGGGTATCCCAAGACTTCCCAAAGTCTATCACGCATGCGCAGAGCATGTCTTCGAGCGTTTGAATGGTTCGTTCGCTTTGACCATCCGTTTGTGGATGATAAGCGGTGCTCATGTCGAGATGAGTTCCTAATGCCTTATGGAGTGATTGCCAAAAACGTGAAGTGAACCTACTGTCCCTATCCGAGATAATAGACACTGGTACTCCGTGGAGTCTCACGATTTCTCGAATATATAAACGTGTCAATCCCTCCATCTTGTAGGATTCTTTTATTGGCAGGAAATGGGCAGATTTCGTCAGTCGGTCGATTATTACCCATATGGTGTCTAGTCCATCTGACGTTTTGGGTAGCTTGGTCACAAAATCCATAGAAATCCCCTCCCATTTCCACTCAGGAATTACCGGTTGTTGTAATAACCCTGAGGGCTTCTGGTACTCCACCTTTACCTTGGCACACGTAAGGCACTTACTAACATAGGTAGCAATTTTTGCCTTCATGTTAGGCCACCAGTAATGTTGTTTAATATCCAAATACATCTTGTCTGAGCCGGGATGAATGGAGTATCGCGTCTTGTGGGCTTCCTTCATAACTACCTCCCTAAATCCTCCGAGTTTAGGGACCCAAATACGGTTCATGAAATAGTATACTCCATTCTTCTTTGCCTCTAGGTTCTCCTCCATTCCGCGCAATGCTTCGCTTGCCCTATTTTCCGTTTTCATGGCCTCCAACTGGGCTACCGCTATTTGAGTGACTAGGTGAGATTGAATGGTTATAGAGAGAGTTTTCGTACGATGATTTGAGTACTCCTTCCGACTTAATGCGTCGGCTACCACGTTGGCCTTGCCCGGGTGGTACTTGATATCACACTCGTAATCGTTTAATAATTCAACCCATCTTCGTTGCCTCATGTTCAACTCTTTATGGTTCAAGATGTGCTGGAGACTCTTGTGGTCCGTGAAGATGGTGCACTTCGTACCGTACAGGTAATGCCTCCAACTTTTCAGGGCGAAGACCACGGCTCCCAATTCTAGTTCATGAGTCGTATAATTTACTTCGTGCGTCTTTAGTTGACGGGATGCGTAAGCTATCACCCTTCCACGCTGCATGAGACACAACTGTCACACCCCCAAACCAGAATGGCGGAAACATTCGGGGGTGGATGACTTCACGTAGTATCACAACAATTGAATATTGTAAAGAAAGTAACACAACCATCATATATATAATGAAAACGTATATTGTTGCGTTATACATATTATCAAAAGAATATTACAATATGATGATAAATGTTCAATAATAAAAACACCCTTAGTGTTCCTTCTCCAAAAGCTGGTAGTTACCTGTATTACTGATTCCCTGAGAAATACAAGTGGTTTTGAAAAAGTGTCAACAATTAAGTTGGTGAGTTCATAAATTCTTTTGCATTGAAACGTATGTCCTTTTTGGTAGTAAATCGATGAACGAGGTTTTTAGAAAATCCAATATTTTCTATAAATGGTTTGAATAGTTTCCAGAGTTGGTGTGTGTTAGTATGTTCCATACTAGAATAATAATGATAACTTTGAGCCAAAATGATGTAGAAAACTGAATGCATATATGAATCTCGTAAATCAAACTTGTTTTTATACTTTTATGTGAGTTTTATAACCATACTATTGACACTGACGGCCTGTAACAACATTCTTCAGGTGTTGTAGTGTTATGATATTTGTCACCCCAGACCTGCCGGTCTAACTATAGCTAATACTTTAGGTGCGGGGTTGTCAATCCCGTATAGATCTATACACAAGTATCACGCTCTCCCTCCAAGAGATTATGGTATATAATACAGGACTTGAAATGCATACATACGAGTACGTTGAAGTTTGAATGTCTCACATTACTTGGTATAAGCAGATTTACAATAATAAACACTTTACTTCTTTTGAAAGTATTTCGTTTGTCAAGATGTATATGTATAGTGTATGAATAACACTATAACTATATCCATTATAGTTTCTCAAAAAGTATGTTTCCATTTTGTAAGAACAACTTGGTGATATAATAGCCCTTTAAACATAAAGATATTTGTATCAAAACCCTATAAGAAAGGTATTATAATTATGTTTATAAAACGATACTTTGATTTGTAATGTACTTGTATTTCCCCCCTAAAACGTGAAAAGAATTGAAAAGTAGGGGTATGAACTCACCCGTTAAATTTGAAGAGAGAGGCTAGGGTTGAGCAGAACTTCGACCACGGAAAGTTGTGTCTTCGGGCTCTTCGGGGATCTCTGCAGCGTAGATCTTTTGTCGGGGGCTCGAGTGCGGAAATCGAGGTCGTCGGGACAGCTTCTGGTGCTTGGAAGTGTGTGAGAGTAATTGGAGATTTGAGAAAGTGTGCCTAAAACTTGCAGCTTATGCCATCTATTTATAGTGCTGGAGGGGTGAGTACGCGGGGCGTAATTTTGGAGTACGCGGGGCGTACTCACGTACGCAGCGCGTACCTCGTTACGCTGGGCGTAAGAATACGTCATGGCTTACGACTCCGGGCAAGCTAAGCGTAGAGGGGGCGGGCCGATGGGACTCGACTCTGGGTCTAGTACGTGGGGCGTACTCCCAGAGAACACGGGGCGTAATCCGGCCTGTCCTCTTCTAAATTCCGTAACTTTCGCGTACGAGCTCTGTTTTTCGTGTTCTTTATATCCACGCGTAGGTGAGATTATGCTCTACAACTTTCATTTAGACTCTGTCGGCTAGTTTTGAATTTATTTTTAATGATATAATTTTAAATAGGCTGGGCCTCCTAAAGTCCGTTAAAAATTCATAGGTTCTTTATTTGACGTCGGTTTTCGTTTGTCTTTTTATCGTTTTATTACTACTGTGGAGATCTTAAACTTCCGTTTAGGTGGCGATAGCTAAATAACACTCAATCTTCAATTTGAGTTTTTAGCCCTCTACTACTGTTACGAAACTTAGGAAATTCGTAACTTCTTCATACGAAGTCCAATTTGGGCGATCTTTTTATGCACGCTCACCTTTAAACGAGATCTACGACTTTTGTTTAGATACTTAAGGCTAAAATGCATTTTATTGAGATTTTACTTCTTACGTCAATTAATGTTTTAACGACGTGTCGTAAATATACGAGTGGTTATAATTTCTTCAATATAACCCGGTTTTGAGCGTTCTCTATGTTTTTGGAAACCTTGGCATGATATCTAATATTTGATGCAACACAACTTAGATAAATGAATGCCTTTATTTTTGAGGTTAATTTCATTGTATTTTACTTTTGAGCGTTACAATGCTTTTGGAAAATATAGGGTTTTCACAACAACCTAAGCCCTGATTTGACACGTCATAGTAGATCACGAAATCTTTCGTTCCCTCCGGTAGCGACAGTACCGGGGCACTACAGAGAGCTTGTTTCAGGGTTCGGAATGCGACTTCTTGTTTGTCCGTCCATTTGAATGGTACGCCCTTTTGTGTAAGCGAGGTAAGTGGCTTGGCGATCTTAGAGAAGTTTTGAATGAATCTCCTATAGTAGCCTGCTAGACCCAAGAACTGACGGATTTCCGTAGGTGTTGTCGGAATTGCCCATCCTTCAACAGCTTTGACTTTTGAGGGATCCACATGAATTCCATCTTGGCTGACTACATGACCTAGGAAGTTCACACTCCGGAGCCAGAACTCACACTTGGCGAGTTTTGCGTATAGCTTTTCCGATCGCAGAGTTTCTAGGATTTGTCGAAGATGTTGGCCATGCTCTTCTTTGCTTCGGGAATAGACGAGGATGTCATCGATGAAAACAATGACAAAGTTGTCGAGGAATGGTCGATAGATCCGATTCATCAGGTCCATAAATGCGGAAGGGGCATTTGTTAGACCGAAGGGCATTACGACAAATTCGTAATGTCTGTAGCGAGTTCGGAATGCGGTTTTTGGAATATCCTCTTCCCGGACTTTGAGTTGATGGTATCCGGGCCGTAGATCTATTTTAGAAAAATAACTAGCTCCTTGGAGCTGGTCAAATAGATCATCGATTCGCGGGAGTGGGTAGCGATTTTTAACAGTGAGTTTATTTAACTCTCTATAATCGATGCACATTCTAAAAGATCCGTCCTTCTTTTTGACAAAAAGGACTAGAGCTCCCCATGGCGAGTAACTAGGGCAAATGAATCCCTTGTCCAAGAGTTCACTGAGTTGGCTGGACAATTCCTACATCTTAGCAGGAGCTAGCCGATAGGGTGATTTAGCGAGAGGAGTTGCTCCTGGAACGAGGTCAATTCGAAACTCCACTTGTCTCTCTGGGGGCACTCCTGGAAGATCTTCAGGAAACACATCTGGGAACTCACATGCTACGGGAATGTCTTGAACGTTAACCTCTTCCTTGGTTTTATCAACTATGTGAGCCACGAACGCCAAGTTGTTCTTTCGTAGATGTTTTTGTGCCTTGATGCACGAGATGAGGCGGAGGTTCATGCTAGGTTTGTCTCCGTAAATTACTAGGGTTTCGTGATTGGGAAGGCGAAGGCGAACGGCCTTCTCGTGACACATGATTTCAGCATGGTGGAAACTTAACCAGTCCATGCCAATAATCACATCGAAACTCCTAATTGATACAGGCATCAAGTCTATTCGAAAGACGTGTTGATTGAGGGTTAGGGTACATCCGATGTAGATTTACCCGGTAGATTCGGTTTTCCCATTGGCCATTTCCACCGTAAAGGTTTCATTTAGCTTCTGGGGCTGTTGATTTAATAAATGTTTAAACTTATTGCTTACGAAACTTCGCTCCGCTCCGGTGTCAAATAGGATGCATGCATAAGTGTGATTTAGGGGAAACGTATCGGTAACAACAGCGGGGTCCTGAATCGCCTCTCCCTGACCCATGGTCAGCATCCTTCCTGTTCCTCCGTTTCCTGGATTGTTGTTGTTAGGGCAGTCTCGGCGGAAATGCCCAGTCCTCCCACACCCATAGCAGGTGTGGCTAGGCCCTGCATTGTTGCCGCCGGTGGTGACGTTGTTGTTGTTGCGATTGTTGTTGTGGTTGTTGTTTCCCTGTTGTTGGTTCTGGGGAGGGTAGGTCCTGCAGTACTTTGCCGTGTGTCCCCTTCGGTTGCAACTGGTGCACTGTAACTCCTTGCATTCTCCATTGTGATGGAAACCGCACTTGTTGCACTTGGGAAGGTTACCGGAATAAGGTCTTGAAGCATATGAAGTAGCTGAGGCTGGAGCATGTGGTGTGGCTGGAACCGGTGCGGTGACAGCGTTAACTGCCACTGTCTGCTGCTTTTTAGAGGTCTCGGGGCCCTGACGCCCCTTCCTCTTATTGTTCTTCCCCTTCTTGCCATCACCATCATTCTTTCCTTCAGCCTCTTATTGTTCTTCCCCTTCTTCCCCTTCTTGTTGTTATGGTCATACAACTTCTTTGCCAATCTTTTTGCACTGTCAAATGTTTCGGGGTTTGCAGCTATCACATTTCCTTGAATTGGTGATGTTAGTCCCCAGATGAATCGCTCAATCTTCTTTCCTTCCGAGGAGATCATACCCGGGCACAACAAAGACAGTTCACTAAATCTCGATATGTAGGCATCGATATTCGCATTCTGCACAGTGAGGTTCCACAACTCTTGCTCCATTTTCTGAATCTCACCTCGTGGGCAGTATTCAGCCATCAGCATTTCTTTCATCTCCGCCCACGGCATAGAGTTGGCTACAGGAAGTGTCATGGCTTCCACATGTCCGTTCCACCAGGTGAGCACTTGATCGACAAAAGTGCAGGCCGCGAACTTCACTTTCATCTGCTCAGGACAATCGCATATCTCGAATACCGATTCCACCTTCTCGATCCATCGCTTCAGAGTGATCACTCCTCCAGTGCTGTTAAAAGTTCGTGGTTTGGCATTTGTAAAGTCCTTGTAGGTACATGTTTTAACAGGTCCTTGATTCATCCCGTTGTTCGAACTCCCTGCCCCTTGCCCGTTGCCTCCTCCGTTATTCCCTTGGTGGAGTTGTGCCATAGCTGCGGTGACCGCAGCAGACACGGCTGCCTGGAATGTAGTGGAGTCAACTTCGGGTGGGGTTGGTCCAGGGTTTCCGCGAGTAGGTCGGCGAGGCATCTTTCTGTCATGAAACGGAAAGATGTTGAGTGTTTGGGGTTTCTGGAAGGTTGTGACCCTACTGACTAGGTGCAATGTACGTACTAAAACATTCCTACCATTCAACATACAATCATAGATTCTCACACATAGCAATTTGTAATATCATAACAAAGCACATAAAAGTTTGCTAATATTATCCGCATTTGATATATGAAATTTTTGTTCGTAAGAGCATACATGAGTGACACTAGTTCGACAACATAACGGCTCTATGAGTAGTGTAGTCACTTAAACATAGAGTCGGGGGTACATAGCATAGTTCCTAACGACCTACTAATATAAGTCTATCCCTAACCACGACGATCTGCGTCCTACGTAGTGGCGGGGTCATATACCGAAATGTTGCGCCAGTAACTGAGCCATCTCCGTCATGTCTCCAATAACCTTATCCCTCTCATGCTCAGCTCGCACTGCCCGAGCCTCCATAGCATACAACTATTGTCGCAGTGCGGCGATCTCAGCTTCGTGGGAACGGGTCTCCCTTGGGAGGTTCATTGGTGGAGCGGGGTGGTCTGGTTGCGCCTCGTTCTCACACGACGAGATGTGATCCTTGTCCCGGTCTTACCCTTCCTCGGCGTCATCGTCGGTCTCTCCAAATTCGTAGTCGGTGTCCATGTATTCGTCAGGTCGGACGTCGTGTGCTCCTTCTGGATTCCCTTCTGGTTCATCTTCAAGCATCCCGTGAGCCACGAGGACTTGATGGAACTGGATACCCGGCTGATCTCCCTCCATGACGACTGGGGGAAAGTATAAACTATCGTCACTCCCATGTCTATGATATATACTAAACAAACGTTCTCTTTTTGGTGATAAAGGGGTATAGTTTTAGGTTCCCTAGCTATCACGATCTCATCAGAACGTATGTTAGTACATCCACTCCTTGGTACTACTAAGAACAATCCTGAATTAACCGAGATACATCCACTCCTTGGTACTACTAAGAACAATCCTGAATTAACCGAGATACTAGCATTATTTTGTTTGGTTCGGCGTTATGTCCCTTGTTCCTAATGTAAGAAAAGGTGTTTTATTGTTGTATTTTTACTTGTTTTGTTCAGAGTTAAGTTAGTCCCTCTTTTGGTTTATACTTGCATATCAATGTATGGTTCGATATGCTAGTTCACTATAAACAGTGCTCTGATACCAACCTGTCACACCCCCGAACCAGACGGTTGAAACGTCCGGGGGCTGTTGTGACTCAATTGAATACCATCACAATGAATATACATGAAACATAACATCATACAACACCAAGCATTGGAATATTACAACTGGTAGCGTTTACATTCAGTACATTGTTTCAAATATTACATTCCCAAAAGTAGATTGTTCAATACTAGTTAAACAAACAATAAGACATCACTGAGTACATTTTTCCCTTCGGTTTACCTGTTACCTGAGAATACAAGTATTTTGAAAAACGTCAACATATGAAATGTTGGTGACTTCATAAGTAATGTTTGAAATATAGTGGTTTGTATTGTTTTGAAAATCACCAGAAAATCCGATATTTTCTTAAAAGAACTTATTATAAAAAGGTGTGAAGATCCGTAAGTATGCTTGTTTGTTTCTATAAATGTAAGAGTACGATTTGTAAAACTCGGTATGTAATTCGTAGGTGTATTAATTGAAAACCCTAGGAAAACCCGATGTTTTCCTAATACTTTGCATTAAATAATTTATGTTTTGTTTTTTTTTTCGTTACGACAGGTGTATTCGTTGAGCTCCGGTGTCGTTGGATTAATTGTGGATTGTGAATTGTTGTAAACCGACATTAATGAAAATGACTAGTTGACAACCGTACAAACGATCCCTTAGGCGTCACTCGCACTATTCAGTTAACCCAACCACCCGGACTCATGTAGCCGCACAATCGAGGGGAAAAAGAGGGTGCGAAACCCTGGTATTTCCCTACGTCGTTCAAGGCTATCGTGAATGTGAAGGACCCTTAGCCCGACTCGCATTTGGTGAATTCTCGACTTTACTAGCAGCACCAGAAGGCCCTTGGGGTCCAACAACACAAAGCCTGTAAAAGTCCTTTTACACGAAATTAGGTCATATAAGACCCAACTACATGTAAGCGAGTTTCCTTCGGGCCTAAAGATCATGCCATCGGGCTAGCTAGGCCCAACAAGCATGATTTGAAACTTTTGGGCCCAAGGACGGTGTATCGACATCTGGTGTATTCCCGCGTGTGTATTGAGTTCCCGAGATTTCCATGTGTGTATTGAAATATCGTCGTGTTAGTAGTTTCGGATTGTTATTGATTCGAGACCGAATCAATTCATTTGATAACGATTTTGGTGTTGAAGGTGTATTGAATTTCGCCGATAGTCGAGGTGCTAGTATTTCATCGTGTCGGGTTCATTATTTAAGACATTAGTATTTTACATTTTCCAGCCCCTTTCTTTTGGATGAATTTACACTTTTGGACCCCTTATATAAAAGAATTTATATTTTAGTCCTCTAACGTTTTTCTTGACACTTTAGTATCAAAACTTGTGGAAAAGGTATTTTTCAGCTCCAAGCTTTTTGAAAAACTGTTTTAGTCCCTCCAAATGAAACTTTTTCAGCTGAAACCCATGTTTTCGCAATTTTTACACTTTTGGCCCAAAATAGAAAATTTTTGCATCTTTGGTCCCTTTTGAATATGAAAAGCATTTTTAACCTTTGAAATGGACTTGGGGCACTAGTAGTCCCCTGTTTTACAGAAAAATACATTTTCAGCCCCTCAACTTTGCAAATCTCGCATATTGGGCCTTATTGGGCCGAAAAGTTCATTTTTAGCCCATTAAGCTTAAAAATTTACATTTTAATCATTCGAAAGTGTACTTTTTCTGGAAAATCCCTTGATGAAACTGTTTTGACACATATTAACCCTCAGAATTTGTATTTTTACATTTTGGGCCCTTAAATTTCATATTTTTAGCATTTTGAGTCCAAAAATGAGATTTTTAGCCCAAGGAGTTCATCTTAACCAACTTGGTTATTTTTCTAGTAGTGACTTATGTGTAATGATATGTTTAGCATTTGTTTCATACATCATAATGCAAATCTCGATTTTAAGGTCTTTTTGACTAGTTTCAACACCATGAACACATAAGAATATGTAAATAAACATACAAATCATACAAAGCATACACATAATCATAGATCTACACATCTGCTTGTATTCTCCCCCCACAAAACTTATAAAAACCGAAAATAAGGGGATATGAAGCTCACCTTGGGTGTGGTTTCGGTTTTGGAGAAAGGATGGAAGAAAAATGAGGTGATTTTCGGCCCTAGCACACTTTAATGAAGATCTCGGCCTTGAGGTGGTTCTAGGATGCAAGATCGTGATTTCTTATGAGTTAAGAGGAGATGTTTGATAGATAAAAGAACCTAGGTCATAGTTTTAATTATAACCTTACCTTGGATGGTGATTCTTGTGGAAAATCTCCTTGATTGCCCTTGAATCTTCGAAATTTTGTGAAGAGAGGTGAAGGTGTTTTTTTTTTTAGAGTGTTTGATATGTGAAAAGTGATGAAAATGTGTGTGTGTGTGTGTTGGAATCGGCCGAGGCAAGAAGGGAGAGAAGAGAAGGGTTGAGTTGACATTCCTAGATGCATGTTGGTCCATGCATGGAAATATGTGGGACATTAGTGAGGTGGCATGGAAGAAGTCAACCCCTTTCTTCTTGGATTTGGGCTTTGGGCCGAGAATTTGGAAAGGAAGAAAGGTTTTTGGGCTTTATTGCTCTTAAGCCCATATAGAAGTTAAGTTGGATGATTTTTGGCCCCAAAAAAAATATAATATGATTTTTACACTTTGTTGGGCTAGTTTGGGTTAATCATGGTTCATAGTTTTTAATTTATTTCATTCTAGGCCCAATATGGCCCAAAATGTTGAAATAAATGGATGTGGGTCCAATTAGTGCCCATTTAAAGGTTCTAATACCATGATAGTCAAATTGGAGGCTTATTGGCCCAATGAGTCCAATAAGGAAGTCTTAGTCCAAAATGGACCTAACAAGAACTTCTAGGGTTTCCAATTGCTTGTTGACTATTTGTAGTACTTGTATGGTGTATTTGTTTGAAAATTAGATGTCATAGAGTAAGCATCTTACATGCCCTTTAAGTTTTTGATTCTACATTTTACTTGAGTGTAGAGATTACATGACACAAAATTTCTAGTTGTGACACAAGGCCAAACAAGCACGATTGGAAACTGTCAAGCCCAAAGATTGAATGTTGACTCATCGTAGTTATTGCGTGTTTATTGAAATCCTATGAATTATTGATTTTTTTTTGTTATTGATTCGAGACCGAATCAATTCGTTTTGTAACGATATTGGGTGTTGAGAGTGTATTTGTTCTTATGCTTAGTCAGTAGTCGTGGATCTTGTATTTTGTCTTAATGAATTAATTCGTTTAAAAGTAAGTCCAAACGGTATATGTTCGACGAAGAGTTTCGTGGTCGAGCTGGCCATGAACAACGGGCGTGCACACCACCCCGTTGTCTCGTGGTGGCTCGTTTTCATGGTGGCTCGTTATCGGGGCAACGAAGTCGCACGGCCAATGAGATTAAGATGCAAAAATTTGACCGTTGTCTAGTCGTTGAACGGCTAGTTTTGTAAGAAAATAAATAAATAAATAAATAAATAAATGAGCAATTTATTTACCTATAAATACCACATTTTTACTCCTTATTTTTTACACCATTCTTTTCTTTCTCTATACACAAACTACACACTACATATTCACAACCAAAAATCATGGATCCCAACAAAAATACCCCTCCAAACTACCGAAATTGCAAACCCGATAACGCTTTTGCGTTAGATACAACACTTCGACAATTTTCGACTATGGAGTCACCTCAAGGCAGTTTTATCAATCTACTTCAAAGTGGTTCCCCTATCCAACAAACACCACTTTTCCGACAACAATATCAACCTTTTCCGGCTTTCCAACAACAACAAATGCAACAACAATACCAACAATTTCAACAATTCCAACAACTACAACAACTCCAACAACAATCGTCACAACAACAACAACCACCAATTTCACAACCACCAAGCTCACAACCACCACTTTCGCCGGATTTTGTTCCGGAAACGCAACCTTCACCACCACCTCAACCAAAAAAGAAAAAAGGAAAAAAAACCGGCCCGACCCACTACCACCCAAGAAAGGGTCCCATGGACAAAAGAAGAAGAAGAAAAGTTAGCAGAGGCATGGGTGGCGGCTTCCGAAGATCCAATTATAGGAGATAGCTAGCCTTACAGAAGTTTTTGGGAAAAAGTCTGAGCCATTTTTTACGAGTTAATGGAAAGTGAAACTCGAAATGCAGATCAAATTACGTCGAAATGGCGAGATATTCGACTAAAATGCACCGAGTTTGGAGGAATCTACAACAACCTCCTAAACATACGCAAAAGCGGCTCGAACGATTTTGATGTTTTCAAGGCGGCCATGGACCAATTTGAAAAAACAACGCCAACACGCAAAGCTTTTCCGTATATGAAACCGTGGCTAAAATTGAAAGACGCCCCAAAATGGAAAGAGCAAACGGAAGGAAGTTCCCAATCTTCCGGTTCAAAGCGTTGGAGAAACCCCGATGGAACTTCTCAACAATCGGACGGCCGAACACACATCAACGTCAACGACGATCCGATAGATCTTGAAAACGACCAACCTCTTCGTCGGCTCGTTGGAAGAAATAAAGCAAAAAAAGCGGCGTCAACATCTTCGAATTCTAGTGTTAAGGATATGTTTGGCGATAAATTTGATTGATATGTGCAACTTCAAGAAACGAAGGCCGAGGTAATGACTCGGATGGAACGAAAAATGATCGAAGCACAAACATCATTTCAAGAGGCACAAGAGACACTCCAAACAAAAACCGATATGGAAATCTTGAAAATGAAGTGGACGACCTTGAGGGCGAAGACTTGGAACTTTTCCAAGCAATGAAAGAGTCGATTCGAGCCCGATGTAGGCGTAGGGGGTAGTTTATTTTATTTATGGTTGGATTGTTTAGTTTTTTTTAATGTTTTTTTTTTAATTTTTTTTTAAATATAACTAATGTAATTTTTACTTTGATTGTTATTTTTATTTTATTTTTTAGTTTCAATTAATTTAGTTTTTATTTAATGTAATTTTGGTATTTTAATTTAATGGAAAAAATAGCATTAAAAAAATGTTTTTAATGTATTCTTGAATTAAATTTAAATAAAAAAATGAGGTCGAGTGGTGTGTTTAGTGGTAAGTATCCCATGTTAGTGGGAGTGGAATGTGGTACTGATGTGGCACCCACCACATATGTGGTATGTGGTGGGTATAACGGATGGTCTAAGATTTTTACTTTTTTACAACCTTTCTTTTATAAAAATAGCACTTTTAGTCCTTTATATAAAAGAATTTCATTTTAGTCGTTAAACCATTATTTTGACACTTTTGTGTCATAAACTTGTAGAAAAGACATTTGCACCCCAATTTTTGTTTTGTAACCAGTTTTAGTCCTTCCAGAATAATGTTTTCTCCGTTAAACCCTCAATTTCGCAACTTTGACAGTTTTGGCCTAAAATAGAAATTTTTTACATTTTTGATCCTTTTTGAATTTGAAAAGCATTTTTGACCATCGGAATTGTTTTTTTCACTTCAAATCCCCTATTTTACAGAAATTTGCATTTCCAGCCCCTCAAATTTAGAAATGTCACACTTTGAAGCTTATTGGGCCGAAAAGCCCAAATTTAGCCCATTAAATTCAAAATTTACATTTTAAGCCCCTCAAAAATGTTGATGTTCAGAAAAATTATTTTAGAAACTGTTTGGACCCTTTTGACCCTCCAAAAATTATAATTTGTCGGTTTGGACCCAAATCTTTGTATTTTTGACAATTTAAGCCCAAAAATGAGTTTTATGTTCATGTATGATCATTCTAACCATATAAACTATTTTTCTTGAATTGAATAGTGTAAAATAGTTTAAGTTATGTTTATTTCTTTCCCCATGTTTTAGATGTCGATTTTTACAAACTTTTTGGATAATATATTCATCACAAACACATGATATCACACACCTACATGCATCAAATCACACATAGCATACATTTACACATAGATCTACACATTTACTTGTATTCTCCCCCATAAAAACTCATAAAAACCGAAAAGAAGGGGGTATGAAACTCACCTTAAGTTGTGGATCGGTTTTGAAGAAGAAAAGATAAGAGTTTGTTGTTATTTTCGGCCCTACCAACCTTTCTTGGAAGATCTCGAATTTAAAGAGCTTCTAAGGTGCTAGATCACAAGATTGAATGGATTTAGAAGAGATTTTGATGAAATGAAGGGATTTAGATCATAAGTTAGCCATTAACTTACCTTAGATGATGAATTACTTGATGAAGATCCTTAGACTTCAAGCAAAATTTTCGAGATTTTGGATGAAGAGGAGTGGATGATTCTTGAGTGATTTAGAGAGAGTTTTGTGAGGTGTGTGTGTTCATTCTCTTTCTTTCGGCTGAAGGAAAAAGAGGGAGAGGGAGAGAGAAGATTGATGAGATAGTGCATGGATACTTGGGTTATTTGCATGGATAACCTCCATGTAAAAATGAGGTGGCAAGGCCTAAGTCAACTGTTCCCCATGGATTGGGCTTGGGCCGAGAATGGAGAAAAGAGAATAGAGTTTTGGGCCTTAAATGCTTAAGCCCAATTTTCATGGTTATGTTGAGTCGTTTTTGGTCCAAATAAATATAAATGTGATTTTTATGACCTATTAGGGCTAAATTAGGTTAATTATGGCCCAATATGGTTCATTTAAATAATTTACTTCATTCTAGGCCCAATATGGCCCAAAATATTGAAATAAATGGAAGTGGGTCCAATTAGAGCCCATTCAAGAGTTCTAAGCCCAAGATAGTCCAATTGGAAGCTTATTGGTCTATTGGGCCCAATAAGGAAATCCTAATCCATAATGGACTTAAACAAGGATTTCTAAGGTTTCTAATTGCTTGTTGACTATTTGCAATGCTTGTATGAAGTGTTTGAATGAAATTTTGTTGTCATAGAGTAAACATCATACATGCTTTCATGTTTTTGATTCATAATTGGCATAAGTGTTGTAGTTAAAAGACACAAAAATTTCTAGTTGTGACAGTAACATACTTGACACTTTCGTAGCCTGTACTGAAGGCTAGTAAATTGAAGGTGGATCCTAGGACCCACCTAATAAAAGTAAATGAAATATATATGCTATATATCAAAAAAATTAGGGAGGTACCTTAAAATTATTGAAGGATCTACTTAAAAGTTTTGGCAAAAAAATGTGTAAAAATATGTGATCTTAAAATAGTCAAATACCTCAATCCACGTAAAATTTAATAAATAGGTAATAGCCCAATACATAACAAATGAAAAAAATATATCATTTTTTTGTGAAAGATTGCCTCAATCAAAATGGTTAAATATCTCAATCTACGTAAAATTTAATCAATTGGGAATAGCCCAATACATAACAAATGAAGAAAATAACAAATGAATACCTCAATCAGCTGTGATTTTTGATTTGGATAAAATAATTGAAATGTCTATAACCGTGATAAGTTTAATATAACTATTGAAGTTGTGTATAAATGTTCTATAGCGACCGGACCAGGCAGTACTATTTTGTACTCTTTCATTTTTTCGGTTTCATTTATATAAAGAATCACATGATATTTTTATTTTGGATTCGTCATTGTATGTTACTAAACAAGTCAAACGATTTTTTCGGGAATTTATTGGAACATTTGGTCAAATCTATCTAAGTGGTGTTAAACCTTCATTGTTTTTCCAAAGGAAAATTCATAAATAACTACCTACGACTCTACGAGGCATTTGCTGCATTTGGTGACAAAAAAATCCATTGGAAAACCGTTTAGTACAAATACATTAAACGCTAAAAAAGATCTGAAGTGGGTCCGTAAGTCATATAATTGAGGGACACGTTCTGATTTTTTAACAATTTTTTTGTTGAAATATTTAATCGTATCACCTACTTTCAAATGTGGTGCACACGCACCCACATCTCCTATTGCCACGTCAAGTTACGAAGCAAATCAAAGATAAATAAACAAATACAGCTACTACACATATAGAAAACAACACAACATAAACCATTATTACCAACAATAACTCCAATAGGAAACTAAAATAGTAACATATCATGCACCAATAGGGTACATATCATGTGACAAACGAGGGGAAAGGAGGACGTCAAGTGTGGTTGCTTTGCTGCAAGTCGCTCCGAAGATCTCTTCCATATCAACGGGTTCATTTCCTGGGGTTTTCATCTCAAACTGTTGTATTAAAGTAGCTAACGCTAAACGTGAAGCGTGCTGAGCAAATAAAATACCAGGGCACACTCTTCTTCCAGTACCAAAAGGAAGCAATTCAAAATGGTTTCCCTTGAGATCAATATCTTTATGAGTTGTCAGGAATCTTTCAGGCTTAAACTCTTCCGGATTTGGCCATATCTTAGGATCACGATGAATTTTCCAAAGGTTTAACAGCAAACGTGTTCCACTGGGGATTTTGTAGCCCTGAACAACACAATCCTCCATGGTTTCATGAGGAAGCCCAAGAGGTCCAGGTGCGTATAAACGCAATGTTTCTTTGAAGATTGCATCAATGTAGACTAGGTTCTTTAGGTCTGATTCTTCTACTGGCCTATTCCTTCCAACATGCTCATCAATTTCATCTTGGGCAACTTTTATAGTTGTTGGGTTGTTAAGCAACAAACACAAAGACCATGTTAAGGTCACAGCTGTTGTGTCCAATCCAGCAATTAGCATGGTCTGCATGTTTTGAAAATATTAAAACAAATCCAACTTGTAAAATGTTGTATCTTTAAAATAATGACATGAACCTAGAAAATCTCTAAGCGGTAGTGATGTTAATATCATCTAGTCAAAATATATCCTTATAAACTTTGAAGATGTATAAATTAAATAAAGAAATAATGAAATGAAGTAAAAGTAATAGATGAAGTTGAAGCTTACCAAACATGTAGCCTTGACTATAGTATCATGGTCATGACCGGGGAATTCCTCTTCGGAAGCACCTTCAACAATGGAAATGAGCACATCCATAAGGACTTGGTTGCCTTCATCTTGTTGCTTCGACTTTCTCTTTCTTTTATGCTCCTCTAACCATCCATCAAAGATCTCGTCCATCTCTTTTCCAGTGATCCTCATCTCTCTCTCATATCCTCCTATGTCGAAACGCTTCAGAGATGGAATAAAATCAGACACCACAAATGCGCCCAATAACTGAAAGAATTTCCTTGCCACTTTCTGAAATCGAATCCCTTCTTCATCATTGAGCGAAAGCCTTTTTCCAGCAACAACCCGTAAAAGACCATTCAATATCAAGGTCCCAAACCATTGTTGCATATCCAGCTTTACCATGTCTGATCCTGTAGTCTCTTTATTCTTTAACCAAGCCGCATATATCTCTGCTGTGGATTCTCTAAGCTCTGAAACTCGAATAGGTGCAAGCATCTCAACTCGTTTTGGAGAGAGAACCTGGAGCATGATGATCTTGCGCACTTGTCGCCAGTAGTCCCCATAAGGAGCAAGAGCAAAGATGGCATAGTTATAGCCCATGAGTTCCACTGCCATCAACTTGGGTCGACTTGAAAAGGCCTTATCATTTATTGTAAAACACTCTTTTGCTATCTCGCTGCTACTCACTACCAAAGCATTGTGAACACCGAGCTTGATGGTGAAGATAGGGCCATATGTTTCTGATAATTTCGCTAACACCCTGTGAGGTAATCCGGATGAACCTAAAAGGTGTAGGTGTCCGATTACAGGCCATTTGCCCTTTGCTTGAGGTGGGCCTCTGTTCTCTCCTTTCTTTCCACCTTTTGGTATCAAGATTTTCAGTAGGAATGTTAGTAAAGCAACAAAAAAAAGGGTTGCTATACTTGTTGAAAACGAGAGAGAGAACTCCATGTTTTCTACCACAAGATAGAATTTTGAATTTGACGATACAAAGATATCAAAATATATTCAAATACATGCCACTAAGTGGCTACTATCCTTGTATATTTTTTATAATTAATAACATATATTTGCATGGCAGATATTAACTCTGATTTGAACAAAGAATAAGTCAACAAATATCAGATGGGTACTTTTGTTGGCGACGATTTGTTTTTATTAAATATATTAATTAAACTGTACCATCACACTTATCAAGAAGAGAACACGTATCAAAATCGAATTTAAAGCTAGCCCTTGGTGTATCTCAAATAATGATAGAATCTTGTTGCGGTTGGAGTTTAGATAGAGAGAAACATTTCCATCATTTCTCATTTGCGTGAAAATCATAAGGTGAAAACACTTTATATATATATATATATATATATATATATATATATATATATATATATATATATATATATATATATATATATATATATATATATATATATATATATATATATATATATATATATATTGCTGACTAATCAGATAAGTAATCACGAACGGAGTATAACTAATCCCTTGGGCTGCTATATCAATTCACACGAGAGTAGACGCGTTTGGTGTCGCCGCTAAAACATAGTTGTCGTCGCTAATAACGTCGTCGCTAAATATAATCACTGGCTATCCGTCGGAGACACGCTACTTTCAATCCTCACCCTTGGTTCGGCAAATAATCCAACGGATAGGGTTTGTTCCTGTGATAAGGCATTAGAGACGACTCTTTTAGCGGCGACATGTCGCCGCAAAGGTGTCGATCCGTTGACCAACCTTAGACCAAATACTGGCCCTACGATGTTTACCTAATCCAACGGTTGGGAATCGCCAGAAAGCGCGCATATGATTTCCCTCCAGCTTGTTGCCACTAATGGTCCCTTTTAGTTCCAGTTCGTCTTCCCCAGACTCCGTCTGCTCCCATTTGTTTGATTGCACTCCACGGTGATCGTAATTATCTCCGGGCGACGACCACTAATTTTCACCGCTGATTGGGCTCCAAACTCGACTCCCACCCCCGATTTGCCTCCAAAGCCGAGTCCCACCACCTCCTCAGCCGACTGCCGCCAAATTTCCAACTGGAACTTCGATTTCCTGTTCATATCTCCGGTAAGGTTTGCTTTCAAGACCAATTTCTCTTTCAATTCTTCTGTTAACACACATAAAAACCACCGATTCCTATTTCAAGTGTTTTTTTTTCTCGTTCCAATCGGAGACACCGACGACTGCAACTTCACCACCGCATTTACCTTCGTTTTTCCAGGCAAGAAGAGGTTAGTTTCATCTGTTTCCGTCCTTTATATTGATTGTATGTGGATATTAATAATTCATGAAACTGTGAAATTTGGATACTGTGAAATTGATTTTGACTTTGAAATTTGGAACGTATGAAATTCATAATTCATGGAAACTCTATGAAATGTAACTGTTAAATTGAATGTATATGTAATATTGATTGAATGTATGTGATTGAAACTTGTTAACTTTGTTAATTCATGGAAATTGTATGTAAAATTGATGGAAACTGTATGACATGAAACTGTTAAATTAAATGTATATGATTTTGATTTTGACTTTGGTTATTTGATTTGTTTCACTTGTTTGAATGTATGTTATATGTTTAACTTGTTTGAATGTATATATAAAATTGATTGAAACTGTTAACTTTGTTTGAATGTATATGTAAAATTGATATGTTTGAATGTATGGAAACTATTGTATGTAGGAACATGGTAGTTTGATTAGTTTGATATGTTTCATTTGTTGATAATGTAAGAATTGATGAATTTATATGCAAATTGATATGTTTCACTTGCTAATCATGTATGATCATGTATGAGTTGATGAATTTATATGTGAAGTTGATGTATATATATGTGAAACTATTGTATGTTTAGCGTGAATTTATATGTAAAATTTAAGAATGTCTATATAATTATTAGAAATATATTTTATTTTATATTAAAAAAATAAAATAAATACATCATAATAGATAATTTTTTTTCTATAAGGTAGTAAAGAAATATTGGTCAAAAATGTTTTTAAAAGAAAAAGAAAAATAATAAACCATAATAAACTAATTAAATAAATAACCAATATATAAAATTGTTTTAAAAAGAAAATCAAAATTGGTCAGAAAAGTTTTAAAAATAAAAAAATAAAATAAAATAAAATTGTTTAAAGTACTCAAAATAGAAAAATAAATCAGAATTCATAAATCAAAATTATAATTACTCAAAATAAAAAAAATAAAAAAAAATTGTTTAAAGTACTCAAAAAGGTTTGAAAGAAAATCTGCTAAGTTATAATTACTCAAAATAGAAAAATAAAAACAAAAATAAGTTGATAAATCAAATTGGTCAAAAATGTTTTAAAAAGAAAAAGAAGAAGAAAAATAATAAACCATACTAAACCAATTAAATAAATAACAAATATATAATATCGTTTAAAGTAAAGTGTTATTATAAAGAAAATTAAAAATTAAAACACTAAATCTACTAAGTTATAATTACTCAAAATAGAAAAATCAAAACAAAATTAAGTTGATAAATCAAAATATGAAAAAAAAGATGATATAAATAACAAATATATATAGTATCGTTTAAAGTATCAAGCTATAATAAAAAAAATATTTTTTTTAGTTTAAGCCTCTTCTTTTTAAATCATCAAAAGCCTAGAAATACCTGCTTGAAATTGATTTAGAAATTAATTTCGGATTGTCCCCGTTTTGGTACTGCTTTTTGAATACCTTATCTCATTTAGGATGCATATGTGTATTACATGATTGATTGTTTAAGAAATATTCGGTTGTTATTTTCTCTTTGCTCCTAGGTATACAATTTTATATATACTTAGGAGCTAAGGGGAAATGCTGCCGAATTTTTCTTAAACGATTAATAATGTAATACACATTTGCATATGAGGTAAGGTATTCAAAAAGTTGGTTTAGAAGCCTACCCTTGTGAATACTCTCCTATTGTGTGGTTTTCTATTCAATTTGATTGAGCGATTACTCTATCCTTATAAATATTCAATCCAAATTTTACTTCTTGTAGAGTAAACACTAAAACCTAACTTATGTTTCAGTTGCAACATGCCTATTGATAAAACGTGGACTACTATTGAAAACCATAACTCTACCTTGTTACAACAAGGACTCGAATCTTTTCTTGAGAGGTCCAAACCACATGTCGATAACAAAGGTCAAATTTAATGCCCGTGTAACAAATGTAATGCCAATAAATTTAAACTACTAGCCATAATGAAATTCCATATACTTCAACATGGTTTTAGTCCACATTATATTATATGGAAGTATCACGACGAAAATACAACTCACCCGGTTGTCGAAGACATACCGCGTATTAACGAGATGGTCGATGTTATTGATGATGTTATGGGGGGTGTGATTAAAAATGATACCAACCGCAACGAAGGGAACCCAGATATAGACGGTAGCGGTGTTGATGATGGATTTCAAAAGCTGTTAGAGGAAGTCCAATTCAAATTATATCCTGGATGTTCGTTTTCGTCCCTTGACTTTTTAGCAAAGCTGATGCATGTCAAGGTGATCAACAAATGGACTGATAGTTCATTCGATCAGCTTCTTGATTTGTTGCAAACTGCGTTTCCTGAAGGAAACAGGGTCCCCCCATCACATTACGAAGCAAAAAAGACACTTAAAAAGATCGGCTTTGGTCATGAGTCAATACACGTATTTAAAAATAACTGCTTTCTTTTCTGGAAAGAACACGAGTTGTTGCAAAAATGTTCAGTTTGTAATGAAAGTCGGTGGGTTGATGAAAATACAAAGGGTAAGAAGGTGGCTCATAAGGTTTTACGATATTGAAGTTGACCCACCGACGAGTATCATCAATAATGTGTCTTATTGCGAGACTAATTATGATGAGGAAGATTCTGATTATGATAGTGTTGTATCGGCAGACACTGAAGTGTCTTGGGGCGAGAATGATTAAAAAAATATTTTTACATTTAATTATTAAAATAAGGTTTGTATATGATGTAATCATTATATATATATATATATATATATATATATATATATATATATATATATATTCTTATAATTTTTCAGGATGTCATTTTTTTGGATTGCATTGCTCCATCTCATGGCTGCTGTGATGGGTCATGGAGGCGACGATGGTGACGAGCCACCACATTCGTTCAGTGGAGGTTTTGGTGATCACCAAAACGATGGTAATTAAGATAATTCATTGTATTTCACATTGTATGTATATAAAAAATTATTCTGACTAATATTTGTTTATGCAGTGGTGCCTCCGAAACGAAGAGGCATGACGGTAAATAAAAAATGCACAAACTCTATAAAGCTAACGGTGAACGGCCTCTTAAGATAGTATTCGACGTAAATACTAACATGCCGATTGGGGAGGTGTACGAATGTTTCATTCGGGAGGTTGGGAGCTATATATGGCGGGACATCGGTTTTGATAAAGACACATGGACAGAGGTTTCTGAAGCCGAAAGGGTTGGAATGTTGCAGTATCTTTTAGTAAATTATTTATAAAGTTATATATTTAATATAATATATTTCTTAATTTTGATTTATTTTTAATTTCTCTATTTTTTTTGTAGAGATGGTTTGATTTTGACATGATTACAAATCATTTCATGGCTTCAACTTATTGGGCATCACTGAACAATCGGATATGTCCGCAGTATAGAGGCCACAAAAATATTGCAAAAACCATTTTGATGATTTTGTAGGGAATGTGGAGGCAGCAAGGGCTCAAGCCCCTAGGGGTATGGATCGGCAGCATTGGAATGTTGCTATTGACCATTTCTTAACAAAAAACATAAAAAACGATCCGTTGGAAACAAAGAATGCCGGAAGAAGCAAGTAGTGAAGAATCGTGGAGGGACGTGCAACTACGGTAGTGCTTGTTTCAAGAAATTAAGTTACAATAATGTTTATTCAGTTATAAAATATTTTTAAATGTTTATTCAAATATAACATATTTTGTAATGTTAAACATAATTTGAATAAACTTGAAGTATTTCATCGTGCGCATGTAAATAAAAGAGGGGAATTTATTGATCATTTGGTTGAACAGCAATATGTAAGTTATTATTACTTAAAAATGAAGTAGATTGTTGAATTTTGTTTTTTAGTTTTAACGTATATTAACAATCTTTGTGAAATACAGAATGCCTTAGTTGCTGAGGTTGCTCTACAGACTCGTCACATAGCCGACTATGGTGTTGATCCAGACACCATTGATTGGATCGCAATATTTGAGAAGGTGTTGCGTACTTGTAACGCCCGTAGATCCGGGCTAGTCAATTTAGAGATAATAGGGGTCGAAAACGACTTTTCGAAAAAAGATTATCTAGAATAAATAATTTGAACCAATTTGTAGTATATGTCACAAGGTTTCCATACATATAAAGAACGCCGAAATCCGAGTTATAACAAAGAAGTTATGACCTGTCGAAGTTTCGTGACGGAACCGGCATGACACCGGGAAGCGTATATAGTGAATTTACGATAGAGCGAGTTTTAGCCTTAGTGATATAAATGAAAATCGTAGAGTATGTTGAACTAAGAACATCGATAAAAAGAACGCCCAAATCTGACTTCGTATGAAGAAGTTATGATTTTTCGAAGTTTCGGATTAGCTGTGTACAGCCCGAAATTCGAATTTTAGATCGGTCGATTTTCAGCCAAAATAATCTAAACGAGAAATGAATATATCGTTAATAGGAGTTAAACGATAAAAAGACAGTAAAAAACGGAGCTCGTATGCGAAAGATATGGACGAAGCTTAGTCCCTACTCTTCGAGCGTTGCGAATTCGATACAGTTTTGTAAATCTGAGATAGAGTGAGAATTAGCCGACGGGATCTAAATGACAGTTGTAGTACTCGTAAATACCAACGCGTGGATATAAAGAACGTCGACAATAGAGCTCGTATGCGAAAGTTATAGACGAAGCTTAGTCCCTACTTTTCGAGCGCGGCGAATTCGATACAGTTTTGTAAATCCGAGATAGAATGAGAATTAGCCAACGAGATCTAAATGAGAGTTGAAGATCTCATTAATAGGAACTCAACGGTAAAAAGACAGAAAAAAACGGAGCTCATATGCAAAAGTTACGGACGAAGCTTGGAGACTAGTTTACTATAAAACTCCTATAAATACAAGGGTGAACTCCTCATATTTTCTTCATACCATAAGCCTTTCTTTCTCTCTCTAACTTCTCTCTAGCCTCCCTAAACCCCTCCCAAGTCTAGGGAACCTCCCTAGCACGAGAAGAAAGCCTCGGAGCGCCCGACGGCTCCGAGAAGAAAAGCTTTCGGCTTGAAAACGCGGCTCCAACGATGCCCAGTTTTTAATAAAAACCCACTGTAAGTGAGCTACGCCTATACTATATTCAATATAGCTTTTATTTAATTATAGTAAAATTATTAGGACCAAAAAATAATTATTTGGGCTTTTATTATGAGTTATATTGAGTGTTATTTAACACTTATATAATAGTAATAATAGTTATACTATTAATTAGTCGCGGTTAACGTTAAAAACTAAACCATAGTGGTATTGATACTAGGTTTTGTCGAGGAATTTTTTTTTAAGAGTAACGAAGTGATATCCGAGTACCAAGTCACTACAGTATCAAGTGAGTGCGTAGTTACTTTCATCTTACACATATATATGAAGTATTTTATATAAATTACGTGCTATGTGTGCATATTATCTGAATACTTGTTGTCTATGTTGGATGAACGATTTTATACATGTTTTAAATGATTTAAACTGTATATGTATTTTATATCTACGATAATGTTGGGGTAAAACATGGGTAGATGTAACAGATGGAATATGAGTGGATGATGAGTTGAGAGGTGTTATAGACCACGAGGTGAGGGTGAGAGGTGGACGATGTGAGAAGCATTTTCCCAAACGATGGCCCCATCATTCAGCAGAGTATGGATGACAACCACGGACTATTCTAGACAGTCCAGTGGAACACTAGCAGGCTCGCAACCTGTAGGTGTTGTGAACGATGTGTTCAACCGGTGTACTCTAAACCTAGGTGATCATGTAGACTTGATGCCTAAACCCTGGTGATCATGCAGACTTGATGCCTAAACCCTGGTGATCATGCAGACTTGATTCCTAAACCCTGGTGATCATGCAGACTTGATACCTAAACCCTGGTGATCATGCATACTTGATGCCTAAACCCTGGTGATCATGCAGACTTGATGCCTAAACCCTGGCGACTATGTAGACTTAGTGCCCGTTGTGTAAACCATGGCAACGATGGACTTTGTGCCGATTCCTTAGGATGATCCTTAGGAATGAATGAACGAGGAATAGCTAATTCTTAGGGTAGATCCATAAGACTAAAGAAGATAATGTGGGTGGGTAATTGGGTTGATTGTTTGATTGTTTAAACATAATAATTATATTATTGTGGGTTGAAAACCCTATGTACTCACCAGGTTTCCCAACCTGACTCACTCAGTTTATTTATATCACAGGTGTTGATATGAAGTTAAATTATACTGAGAGATTAAGGAGATATAGATCACTAGTGTAAATCAATGTAAGTTCTGTTTATGCTTATGTTTCTGTATTGACGATGACATCCCAAATGTTTTAAAATGAATAAAATACGTTTCTTCGGAAATTCTTTGATAACGTATTTATCATGTTTTTCTGGGAACAAATTCCACAATATTTTTATTAAAAAAGGTACTCTGATTTTCATAAAGCATAAACACAATCGGTCTTTTCTGGCCGTGAAAATGGGGATGTCACAGTTGGTATCAGAGCTTTAGTTTAAGCGAACTAGGAATATGGATTTATTTCTAGACTTAAACTTAAAATGCTAAACGATGATTGTGATGTGTGAGCACTAGATTATTTTAGGGATTGTGCCTAAAATGCTTTTATGTGCTAAATGCTTTGTGCATGATATGGTGTTATTTGTTCGGATCTATGGTTTATTGCCGACCGGATCTGGTAAACTTATGTGTTTAGGATTCTAAGCGTTTAACTACGATATTAGAACTAGCATATAAACGTTTCGGAGTGATAAGGACGATTTAAACGTCATTCCTAAATAAATATCTAGATTCACCTTATTCGGTATATAGATCAAGATGGCAAGGACCCGTAGCGGAAACGTGAATGCAAATGGGAACCGAAACCAACCCCCAGTGATTGAGCAAATACTGGTTGTGGTAGCCGCTGCTGAGTCAATAACAATGGCCGGAGTGCAAGCGATAATCCAGGCGATGTTGGATCGTCAAATGGAGGAAACCAGACGTTTGCTCCAGTAAAATCGAGAGGAAGCGACCATAGAAATCGAACAGACCGGGTTGAACGAAGGGCAGATTGAGGAGGGAAACTACAGTGGGACTGTTGGCCTAGCCAACCCACCGATAGTTAGGCAAAACCACCAGGATGGAGGAAATGACGGTCGTGGATGCAAATACAAGGATTTCATGGCATCCAAACCACCGATTCTATCCGGAAGCCCGACGCCGGTGGAAGTCATGAACTGGATCTCCGAGATGGAGACGATGTTTGAGAGTTGCGAGTGTAGAAACAGGCAGAAGACCGCTCTCGCGGTTCCTCTATTGAAATCTGGAGTACTAAGCTGGTGGAAGCTACTAGCCGATTCGATGCCCAAAGCAGAAGCGAGCAAGATGTCATGAGAAGATTTTCTGATGCAGTTAAAGATGTAGTACTGCTCTGAGCAGGATCTTCTGTAGATCAACAATGAGTTCCAGAATCTACAGAAGGGAAGGATGAGTGTCATCGAGTATGCTGCAAGTTTTACGGAGAAAATGAAGCTTGTTCCTTACCTAGTTCCAACTGAGCTCTCCAAGGTCAACAAGTTTGCCCATGGATTACCAACAGACTTTGGACCAATGGTCAAGCAAGCAAACACTTTGAAAGGAGCCATTTGGGCAGCCAGGAATGTTGAAACCCAGATTAGGGAAAAGGGTATGGAGAGAGCGGAAGTTGGCGAAAAAAGGAAGCATGAAGGATCTTCAAAATACAACAAAGAAAGGAAATTCTCAAAAACTGAAGGAGGAGGAGGTGGTGAAACCAAGTGGTGCGAGAAGTGTAAAAAGAAGCACTTCGGGAAATGTAGCGAGGAGGTGACTTGCTACAAATATGGAAAGACAGGGCATTACGCCAGCAAGTGTGCGTCCAACAAGAAGGTATGCTATGGATGTAACAAAGAGGTCATATTTCTAGGGACTGCCCAAAAAAAAACGAGGCAGCAAGGCCAAACATGCCACCAAGGCCAAGGGCATTCCACATGATCCTCGTCGAAGCAGAAAACAATTCGAGGAACCAAGGATGAGGAATTCATACCCGAAGATCAATCTATGAGGTAGCCAAAGAGATGGAACCATATGATGTAGCCTATTAGAGACATAGTCTAGGGTGAACTTGAAAACCTATGTAATAGTTTCAAGAAATAATAAAGCCTTCGTTTTGTTATCTGATGTGTTAAACTGTTATGTGATTTTCCTATATGGTGACTTGGGGACTGCGAGACAATACTTGGGACGAGTATGAGTAGGTGTGAAAGGTAGTAGATGCATATACTACCGGAAGCACAAGACTCACGCTTGGATCAGGGAAAGTCACAAGGTTACCAAGAAGCCAATAATTAAGTCCTTTTTATTCAAGCATGTCGTTACCATTGTTTCGGTAATGACTAAGAAGATTGTTGTTATTCAGACCCTAGTGGTCATATCAAATTGAGTCCGACTACGATGAGTATGTTACGTCGTTCAGAGAACCAAGTTCGATGTAGCATCTGACTTAAGCCAGAACATTGAAGTGTGAGATAATCAAAGCGATTAATAGAAGTATCACGCTCGTTGTTAAAGAAGTTAGTAGCTAGAAATGCTACATGTTAAAATGTAATTCTATCACATTAGAGCATGAAGGAAGGTATATTCCATTCTGGAATTTGACTCTAAGACACATCGATCCATGATAGTAATAAAAGAACTTATCTTAAGTTCGTATCCAGTGAGGATCGAGATTGTGACTTAAAGGTCATAGTTTGGAGTCTAACGTGAGATAGGGAACAAGTGCAAGATCGAGCACCGCCTGTAGTCAGGAAGTCTTAGAGTTAGATACTCGTTCGAAGAAACATCAAAGTTACGGTTATAACTTAGGATGAAGAGATAACGTATGGAGTCATCATGTGATCCCTGTTTCGTTGATGATTCCGGGACGTAATCATCCTAAGCGGGAGATAATTGTAACCAAGTTGTAGTATATGTCACAAGGTTTCCATACATATAAAGAACGCCGAAATCCGAGTTATAACGAAGAAGTTATGACCTGTCGAAGTTTCGCGACGGAACCGGCATGACACCGGGAAGCGTAAATAGTGAATTTACGATAGAGCGAGTTTTAGCCTTAGTGATATAAATGAAAATCGTAGAGTATGTTAAACTCTGAACATCGATATAAAGAATGCCCAAATCTGACTACGTATGAAGAAGTTATGACTTTTCGAAGTTTCAGATTAGCTGTGTACAGCCCGAAATTCGAATTTTAGATCGGTCGATTTTCAGACAAAATAATCTAAACGATAAATAAAGATATCGTTAATAGGAGTTAAACGATAAAATGACAGTAAAAAACGGAGCTCGTATGCCAAAGATATGGACGAAGCTTAGTCCCTACTCTTAAAGCGTTGCGAATTCGATACAGTTTTGTAAATCTGAGATAGAGTGAGAATTAGCCGACAGGATCTAAATGAAAGTTGTAGTACTTGTAAATACCAACGCGTGGATATAAAGAACGTCAATAATAGAGCTCGTATGCGAAAGTTATGGACGAAGCTTAGTCCCTACTTTTCGAGCGCGACGAATTCGATACAGTTTTGTAAATCCGAGATAGAATGAGAATTAGCCAACGAGGTCTAAATGAGAGTTGAAGATCTCATTAATAGTAACTCAACGGTAAAAAGACAGACAAAAATGCAAAGTTACGGACGAAACTTGGAGACTACTTTACTATAAAACTCCTATAAATACAAGGGTGAACTCCTCATATTTTCTTAACACCATAAGCCTTTCTTTCTCTCTCTAACTTCTCTTTAGCCTCCCTAAACCCCTTCCCAAATCTAGGGAACCTCCCTAGCACGAGAAGAAAGCCCCGGAGTGCCCGACGGCTCCGAGAAGAAAAGCTTTCGGCTTCAAAACGCGGCTCTAGCGAAGCCCAGTTTTTAATAAATACCCGCTGTAAGTGAGCTACGCCTATACTATATTCAATATAGCTTTTATTTAATTATAGTAACATTAGTAGGACCTAAAAATAATTATTTGGGCTATTATTATGAGTTATATTGAGTGTTATTTAACGCTTATATAATATTAATAATAGTTAGACTATTAATTAGTCGCGGTTAACGTTAAAAACTAAACCCTAGTGGTATTGATACTAGGTTTTGTCGAGGAAAATTGTTTTAAGAGTAACGAAGTGCTGTCCGTGTACCGAGTCACCATCGTATCAAGTGAGTGTGTAGTTACTTTCATCTTACACATAGATATGAAGTATTTTAAATAAATTACATGCTATGTGTGCATATTATATGAATATTTGATGTCTATGCTGGATGAACGATTTTATACATGTTTAAAATGATTTAAACTGTATATGTATTTTATATCTACGATAATGTTGGCGTAAAACATGGGTAGATGTAATAGATGGAATATGAGTGGATGATGAGTTGAGAGGTGTTATATACTAGGAGGTGAGGGTGAGAGGTGGATGATGTGAGAAGCCTTTTCCCAAACGATGGCCCCGTCATTCAGCAGAGTATGGATGACAACCACGGACTATTCTAGACAGTCCAGTGGAACACTAGCAGGCTCGCAACCTGTAGGTGTTGTGATCATGCAGACTTGCTGCCTAAACCCTGGTGATCATGCAGACTTGATACCTAAACCCTGGTGATCATGCAGACTTGATACCTAAACCCTGGTGATCATGCAGACTTGATACCTAAACCCTGGTGATCATGCATACTTGATGCCTAAACCCTGGTGATCATGCAGACTTGATATCTAAACCTTGGTGATCATGCAGACTTGATGCCTAAACCTTACGACTATGCAGACTTAGTGCCCGTTGTGTAAACCATGGCAACGATGGACTTTGTGCCTCTTCCTTAGGATGATCTTTAGCAATGAATGAACAAGGAATAGCTGATTCTTAGGGTAGATCCTTAAGACTAAAGAAGATAATGTGGGTGGGTAATTGGGTTGATTGTTTGATTGTTTAAACATAATAATTATATTATTGTGGGTTGAAAACCCTATGTACTCACCAGGTTTCCCAACCTGACCCACTCAGTTTATTTATATCACAGGTGTCGATATGAAGTTACATTACACTAAGAGATTAAGGAGATATAGATCACTAGTGTAAATCAATGTAAGTTCTGTTTATGCTTATGTTTCTGTATTGACGATGAAATCCCAAATGTTTCAAAATGAATAAAATACGTTTCTTCGGAAATGCTTAGATAACGTATTTATCGTGTTTTTCTGGGAACAAATTCCGCAATATTTTTTATTAAAAGAGGTACTCTGATTTTCATAAAGCATAAACACAATCGGTCTTTTCTGGCCGTGAAAATGGGGATGTCACAGTACTCGAAGGGGGCATGTGAGAGGCATTGGGCCTAAAGTATCTTCAGCTGCGGGTACAAGTGCTCCACCCCAATGGCATTCACAGTGAAAAGCATCGCAACCAACACAAGTACTTGTTAAATTCTTAAAGAATTTGGTTGCTTTGTTATATTGTTAAGAACTTAATGTATTTGTAGTAATTTTTGGTAGCTCGGTAGTTTGTTAAATTGTTAAAGACTTAATTGATTTGGTGCATTGATGGTTTGATAGTTTGTTGAATTGTTCATGACTTAATTTGTTTGTGACTTAATTGTAGGATGTTGATGTGAATGCTTTTCTTCAAAACCCGGAATTTGTGATGGCCATTGGAGACATTATTCGCTCGTTTAAAAACCAAGTTAACGAGGAAAACAACAATAGGGAGGACAGTGGGGAAGACGAAGACAACTAGTATTTCTTGTTTTATGATATGGATGATGTTATTTTGGATTTGGAAAATAGTTTATATATGATACATATTAGATGTTTGTTTGAGATTTATTAGATATGGTATGTTTGATGTTTGTTTGGAAAATAGTTTATGGAATATGGTATGATTGATGTTTTTATATAATGTGGTATGTATTTATTTATGTATTTTTATCAAAACTGCATTTTATAATATATATATATATATATATATATATATATATATATATATATATAAATTAATATTATACAAAATAAGTTTTTTCTCAAAAAAATTTAAAAAAAAAACGTTAGCAGCGACGCCTTTAGAGACGACTACGATCAATTGCGACGACGAGGACCTCCGGTGAGTATTGCCGGAAAAACTCCTGCCGGTGGCCGGAATATTAATAGAGACGACACTATTAGAGACGACAGTGGTGTATTATGGACGACGTATATTAGAGACGACATTATTAGAGACAACAAGGGGCTATTAGCTACGAGCCAATGGCGGCGTCGCTTTAGTGACGACATGTCGTCGCTAATACTATTAGCGACGACAGACGTGATCAATTGCGACGATTTTTGTCGCTGCTAAAGGTTAGTTTTTTTTGTAGTGATTACTTCGAATGGCTATAAACCAAGTTTGGATATAGCATTTTGATGACCAGGGCCATTAAGAACTTTTATGAAAATGTCTGCAAGTTGATCTTGTGTTCAAACATGACTTAATGAAATGAGACCTTCTTGTAGTATTTCAAGCACAAAGTTATAATGGATCTCTATATGTAAAGGAATTCAAATGTTATTTGAATTCATATCTCTATCTTTAGTTATCTTTATCTTTAATTTCTGTTGCTAAGATTCTTATCTTTACGTTTTATTAGCTTCACCAAAAATTGTATTTTATTTAAAGGCTTTTGATAAGTCAATAAAAGATCTATCGTTTTTCATCAATTTCTATATGGTAATAGAGCCGATCGACCCAACCGAAATGAAAAACCCTACCATGGGTACCGGTTGTGCAGAAAGCTCCAGCAATAAAGACAATGAATCCACAAATATTGACTCCAATTCACCCTATAACATGCATACGTCTGATTATCCCAGACAAATGCAAGTGAATGACATACTAACCGATAGCAATTATAGCGATTGGTCATAGGAGATGACAAATTTCTTATATGCAAAGAAGAAGATGGAATTTTTGAATCAAACCATCGAGAAACTAGAAGAAAACGCAGCTAAATACTTGATGTGGATGAGGTGTGATGCCATGATCAAAGGATGGCTCACCACAACAATGGAGAATGGCATCAGATCTCAAGGAACGTTTTGGAAACGAGAGTGCCCCTCGTGCTTATGTACCGAAGAGAACACTTACCATCACACACCAAGATGGAGCTTCTATTTCTGCTTACTACACTAAGATGAGAAGTGTATGGGACGAGATTCAATCAGTGTGCCCTCTGCCATTGTGAACATGTGGAAAATGCACATGTAATATTGGAAAGAAATTGACTGAGTCTAATGAAAAAGAAAGATTGTATGAATTTCTTTTGGGACTGGATGATGTTTTTTCGACTGTCAGGACTCAAATCCTCATATCGAAGCCTACACCAACACTTGGAGAAGCTTACCATCTCGTTGCTGAAGATGAACAACAATATGCCATCTCAGCCACGAGAAAGATATACCATGATGCAGCGGCATTTCAAACTTCAGTACAAGAAAACGAGAGGGTGAACACTGCATAGTATGTGGGAAAAATGGGCACAATAAAACTGGATGTTTCAAGGTGATCGGATATCCAGAGTAGTGGCAGGGAAAAGTGAAGAAAGAAAAGGAAAATCCAAAAGCCTATTGGGCCAGTACTAATTTGAGTCCTGTTGTTGGACTCTTGAATGAACAGTATCAAACACTGATTAAGTATCTCTCCATAGAAAAGAAGGTAGAAAGCAGTGATGAAGCAAGTGCAAGTGCAAACTTGGCTGGTAAGACAATAGAAAGTGAATCTTGGATTCTTGATACAGGTGCAACCGAACATATGGTTGATGATCAAAATTTACTTGAAAGCAAAGTAAACTTTAGTTATGAAGCACCGGTTGCCATTCTTAGACAAACATAGATCCAAGGTTTATTAGGGTTGCATGTACACTTAGGAAGTGTTAGAATACTCAAAACCCATCAAACCCCCCCAACAAAATGGAATAGTAGAAAGAGAACACAGGCATCTGCTTGAAATTGCTAGATGTTTGAAGTTTGAAGCTAACTTACCCACCAAATTCTAGGGGGAATGCGTTTTGACAGCAGCCTACATCATCAATAGGTTGCCATCCAAAGTAATTGATCACAAAACACCTTTTGAAATTTTATTTGGCAGAAAACTCGATTACACCCACATGAAAATTTTAGGTTGCTTGGTGTACACTAGGAATACAAAGACGTGAGGAGATAAATTTGAACTTAGGGGGAGGTCTGGGGTTTTCGTGGGATATCCTCGAGGTCAAAAGGGATATGGTGTTTATGAGTTAGAGACCAAGAAAATTATCGTCTCAAGAGATATCAAGTTTTTTTAAGAAAACTACACTTATGCCAACGAAAAGCACGAGTCTGATACAACCAATGATCAAGATCTTTTGAACTTGATGCCACCACATACGATGACCCACAACTGAATATTGCACCTCAGTGACATCATGCAATTGATGTTCCTATTACTGGTGCAACCGAACATCAAGAAGTTGATCAAGCACCGACATCGGCAAGCATGGATAACCACGACACCGCTGACAATCACCATGATAGTGATGAACAACAACTTCCATTCCATCAGCGAGGAACCAGACCGAAGACACTACCAAAAAGATACGAGGGATTTCAAGTTGATCTACCACCTTCAATCAACAATATGCTTCCTACACCTGATCAAGCCTCATCAACGGAACATTCATTAGCTAACTATGTTTCTTATGATAGGTTTTCTGACAGCCACAAAGCATTCATGTCTTCCATTAGCTGTGCTTCAAACAAGTAGCAAAAGATGTCAAATGGAGAGAAGAAATGAAGAAAGAGACTGAAGCTTTAGAAACTAATGATACTTGGACTCTTGAACAACTACCTCCTGGAAAGCTGTTGGATCTAAATGGGTATACAAGGTTAAATATAAACCAAATAGAGAAGTGGAACGCTACAAAGCCAAATTAGTGGCAAAAAGGGTATACTCAAACAGAGGGCATTGATTTTCATGACACTTTCGCCCCTGTTGCCAAGCTCGTTACCGTCAGAACATTATTAGCCAGAGCAACCAAGAAAAATTGGATTCTCAACCAACTAGATGTGAACAATTCTTTCTTGCATGGCGACTTGCAAAAAGAATTTTACATGAAGGTCCCTGAAGGTTTTGCAAAGGAAGGTGATAATAGGGTATGCAGGTTATGAAAGTCCCTATATAGACTTCGCCAAGCATCACGTAACTGGTACCAAAAATTCACTTTGGCCTTAACTCAAATGCACTTTAAACAGTTTTATGTCGATGCCTCGCTTCTTACCTATAAGAAGGATAGTGTCTTTGTTGCAGTCTTAATCTATGTCGATGACGTTATCATAGCCGATAACAGTTGCGCCAAAATACAAGCCACAAAATTTGAACTTCATCAACGTTTCAGTATCAAAGATCTGGGTTCTCTCAAATATTTTTTGGGCATTAAAGTAGCCAATACAGTCGAAGGTCTTGTGCTTAGTCAACGAAAGTATACCATGGACATCCTAAAGGATTGTGGGATGGAAGGCTGTAGACCCAATTCTTTTCCCATGGAGCAAAAACTCCAACTTGATCAAACTACAGAAAGTCCACAAGCAGAAGTAGCTCAATATCGTCGATTGATTGGGCGCCTCCTCTATCTTCAAGCAACTCGACCTGACATCGCATATGTTGTTAATATGCTTAGTCTGTTTGTGGCCGACCCAAGACATACTCACATGAATTGTGCACTCTGGCTTCTTCGCTACCTCAAAACTCCTCCTGGCCAAGGCATACTTCTGCCTAGAGAAGGGGGCTAAAACTTGAGTCGTATTGTGACTCTGACTAGCTTGGTTGTGCCTACATGCGGCGATCCAAAACTGGATATTTACTTGTCTTGGGTGGAGCACCAATCTCTTTGAAAACAAAGAAACAGATGGTGGTCTCACGCTCGTCAGCTGAAGTGGAGTATCGAGCCATGGCAATCACCGTTAGTGAGTTGTTGTTGGTTCGATGGTTATTAGATGTTTTACAAGCGCCTCAATTGAACGTCACTCCACTCCTTTGTGACAATCAAGCGGCTTGAAAAATAGCTAATAACCACGTTTTCCATGAACGCACGAAACACGTCGAAATGGACTGTTATTTCGTTCTTGAACGTGTTGAAACTAATGAAATTTTACCGGTTCGAGTAGACACTCAAATTCAAGTGGAAGATTTGTTCACTAAAGCTTTGGGAGGAGAAAGACTATGATTGTTAATGGGCAAGCTGGGCATTAGAAACTTACATGCTCCAGCTTGAGGGGGAGTAAAGGAATTCAAATGTTATTTGAATTCATATCTCTATCTTTAGTTATCTTTATCTTTAATTTTTCTTGCTAAGATTCTTATCTTTACGTTTTATTAGCTTTAAAGGTATTTATTAAGTCAACAAAAGATCTATCGGTTTTCATCAATTTCTATAATATACTTCTGTCATTTCTTGAAACACCGGGTTAACTGCGATGTACATAGCAGCCATGTTATCACACTTTACCCGGATTGGAGTAATATCATCTACTTGAAGTTCTCTGAATAAATAACTTAACCAACTTAATCATGTCAATTCAGCACAAAGACGTCGCATTAACTTGTATTCGGCTGATTCGACTTCAGTAGAAGATATTGGCATGGTTACTTGTTTTTTTTTTATTTCCATGAGATCGGATTCCCTCCAAAACGTATAAAAAATCCACTGATTGATCGTCTTTTTAATGGGCAGGTACCTAATTGAAATCACAAAAAGCATCAAGCTTGTAATATGATTTATTATTAAAAAGCAATCCTTTAGTCAATGACCCTTTAAGATATCGAAGAAAATGAAAGCATCATCATAGTAGGCTTATGAAGGTGTTTAATTGACGTGACCAAGATATTGGACTAAAAAGGAAATATCGGGTGGGGTATAAAGCAAGAAGTTCAACTTTCCTATCAATTGTCGATAAACAATTGAATCAAGCAATATATTATCCGTAGTGGGAGTTAAATGAATTCTGGAAGGAAGAGGCATATTAAAATAATTACAATCCATCATGGAATATGCATTAAGTAATTTTTTTATGAACTTCTTGATGGATTTTATTGGTTAAAAAAATCATGTGGCGGAAAAACTTAACCAAGTTCACGTGCAACCTGTTGGATCTAAGTTTTCTATATTGATTGCAACAAAAAATTTGACATCAAGAACCCTATGATTGCCCTAGTAATTTCGAAATTCATAAATGGTTTTAGAGTTTACATACCCCTTCATTATTGTAGTAAATAATCAAACACTTCCTTATTGAACAACCATTAGAAAGCAAGCACCACAAAATCTTATGTCTCAAATAGTTTGAACCAAAACCCTAGTAATAAAAGACTTGAGAGGAGAGAGGAGAGAGGTTGTAATTTTCAACTCTATGGCTCTTAGAGAAGGGATGGATGAAAATAATGAACCCATAAACGGTTTATATAGGTGAGTAAGGAGTCCAGGATAAGGCAGGTTTCCTTGGGTAACCCTTATCCATTTTCATGCACCCTAAGGTCATCTCCAATGGATTAAACCCATGGAAAGTTGTATGAAATGCCAAGTAGGAGAGAGAATTCTTTAATTTTTAAAAAACTCAAAAAAATTACATTATAATTCTATTAAACGGTTGAATGGCCATTGAACTCTACCTTCTCTCTCATCTATATTATATTCAAACTAGAGGGTGTGCCCTTGCATTTCTACGGGTCGGGAATTTCTTTATTGTTTTCTTGTTTGTTTCAGATTTTATAGTTCGTGTTTATTTATGGGACAATTTTTTTAGAATATACATAAGGCACCAAAGTTGAGAAAATATATAAACTATGGTGGTTAGATGTTGAAAAACGAAAATTAATATTAAAGAAGGGACCGAAACTGTCAAGTTGTAGAAAAATATTGTTGCTTACTGTAATTAATATTAAATAATGGCCAAAAATTGCCAAGTCCTAGAAAGTATTGTAACCAAATGGTGTAACATAAAAGAATAAGGGACCAAAAGTGTTAACATCACAAACACTTCTGGCCAAAGTTTGAAGGACAAAACTTTACTATTCCTAAGTCCTCCCACTTTTAATTTTCAAAAAAGACCAAACACAGAGGGACGAAATCTACCAAAGCCACAAAGTATTGTGGCAAAATTGGAAGGTAAAAGAAAATTGATACAAATCCAACATCACCCATAATTAGGAGACCATTTCTCTTAAAAGGTTAGGAACGTTACTCTTCCTAACTTTCATTTGCTTAATATATATATATATATATATATATATATATATATATATATATATATATATATATCTTTACTATCTTATAAAAGAAGTCTAATTATTTCTAAAAATATATTGAATATAATAATATTATTTTTTAAGACGTTCAAATGTTTAAGCTTAAGGTACAACAACCCATTAATATAATAATATTAAATGTTAAGTCGTACAACCATATAAATCAAATAGTCACATTTTTAAACTAAACCTTCAAATATAAAATGAATAAAATAATCGTCCACTCCCGATATTCTGTAACCAACCATATCTCTTCCGCATATATCATTTATTCCCGATATTTCGTAACAAAAATTGAAATTTCAATATGCTTTGGAAACATCACTTATCTCTATAAACCCTTCATCTGTATCACCTCTTGAAACCACCAACCAAAATCAAAATTTGACTATCACGAACATTTCTCACCGTCCTCACCATCTCATCCATCAGCGGCCCTATTGAATGGTCACCACCCTCCACCGCCAGACCAATCATCAGCACACCGGATTAAAATTACACCCATCGCACCATCATCGTACCGGTCATCTCTCTCTAAAATCGAACGACCAACATTAAATTCCACCCCCTCCTTCTTTCCCATTTGCAATCTCAACAAAAACAACCTATGATATTAGTTATCACATAAAAATATCATTTTGATATACTCTGCGATTTTTTTTGTGGTTCTGTCAATGCAAGGGAAGACATTTCTAATTGAATCGAATCCTTACTCACAAAAGTTTCCTGAAATTGGTTAATACGGATAGATTTCGGTTTTGTCAATGCCACCACCTTCTTCACCGCTATCAGCCACCACCAGAACCCTAGAATCAATCTCATAAATCAGCCACTGTCGGAACTCTGGTAGTATACATCATGCATGATTCCTCTCTCTCTCTCTCTCTCTCTCTCTCTCTCTCTCTCTCTAAAACCCTATGCACTACCATCACCACCACCATTTAGCACTTACTGACATGAAGAAACACTAATATGCTTCTGATTTTTTAGGGTGACACTTGATTTTATGGGATTTCCAAAGTATTAACCAGGTGCTTGGAAGGATGGTTCATCCCGTCGAATTCTTCATTGATTGGTTTGTTAAACTTCCTCAAAAACACATGTTTTTCACAAAACTTATATTGTTTGATCTTATCCGGTTTCAATAATAGTTCTTCTTTATATATAGTTCAGTTTCATCAATGGTGGTACAAATGCATCTAAGTATTTATTTTTCGTAACCATATGTTTTTGTCTACAATACATTAAGACGTTATCTTTTGCTATGTTAGATTTGGTTCATATGGGTTTTGATTTTTATTGCTATTGTAACAAAACGTCAAAGAAAGTCATCTTGAACTCGTCTCCAGGGTAAAAAATCATAATAAATTGATCAAAATAATGTTACATCTTTACCCTCAGTTAGTTATTTATTGGTGAAACTGTCAGTAGCATTGTTCTTTGGTTGTCTCATTCTCTCCTTTCAAGTCTATTAAGAATCTCTATTAAGAATCAGTGAGTTACAAGATATGGGTTTGATTTATTTTCTCATTATAAGTTTCACTTTCAAGGTAATACGACTGTTGCTTTTATTTTATATCTGAAGTATTTAAATGTTTTCAATTTTATTACATAAAGAAGCTATTGAAAATAAGGATTTGAGCAGGGTCTCAGATTTGGACAATTTTTTGAGATTAAAGCTATCAATGTTCTTTAAAATTGATGGAAACAAGTAAACTGAGCGCATTTTAAATATTGGTAGTTATGATGTATTTTTCTTATTTTTACATTATGTGAGATTTGAAAATTTTATATTATCATGTGAAGAACTTCAGGGATTAATCTTTAGAAGTGTTCCTGTAAAGGTATATGGTGGCCAACCGGTTGAAACAAAAATGTTTAAGGAAGGACTTGGTTATCCTTGGTTCTGATGCAAGGTATCTCTTTCTCTAATATGACTTAGTAGCTCCTTTTTCCTTATGCCTACATGGCTACAACATGTGTAAGCATGTATTGATATAGATTTCGGCATAATTGCCCCTTTTTGATAGTTCTGCCCCCACTTCATTTTGATCCAGTTTGGTTTGGGGTTTCTCTCGGCTGTCTTGCTCTTGTGTTGGCTATGCTTATCTAGCTACGACTCTTCATTTGGGTCGATTTATCCCATGTTTATTGCTTTTTTCTTAGTTGGACGATTTTTCCCCTGGCTCTACTTTGCTCCTGTAGCTTTGGTTTATTTCTCCACTATTTTTCTTTGGTGGTTACCCTATACCAAATTAGACATGTTTAAGGTGCTTTCGAGTAATATGGGGTAAAAACTAAAACCCGTTATGATTTGCTCCTTTTTGCCTAATTTTTTTTGGACCTAATTGACATTTTAGTTTTGAAGAATAAGTATGTTTTGCAACAACTTTTACGCATTTAAAGAGAATTTCCAAATGGTGATGTCAAATAGGAAAATTTTAAAATGGTATATTATTCGAAAGCAAACCTAAGGATACATTTATCTAGTCTTTCTAACAAGAGAATGTGGATATTTAAACTTCTTGGGACTTTTTTAACCAATTTGAACACTATGATGTGTACGATTTGGGATCTCTCTGGCAACTTTGTTCTTCCTTTGTTACTTAGGTGTTGTTTGTTTTGGAAGTGGTTAAATGTCTTTTGTCCTTTTCCAAGTTTGCAGAAGAAGACGTGCACTTGCGAAACATCTACCCCTCAGAAGGGAAAAGTGCTAAAAAAATACTTTTGAAGAAAAACAAACAAGACCTATCACTTGACTAAATGATCTATTTTTAAATGAAACAACCCATTTATAGATTTTACATACCTCTTGATTATTGTATTAAATAATCAAACACTTCGTTGATGAACAAGCTTCGAAAAGCAAGAACCAGAAATCTTGTGCCTCTAATGGTTTTTACAAAAAACTTTGCAACAGAAGACATGAAAGGAGAGAGGAGAAGACTTGTAATTTTTATCTCTAAGCCTCTTAGAGATGGGATAGATTAAAATAATGAACCCATATGGAATTTATATAGGTGAGTAAGGAGTCTAGGATAAGCTAGGTTTCCTTGATAACCCACACCCCTTTTCTTGCCCCTTATGGCTTCATAAGGCTTCTAAGAAGCCCTAGGAACCTCCAAAATTGTCCCCCCTTATGTGGGAAGGTTCTAGAATCCTTCAATGATGAACTTTTGAACATTGTCACCTTTATTCCCTATACTTTTAATAAATCCAATTAATCCATAAATTCAAATTAATTTCTGACTAATTATTAATTAAATAATACTATTTCTAATTAATATATTTACTTCATAATATATTAATAAATTATTCATTTCCATTTATTAATCTTATAATAAACAAACAAATCAACCTCTCTCTTTCTCTCTCCAAAAATTAATTATGCCAATTGCTAGGTTTGAGGGAAACCCAAAAGGACATTGCTTTTAATTCAAATACGTATCAATTTAGTTATTAGTTTAGACACCTAAGCCAACACTTCTATTGATGAACAATCATCCTTGAGTTAACTGTATCAAATTGTAACATCCTGGAATATCAAGAGTAAAGTTGAAGGGCTAAAAGAGTAAATTGGGAAGGGGAACTCGGCGAGTCCATGGGTGAACTCGGCGAGTAGGGTCGCGACTTTGGTCGCTGCTAAGTGGCTGACTCGGCGAGTCAGCGGATGGACTCGGCGAGTAGGCGTTGAGTGGAGAAAACCCTAAATCCGGAGGATGAGCCCTATATAAAGAACATCATACCCTTTCCGCAGCCTCTTTAACCTCTGTTGAAGTCCAAATAGCCCTAAGACGTGATTGTGAGGGATTAGAGTGCAATTGGAGCTTGGAGAAGTGGTTGTTGAAGGAATCTTGCAGGAGAAGAGACTTGGATCAATGGGCTTTGCAAGGAATCGGCGAGTTGTAAGAACAAATCGGCGAGTAGGTTGAAGATAGCCTTAGACTCGGTGAGTCTGTTCTTGGACTCGGCGAATCTTGTCAAAGAGTTCTAATCTTTTCTGGTTGAGCCGAGAATCGGTGAGTCAAGGGATGACTCGGTGAATTGTGTGTGAGTGGACTCAGAGTTGTTGGACTCGGCGAGTCTCGGGGTGACTCGGCGAGTTGAGTCGCGGATTGGGGAAATTCTGAGCATGGGGACTTGGCGAGTCATCGGGTTCACTCGGTGAGTAGAGTCAGTAAGGGGATTGACTTTGACTTTGACCAAGGGTTGACCAGTGATTTCCAGGGGCATTTTGGTAATTGTTGGATATTGTTTTGAGTGCAGTGCCTTGGTGGTTGTCCAGTGGTGGAGATCGTATCAGTGATCAGAGCAGCATGGGTTATCTGTTCAGTCGGCAGTTTCGAGGTGAGTTATCCTCACTATATCAGCAGGGTCTAAGGCACCAAGGCCGGCCCTTTATCGGATTGAGATTCGGGTATTTGTTGTATGTTATTGCTTTGATATGTTGCATCCTGGTAGCTAGGATGGTATATGTTAGAGACCTGGTTGAGATCGGTGTCCTGAGATGTAGGGTGATGCTATGCTAGTGACCGGTTAGGTCGGTATCCTGGTTAGGATGATGATATGTTATGGGAATTGTTATATGATTGTATGTTTATGTGCACATGGTTGGTTGGACTGGAGTTAGCTTGAGGCGGGTCCTGCTTTGTACTGTAGGCCAAGATACCCAGGGCGGACCGGTTGTCCCGATGGCCCAACGAGCGGTCCGGATAGGCTATAGGCCCCAAGAGGGCGGACCAGACGTGCCGAGGCTCGGAGAGTGGACCAGGCCGACTGAAGGCCCGGTGCGGGCGGACCAAAAATTTCAACCAATTCAAAATTTTCGAAAACAACCCGATTCCATTAAAGTTATTACAAAAAGGTTTTCAATACAATTTGTTTTAAGTATTCCCAGAATCTCATCACAATATAAACACGAGGAGCGGTACGATCACGCCTTCGCCTTGCCACGGTCTCCTGAAGAATCTAAAAAACATTAACGCACAACTGTAAGCCCGAAAGCTTAGTGAGATATCCCCAAAATACCAACCACATATACCATACACGCATAACATGCCATAACATATCCGATCACAGAACAGCCATGCACTTCGGGTCTACTATGGGACTGGTCCGCCGCACCGGCCAACAGTCCACCTGGTCCACCCTCTGAGTCTAGCCATATACCTCGAGTCTATAGTGTGATTGGTCCGCCTGCACCGGGCCTTCAATCCACCTGGTCCACTCTCTGAGTCTACAGTATGACTGGTCCGCCCGCACCGGGCCTTCAGTCGGCCTGGTCCACTCTCCGAGCCTCGGCACGTCTGGTCCGCCCTCTTGGGGCCTACAGCCTATCCGGACCATTCGCTAGGCCTTCGGGACAAGCGGTCAGCCCTGGGTATCTTGGCCTACAGCACAAAGCAGGACCCGCCTCAACCCAACTCCAGTCCAAACAACCATGTGCACATAAACATACAATCATATAGCAATTCACAGTCAACAAGCCGATCAAACAAATCACATAACATATCATCATCCTAACCAGGATACCGACCTAACCGGTCACTAGCATTGCATCACCCTACATCTCGGGATACCTGTCTCAACCAGGTCTCTAACATATACCATCCTAGCTACCAGGATGCAAATATATCAAAGCAATAACATAACAACAAATACACGGATCTCAATCCGATAAGGGCCGGCCTTGGTGCCTTAGACCCTGTTGATATAGTGAGGATAACTCACCTCGAAACTGCCGACTAAACAGATAACCCAAGCTGCTCCGATCATTGATACGATCTCCACTAGTGGACAACCACCAAAGCACTGAACTCAAAACAATATCCAACAATTACCAAAATGCCCCTGGAAACCACTGGTCAACCCTTGGTCAAAGTCAACCCCTGACTGACTCTACTCGCCGAGTCAACCCGATGAATCGCCGAGTCCCCATGCTCAGAAATTCCCGAAACCGCGACTCAACTCGCCGAGCCACCCCAAGACTCGCCGAGCCACACCAAGACTCGCCGAGTTCAACAACTATGAGTCCACTCACACAACTCACCGAGTCATCCCCTTGAATCACCGATTCACGGTTCAACCAGAAAAGATTGGGACTCTTCGACAAGACTCGCCGAGTCCAAGAATAGATTCGTCGAGTCTAAGGCTATCTTCAACCTACTCGCCGAGTTGTTCTTCCAACTCGTCGAGTTCCAGGCCATCTTCATCCAACTCGTCGAGTTGTTCTTCCAACTCGTCGAGTCCCAGCCTATCTTCAAGCAACTCGCCGATTCCACCCATGTGACTCGCCGAGTACCACCGGGTCTGAATCCATACAGAGGCTTTCCAAGCCATCCAGATGATCCAAACCATAGATCTACCCTTCCTAAGGCCATCCATCACGTAGAGTGGCAAACTTTACGCGAATTTAAGGAGATCTAGGCACTTTGCACTCTAGGGCTAGGGTTTGGGACAAAATAGCTCCTTCAAACACTCATCAACTGGGACTTTATGACATATAGGACCATCACAAGCTCAGATCTGAAGTAGCATCCTCAGATCCAAACTTCTATCTCACTTTAGATGCCATACCAACCACCACACATGAACCCATGAATGAAATAGCTTAAGGAAATGGTTCCTTACCCTTGGAATGAGCCCAACCAGCTGTAGATTGATGTTTCCGCCAAGCTTCCTGATACAAGCCTCCAATCTTCAAGCTTAAAGCACCAAATACCCTTCTCCAAGCTCTAATTCACTCAACAATGGTGTTTTCTCACGAAATTAGGGCTTCTGGAACTCAAGGGGTGATAAGGAGGCTGGGGAGGAGACATAATGTTCTTTATATAGGGCTCAACCTCCGGATTTAGGGTTTTCTCCACTCAGCACCAACTCGTCGAGTTGGTCATTTAACACGCGACTAGAGTCGCGACCCTACTCGCCAAGTTCACTCGTGGACTTGCCGAGTCGCTCCTTCCCATTTTACTCTTTTAGCCCTTCAACTTTACCCTTGCTATTTCGGGATGTTACATCGATGTTATTCGTCAGATGAGCACATGCGAGTTGGATGCGAGGATTCGTGAGATCCTGCGTGATGAGATTGCTGCGTTGTTCCGGGCTGAGTTGCCGGAACTGTTTGTGTCGATCAAGACCACCATGGTTGACTATTTTGATGAGCGCTATGCAGCTCTCAGTGAGACGGATGCCGCAGCGGCTACAACGGCTGTAGCAGCGGCAGGGGGAGGAGCTGGTCGGGGTTTTTAGTATCGGGACTTCGATAATACGAAGCCTCCCACCTTCGATGGAGTTCAAGACCCGATTGTTGCTATAAGATGGTTGTCGGACGTGGAGGGGTGTTTCTTCATGTGTTCATGCCCTGCTGATAAGTGGGCGAGGTATGCTCTGAACCTGTTGAGGCTCGGGGCGAAGGATTGGTGGAGATTGACCACGGGGTCATATTCGGATGCGCAGAGGGCCGCGATTTCATGGGATCAGTTCAGAGAGATGTTCAGCACTTGTTATGTTCCACGAGTTGAGAGGGAGAGATTGGCTCAGGAGTTCCTTGAGCTGAAGCGGGATTCGGAGTCGGTGACTGAGATCACCAGGATGTTCACTGAGAGGGCGATGTTTTGCCCTGAGTTCGCTTCGGAGCAGGCTCAGATGTCCCGATATATGAGCATGATTAAGAGGGATATCAGACAGTTTGTGTCTACGTAGAGGTGCGAGACTTTGTTGGAGTTGCAGGAGGCCGCCAGGCGGCGTGAGTTAGAGATTGAGTTGCAGTTGCGTAAGCTGAGGCAAGCTCCGGTGCAGTCGCATCCGGCGCCAAAACGGTCCAAGACCGTTGATTCTAGAGTGGGGGATCTGAGTAGCCACACTTATGGGAAGTGTGGGAGGAGTCACACCAGAGTTTATAGGTCCGGTGGTGCATGCTGTAAGTGTAGAAAGGAGGGGCACTATGCGACGGATTGTCGGCAGTCAGCGTCGGTTCGGGATTTGAGGATTTGTTATCATTGTCATCAGGTTGGAAATTTGAGGGTCAACTGTCCACAGCTTGCTGCAGGACCGGTGCAGGCTCCAGCACCGGCCACTTTGAGGATCACGGGTGGAGGTCAGGGTGGAGCGGAGCCCCCAAGGGCTCAGGGTCGTGCTTATCAGCTTACAGCAGAGGAGGTCAGAGCAGTGCCGGATACAGTTGCGGGTATGTATCTTTCTTGATGTCTTGATTATCTTGTGATTATTGTGGGTATTGTTTATCTGCTAGTCTCATTGTGTGGTTTTCGGTGTGGTATTTGTTGTTCTTTGAGAATTATGGTATGGTTATGGGTTAGTGATGGGAATTTCGTTGGTTATCTTTCATGAGGGGTTGTTAGTGGAAACCTGGCATTGGTCTGAAGGCCGGGTAGCATCTGCTTTTTGAGGAGTGGTTAGCTGCAAATTGAGTTTCTTTCGAGCGGGATGATCTGTGTGAAAATGTGATTTTTGTGAAGGTTGTTAGTGCTAGTGGAAATCAGTCCGCGTGTAAGTGTTGGTTTTGTGCAGGGTTGTTTTGGGTGGTCGGTGATAGCGACCGGTGGTTGATAATCAGTGCTATAAGTAGGGGAGAATTGGAAAATTCTCTAGAAGATCGATGAGCATGTGAGGTTGCTTAGCCGTTTGGGATTCAGCAGTGATCTGTCAGCCCAGAGTGTAGACTGGTATGAGTAAGTGTCGGGCATGCGGGGCGGGATACATACCTAGGGCATTTGATTGTGGAGGGCCCAAGATCAGGTCGGGATCGATTATGTGTGATGGAGATAGAGTTCGGAACCCCTAGAGGGCTAGAACAGTATGCATGAGAGGATTTCCCGGACAGATAGGTCGGATGATGAATGCTAGTTGAGCGGTCCGGATAAACTGAAGACCGGTAGGCGTACCAGTCAGGCTGAAGGCTCGGAGAACGGTCCAGCCAGGCTGAAGGCCCTGGAGGGCGGTCCAGATTGGCTGAAGGTTCTGAGAGTGGTCCAGATTGACTGAAGGCCTGGTAAGGCGGTCCGGTCATGCTGAAGACTCTGCAGGTATCGTTAGACCGGTTCGAGGAAAGGGATTTTGTTTGTTGCGATGTGTTAGCATTAGAAGGTCTGGCCCCGGGTATTGATCTTGATTAGTGGAGATAGTGCATAAGCTTTAGAGTCCCTGCGAACAGAGTCAGAGCATGTGTGTTCGATGGATAGCGGTTACGCTATGAAGGAGTGGTGTAGCATTGGGCGAGCGTCGTGGCACTTGTGGTAGTGTCAAGACAGCCAAGTGGTCTTCCTTGGTAAGGAGAGGGAAGAATGTAGTTCCGAGAGGGAGTGTAAGTTCATGGAAGTGAAAGCAGCAGTGCAGAGTTATGATTGGAGTAATCCAAGTATGGTCATTGAGCAGCGTGTTTGTGACAGTGGAATGGAATCACATCTGGATTGGATGTCTGCTGAGGTCACGGAAGGAATTCTGAGGGTGTAGAGCCAAGAGGCTCGGAAAGGATGCAGGGATGGAGTCTTGGATTCCCAGTTTGATTTTGATCAAGGAATAGAGTATGTAGTAGTAATTCATCCTGGGGGATGTTTGGAGGTGTCATCAGTGTGATGGGTTTTCCCAACCCAAGTGTGCTAGAGCTAGTTCAGCATATGTATGTGATTGCAAGAGGAGAACTCATGGGAGTTGCTCTGAAGAATGTGTCATTTTGTCGGCATGGTATGAATAGAGTCGGACTCGGATCGGGAATCCGGTGGTTCGTGGTTATTTCTAGCTAATATTGGTCGAGCAATTGTTGTAATTTGAAGCAGTGATGCATCATGGGTAGTACTCAGTTGTTAAGTGGGGTTATCAGAGGGTAAAGCTGGTGGCCGGCTTAAGACGGTGGTCAGGACACCGTAAGAAAGGAGAAAGTGAGTTCGAGTTTCGATGGTTGTGCCTTGAGGAACCTGGTCTGGTTAATGCCAGGTGGCGCGTTGCGGGAGTATTTCTAGAGTTGAGTTGTCGCAGGCGTCGAGGGCGAAGCCTAATTTAAGTGGGGGAGAATTGTAACATCCCGGAATATCAAGAGTAAAGTTGAAGGGCTAAAAGAGTAAATTGGGAAGGGGAACTCGGCGAGTCCATGGGTGGACTCGGCGAGTAGGGTCGCGACTTTGGTCGCGACTTTGGTCGCGTCTTAAGTGGCCGACTCGGCGAGTCAGCGGATGAGCCCTATATAAAGAACATTATACCCTCTCCCCAGCCTCTTTAACCTCTGTTGAAGTCCAAATAGTCCTAAGACGTGATTGTGAGGGATTAGAGTGCAATTGGAGCTTGGAGAAGTGGTTGTTGAAGGAATCTTAAAGGAGAAGAGACTTGGATCAAAGGGCTTTGCAAGGATCCAGATTAATCTTCTCTTGGGGCTTCCTTTTGAGGTATTATTTCATTGTTTGAGCTGCTATTATCTAGATTCATCATTTTTGGAGGTGTTAGAGATCATATCCTTTGGTGTATTGGAGTTTAGAGGGTAGATCCGAGGTTGCTACCTCAGATCTGGAATGGAGAAGGGTTAGAATGCATATAAGTCCCTGTTTGTGAGTGATTGAAGGAGCTATCTTGTCCCAAACCCAAACCCTAGAGTGAAAATGGCTAGATCTCCTTGGATTCATGTAAAGTTTGCCACTTTACGTGATGGATGGCCTTAGGAAGGGTAGATCTATGGTTTTGATCATCTGCATGGCTTGGAAAGCCTCGGTATGGATTCAGACCCGGTGGTACTCGGCGAGTCACATGGGTTGACTCGGCGAGTTGCTTGAAGATAAGCTGAAACTCGGCGAGTTGGAAGAACAACTCGGCGAGTTGGATGAAGATGGCCTGGAACTCGGCGAGTTGTAAGAACAACTCAGCGAGTAGGTTGAAGATAGCCATAGACTCGGCGAGTCTGTTCTTGGACTCGGCGAGTCTTGTCGAAGAGTCCCAATCTTTTCTGGTTGAGCCGAGAATCAGTGAGTCAAGGGATGACTCGGTGAGTTGTGTGTGAGTGGACTCAGACTTGTTGGACTCGGCGAGTCTTGGGGTGACTCGGCGAGTTAAGTGGCGGATTGGGGAAATTCTGAGCATGGGGACTCGGCGAGTCATCGGGTTGACTCGATGAGTAGAGTCAGTCAGGGGATTGACTTTCACTTTGACCAAGGGTTGACCAGTGATTTCCAGGGGCATTTTGGTAATTGTTGGATATTGTTTTGAGTGTAGTGCCTTGGTGGTTGTCCGGTGGTGGAGATCGTATCAGTGATCGGAGCAGCTTGGGTTATCTGTTCAGTCGGCAGTTTCGAGGTGAGGTATCCTCACTATATCAACAGGGTCTAAGGCACCAAGGTCGGCCCTTTATCGGATTGAGATCTGGGTATTTGTTGTATGTTATTGCTTTGATATGTTGCATCCTGGTAGCTAGGATGGTATATGTTAGAGACCTGGTTGAGATTGGTATCCTGAGATGTAGGGTGATGCTATGCTAGTAACCGGTTAGGTCGGTATCCTGGTTAGTATGATGATATGTTATGTGAATTGTTATATGATTGTATGTTTATGTGCACATGGTTGTTTGGACTGGAGTTGGGTTGAGGCGGGTCCTGCTTTGTGCTGTAGGCCAAGATACCCAGGGCGGACCGGTTGTCCCGAAGGCCTAGCGAGCGGTCCGTGTAGGCTGTAGGCTCCAAGAGGGCAGACCAGACGTGCCGAGGCTTGGAGAGTGGAATAGGCCGACTGAAGGCCCGGTGCGGGCGGACCAGTCATACTGTAGACTCAGAGAGTGGACCAGGTGGATTGAAGGCCCGGTGCGGGCGGACCAATCACACTGCAGACTCGATGTATATGGCTAGACTCGGAGGGTGGACCAGGTGGACTGTTGGCCGGTGCGGCGGGCCAGTCACACAGTAGACCCGAAGTGCATGGCTGTTCTGTGATCGGATATGTTATGGCATGTTATGCGTGTATGATATATGTGGTTGGTATTTTGGGGATATCTCACTAAGCTTTCGGGCTTACAGTTGTGGTTTAATGTTTTTCAGGTTCTTCAGGAGACCGTGGCAAGGCGAAGGCGTGATCGTACCGCTCCTCATAGTTATGTCGTGATGAGATTCAGGGAATACTTTAATTTAACTGTATTGAAAACCTTTATGTAATAATTTAATGAAATCGGGGTGTTTTTGAAAAGTTTAAATTGGTTGGAATTTTTCGGTCGTGACACAAATTCATGCCCAAGAAAATAATGTATATGACCCAAGTCCTTGATCTAAAGTTAGTCATGTAAGAATTATTTAATTTGTTCATCTTCATCAGGATCATCACTTGTTACTAATATATCATTAATATAAACAGTAATTATAACAATTTAGTTGTTGGATTTATTGAGAAAGAAAAAATAATCATCGGATAACCGTTGATATCCTTTGTTTGTGAGAGCTTGAGATGGATTTCCATAACAATGGCGTGAAGATTGCCTGCTTAACGCCATAAAGTGACTTTTGATGTCTGCAATTAGAAGAAGGTTAAAAGTTTGAATATCCAGGAAGTAGATGCATATACACCTCTTTGTGAAGGTCACCATGTAAGAAGGCGTTATTGTCAGAAAGTTAATGGATATTCCATTTCTTTTAAACAACAAGAGAGACCAGACATCGTGTTGAGTTGTACTTTAGCACAAGGAAAAAAGTCTCATGATAATCAACACCTTCCTTTGGATTAAATCCTTTGGCTACAAGTCTAGCCTTGCATTTTTCAAGTGAACCATCTGACTTGTATTTCACTTTGTATACCCAACAAAAAGTAATGGGTTTCTTTCAATTTGGAAGTTTGACCAAATTTCTAGTATGATTGTCATCCAAAGCTTCAAGTTTTTTAGCCATGGCGTCCTCCGAAACAATAATTCCTTTTTTTCTCATGATAAGAGGCAACTTTTCAATTGAATGTTTGAGTATGACAAACAAAATTACTGGATGATTAAGGTTATTGCAATAATTTGGATGAATCATCATGAGTAATACATAAGTTTGTCAAAGTATGATGACCAGCGTCATGATGAGATGTAATAGTTTGACATACATAATATTGAAAATAACTAGGAGGTTGTCTAGTACGATTATTTCTTGTTGGAATTGAAAGAGCTTTGTTGTTTGAATGTGAATGAGAATTGGTTGTTGGTGAAGCTAAGTTTTCCAGCAAAAGGGTAGAATCTTCATTATGTGCAGAAACTGAATGACGAACGGCATAGTAGATGTTGAGGTTTTAGATTGAATGTTATGTAACGGAAATATGTGTTTAAAATGTTGAACATCTCTTGAAATGATAATGTTTTTGGTAAGTAGACTTAAAAGTCTGTATTCCTTTTGACGAAAAAGGATAACCAATGAATATGCACGAAACTAATCTAGGCTGAAACTTGTCCCTTCTATTTAAAATTAGCGATGCATAACTTAAGAATTCAAAGCTTCATAATTGTTGTAAAGATGGCTTTTCTTTGAAATAACTTCCAAAGGAGACAAATTGCAAAGAGTTTCTATAGGCATCATGTTAATGAGATGCACGACTGTATTATTATTGCATTCTCCCCAATATGCAATGCGAAAGAAGTAATTTTTAAAAGATTGCAAAAAAATGCATGGAAGAGGTAATGCCGTGGCCTGAGAATGTGTCACGTGGCAAGGTCGCGGATGTATTGTTTGAATAACTCAATGCCATTGCTAAACGAGTCTTAACACACATAGTAAAAGTTGGGATAAATACTATGTCGCGGCGTAGCGTCCCCTTTGGCAGCCTATAAACGATAGTAGGGATTTGTTCATTTTAACACAACTTTGGTTCCAATCCCTTGAGAGACCTTTGCCGCCTTGAAGCTCGATGTTCCCAAGTTTCATGTTGCTATAGCCACGCTTTGAGGGGTTACAGAGCTTAGCAAAAGGAAGTTTTCACAGTCGAAGTTTTGTGTGCGAATTTTCAAACTTTTGTTAGAAAACTATAACATTTAAAAGGTAAAGCTGAAGTGTTAGTCCAAGAATTAACTTTCCCTCAAACCTTCCACCTCAAACAAGTGACTCTCACGACCCCTCTTTTAAACTCTTTTATGATTAATGTTGGAGAATACATGCAAATAGTTGTTTTATTTTTATATAAACATTAAATTTATTCTTAATTATTTAAATAAATATAAGTTTTTTTTATGTATTTTGTATTTTTATATTATTAGTTATATAAACCGATACACACTTAGTTTGATATTATATAGGCATATATATTTGTTTTTGTTGGTTTTAAATCGGCTGAAACCCTAGATTTACTCTATTTACAAGCCATTATATTGCCTGACTTTTGTAGAAACTTTACACACGGTCGAATCTTTAGTCCAATGACTTTTCCTTTTTAGTTAAAGTTTAAGAAAAACACTCACTAACAACAATATACAGTACTTATATACTGTAAAAATCCTAATTAGAAAACTATAAAGTTGTTATATATACTGCCAATACACTAATTACAAAACTTAGATACAAACATACAATCATACAAAGATACAAACATGCAAATATATAAAAGACGCATTCACAGATGCCTAGGTGGTAGATACATTCACTCATTCATAGGAGGCATAGTCATTCACCCGGGCCTAAGAGGCAAATTAATTCGCTCATGCATGGGAGGCACACTAATAACACATACTAGGAAGTTAATTTTATACGAATCTATACATATCGGCTGATAAACACCGAGTATACTAAAAAAACACATAAATAAGAAGAAATAGGCTTACATGCAGCTCACATACGATTTTAAACTGTTTATAAGTAATTTTATTTTTATACAGGTATAATATACACTTATAAACAAATTACCAAACTTTGTTGGAA